>NC_063341.1:69565250-69595441 GCF_021869965.1 Rhincodon typus | reverse complement strand
AGGGGAAGGGGGTTCTGAAATAAATAGGGAGAGAGGGGGTGGCGGATAGAAGATGGATAGAGGAGAAGATAGGTGGAGAGGAAACAAACAGGTCGAAGAGGCAGGGATGGAGCCAATAAAGCTTAAAAATCTCCCCTCCCCGTACCGCATCCCAAAACCAGCCCCACTTGTCCCCGCCTCCCTAATCTGTTCTTCCTCCCACCTATCCCCTCCTCCCACCTCAAGCCGCACCCCCATCTCCTACCTACCAACCTCATCCCGCCCCCTTGACCTGTCCGTCCTCCCTGGACTGACCTATCCCCTCCCTAACTCCCCACCTACACTCGCCTTTACTGGCTCCATCCCCGTCTCTTCGACCTGTCTGTTTCCTCTCCACCTATCTTCTCCTCTATCCATCTTCTATCCGCCTCCCCCTCTCTCCCTATTTATTTCAGAACCCCCTTCCCCTCCCCCATTTCTGATGAAGGGTCCAGGCCTGAAACGTCAAGCTTTCTGCTCCTATGATGCTGCTTGGCCTGCTGTGTTCATCCAGCTCTGCACCTTGTTGTCTCGGATTCTCCAGCATCTGCAGTTCCTACTATCTCTCTCACAGTCATTCTCCTTAATGTTTTACATTGGTCTATCAGACTGTTGAGGTTGGTTGGCTCGCCAAGCTGGTTTGTTGTTCTGCAGACGTTTCGTTACCGTGCTTGGTAACATCCTCAGTGCAGCCTCTGATGAAGCGTCGGTGTGTTTTCCCGCCTGGCTTTTAATCTCTGGGGTCCGTTGCAATGGATTGCCTCACTTCCGGGTTTCCTCCGTAGTGGAATGTATATGGGGTCGAGTTCAATGTGTTTATTAATAGCATACTTCGTGGAGTGCCATGCTTCCAGGAATTCTCGTGCTTGTCTCTGCCTAGCCTGTCCCAGGATCTTGGTGTTGTCCCAGTCGAAGTGGTGGTTCTCCTTGTCCATGTGGATTGAGATGAGTGAGTATTGGTCGTGTCTTTTTGTAGCCAGTTGGTGTTCACGTACTCTTGTTGTTAGTTTCCTTCCTGTTTGTCTGATGTAGTGTTTCTCACAGTCTCTGCAGGGGACCTTGTAGATGACATTGGTCCTGTCCATGGCGGGGAGTGGGTCTTTAGTTCGGGTGAGCACTTGTCATAGGGTTGATGTGGGTTTCTGTGCCAGTCTGATGCCCAGCGGTCATAGAAGTCTTGTGGTGAGTTCTGACGTGTTCCTGATGTAGGGTAGTGTGATGAGGGTGTCGGGGCATGTAGAATCTTTCTGATGCATTGCCTGTGGGCTTCTCCTGACCCAGTTCTTTGGATATCCATTATCCTTGAACACTTGGAAGAGGTATTCCTCCTCCTCTGGGCGTAGTTTCATGTTGCTGCAGTGTGTTGTTGCCCTTTTAAATAGTGTTCGCATGCAGCTTTGTTTGTGTGTGCTGGGTTGGTTACTATTGAAGTTCAATACCTGGTCTGTGTGTGTGGCTTTACGGTGTACTTTCGTTTGCAGTTCCCCATTTGTCTTGCGCTCTACCATGATGTCCAGGAATGGGAGTTGTTTGTTCTTCTCCTCCTCTCTGGTGAATTTTATTCCAGTGAGGGTGTTGTTTATGAGTTTGTGTGTCTCTTCTAATTTGGTTCGTTTACTGATGACAAAGGTGTCTTCTATGAAGCGTATTGCAACGGACCCCAGAGTTTAAAAACCAGGCGGGAAAACACACCGACGCTTCATCAGAGGCTGCACTGAGGATGTTACCAAGCACGGTAATGAAACGTCTGCGGAACAACAAACCAGCTCGGCAAGCCAACCAACCTCAACTTCCACAATCCGGGCTACAGATCTACTCCAAAACCTTAGGTCTATCAGACTCTCACTAACCCTCACTTCACAAATGGGTCCCCTCTCCCAGCTCTCAAATTTTCAATTTCTGCTGTTTATGGAGGTGAGTGTGACAGAATGTGGGCTGTGTGTAGCAGTGGCGAGGTTGGAGAGGGGGTTGTGTGGTTTGCCTTAGTTGTGAGCATGGGGTGGGGGTTGTGTCTTATAATTGTAATCAGAGTTTTAGATATAGCAGGAAAGAAAGTCATTTTTCTCATGTTTGATCACAGTTTTTTTTTTAAATAAGTGATCCTCACTGAGATCTAAACAAAAACACCCAAAGAACTATGAATGCTGGAAATCAGAAATTGCTGGAAAAGCTCAGCAGGTCTGGCACCAACTGTAGAGAGAAAGCCGAGTTAATGTTTCAGGCCCAGTGACCCTTCATCAGAACTTCACTGGACCTGAAGTGTTAATTCTGCTTTCTCTCCACAGTTGGTGCCAGACCTGCTGAGTTTTTCCAGCAATTTCTGTTTTTGTTTCTCACTGAAATCTATTGTATTATTGCACAGATTTCAGAAAAGTTTATGATGCTTGGCCTGCTGTGTTCACCCAGCCCTGCACCTTGTTGTCTCAGAAAGGTAAACTCAGTTAAACCTTTAAGACAGCTAGATAATGTCACAACAAGTGAGCTATAGCATAAGAGGTTTTCATCTTGCTCCCTGAACAGTCAAAATATCAGTTGTTAGTTGGCCAGTTAAACACTCATTTGGTTAGTCAGTGTATCTAAATTACATACAAAATATTAATAGCAGAAACAAGCATAGAACCTGGACTGTATACAAATCTAAGATGTCATATTGGAGTACAAAAGCTTGAAATCACAAGCTTTTGGAGTGCTGCTCCTTCATTGGGGCAATGCTTCGAAACCTTGTGATTTCACATAAACCTGTTGGACAATAACCTGGTGTCATCGGACTTCTGACAAGTTGTGAAAAGTTGCTTTCCTAACAATCACTCATCATCTGCCTGTGTTCAGAGCGGAACTTCATGTCTAACAACCAAGACTGAAGGCTACAATTGTACTGAAGCATGACAAACACAATGGGGGAACAATGATGAGTGCACACTCTCTTGCTCTCTCTCAGAAAAAAGGTTACAGTGTGTCATTTTTAAGAAAGGCATTTTACAAGGAGCCTAGAACAGCTACAATTTCTCAAAGTAATCCCTTAATGTCTAAAAAAAAACAGTTCCATATATTGTTAAAGACTTACTTGTGCAGAATTGTAAGTTAATTCTGTTTTTATTTGTTTAAAAATTGTGCAAAGTGGAATAAAGGCATGCACACTGTCACTCATTTTTTTTTGGTATGATCACCACATATAGGCACTGCTCAACAATTTATTTTAAAAACAAAAATTATAAAAACGAAATAAAGCTGAACATCGAAAGCATCAACAAAAGAGAGACGGCAACAAAAAGGAGGAAAAGCATTATAATGCAATATAGATCATTTGTATAAGGACAAGTAATAAAGAGCAAATAAGGACAGAAAGCAAACATCTGAACATAACAGATAACACAGTGTGGAGCTGGAGGAACACAACAGGCCAGGCAGCATCAGAGGAGTAGGAAAGCTGACCTTTCGGGTCGCGGCCCTTCCTCCATTTCTGAAGAAGGGTTCCGGCCCGAAACATCAGCTTTCCTACTCCTCTGATGCTGCCTGGCCTGCTGTGTTCATCCAGCTCCACACTGTGTTATCTCTGACTCCAGCATCGGCAGTTCTTACTATCTCATCTGAACATAAGATTTGTTCAGCTCTGAAGAACTAACTCAATTGAGTTTTCTGAAGAAGTAATGAAGAGGACTGATGAGGGCAGAGCAGTGGATGTGAGCCATATGGACTTCATTGAGGCATTCGACAAGGTTCCTCGTGGTAGATTGATTAGCAAGGTTAGATCACATGGAATAGAGGGAAAACTAGCAATTTGGATACAGAACTAGCTTATAGGTAGAAGGTGGTGGTGGAGGGTTGCTTTTCAGACTGGAGGCCTGTGATCAGCAGTGTGCCACAAGGATCAGTGCCGAGTACACTGCTTTTTGTCATTTACTTTATAAATTATTTGGATGTGAACACAGGAGGTATGGTTAGTAAACTTGCAAATGATACCAAAATTGAAGCTGTAGTAGACAGCAAAGAAGGCAACCATGGAGTACAACAGGATCTTGATCGATGAACAATGGGCTGAGGAGTGGCAGATGGAGTTTAACTTAGATAAATGTGAGGTGCTGCATTTTGGAAAGGCAAATAAAGGCAGGACTCATTCACTTAATAGAACAAAGAACAGTACAGTACAGTACAGGCCATTTGGCCCACAATGTTGTGCCAACCTATTATTAATGGTAAGGTCCTGGGGAGTGTTGCTGAACAAAGAGACCTTGGAGTGCAGGTTCACAGTTCCTTGGAAGTGGTACCGCAGGTAGATAGGTTAGTGAAGGAGGCATTTGGTATGCTTGCCTTTATTGGTCAGTGCGTTGAGTATAGGAATTGGGAGGTCATGTTGCAGCTGTACAGGTCATTGGTTAGGCCAGTTTTGGAATACTGCATTCAATTCTGGTCTCCCTGCTACAGGAAAGATGATGTAAAATGTGAAAGCGTTCAGAAAAGATTTACAAGAATGTTGCTAGGGCTGGAGGATTTGAGCTATAGCGAGAGGCTGAATAGGCTGGGTCTATTTTCCCTGGAGTGTTAGAGGCTGAGGGGTGACCTTATAGAGTTTTATAAAATTGTGAGGAGCATGGATAGGGTAAATAGATAAGCTCCTTTCCCCAGGCTGTGGGAGTCCAAAACTAAAGGGCATAGGTTTAAGGTGAGGGGGGAAAGATTTAAACAGCACGTAAGGGGCAACTTTTTCACACAGAGGGTGGTGCATGTTCGGAATGAGCTGCCCAGAGGAAATGGTGGAGGCTGGTACAATTACAACATTTAAAAGGCATCTGGATGGGTACATGAATAAAAAGGGCTTAGAGGGATGTGGGCCAATTGCTGGCAAATAGGACAAGATTTATACAGGATTTCTGGTTGGCATGGATGAGTCAGACCAAAGGATCTGTTTCCATGCTGTACATCTCTATGACTCTGAGTTACAAGAAAAGAACTAATAGTCATACTGGACTTGAAACGTTAACTCTGTTTCTGTCCCCATAGATATTGCCAGACCTGCCGAGTTTCTCCAGTATTATTGGTGTTTCAGATTCCCAGCATCTGCAGTCTTTTGCTTTTGAACATCTGGATGTAATTGGCACTCCACTGACATTCTGTCAGAATTTCAACTATTCAAAGAAAGAATCAATCTTCATTTCATAGATCAACAGGTGGTTGATAAAGAAAAGTCGAGGAGTCAAACTTATTATCACTTTGGGAAAAGAAAAGTTATGAAGAAAACCAAGTGCAGGCATTTCTCGATGATCACTACATCCTCACAAAAATGATCAAATTGTAGAAATCACCTTAAGTTTCAAGTGAACATCAAGATACACAGGCTTGCATTCATGCCAAACTGCCAGCAACCAGGTGAAAATATCAATCAATTCAGAGGCAGATACTGATACAAAGTTACAAAAAGTGGTTTCACCAAGGTTATCTCTGCTGAAAAAGGCTTTTAGAACCAGTCATCGCCTCCACACCTATCAAATCATTCCAAATGGCATTTCTATACAAACATGAAGACAAATCTGAAAGCCTAACCTAACCATGGCCCACTGTTAAAAGGAGGATACATGTAGCAATTGCAGCAGGACAACAACACATGCAGGTGCTTAGTCTGCAATTGCTTTTACAACAGTCAACAGGGTCAGTCAAACATCTAAATCTTGTTTGAGGTGTGGTTCATCTCACTGACCAAAAACAGTGCCCAACATTTTGTGACATTTGCAAGCTATGTTCTGCAAAAGGACATTGGGCTACAATGTGCAGAAGTCCGAGTGCTTGAGGGAAACCCAAGTGCAATACAATAATCCACAGCAGCTTGTGAAACAGATCCAATGATAGAACAATGTCAAGGAAGGTTCTATTCATGGCACACAAGCATGTCAATGAGATCCCAAGAAGTAACTACAAAGTTACAGCTTACAAATGCAAGAATGGACAACATGTATGCCAAGATGCAAAAGCAGTTATCATCCCTTTAAGCATTGTACACAGGATATACTCAGAAACCTGGCACAATGTGATACAAGTTAACCTCTTCCAACAGGTTTGGCATCCCATGCATGAGCATTATCCAGCTTGAATATCAGTATGAATCCTTGGGATATTCACCTAAAGCCCGTTACATTGATATACAGCAAGGCCAGTCATTGCTGAGCCCAGCAGATCCTGTAAGATGTTGATCAGTAGCAACAGCTCATCAATGGGTGACCTGGAAACATCTAACAGACCCCTGAGCGAGCACGTTCCTTCTGACCATTCAGAGATCAATTAGTACTCTCTAGAAATATAATGTGCAGAAAAAAACAAATCATTATTCCACAAGCCCTACACTGAGATATGCTTGAGCATAAAACACAGAGGTCACATGGATGAAGAAGAAAAAGATCATCTGGTTTATATTTATTTACTGTCACATAGATTTGATATAAAACACAGTGAAAGGAGTTGTATAGTGTCAGCAATTTCCGGCGCCATCTTAAAACATAGAAAAATACACCAAAACATAGAATATATATCGGCTCGGCATCAAGAAAGACATTGATCAACATGTGAAACATCCCAAATCCATCAATTTCAATAATGGAGAGAACCTTTCATTCTACAAGAAAGTCCTTCTGAGCAGTGGTGTGAGATCACAACTGGTATTTGCCCATGTCTAGCGATATTGCTATATTCTGGTAACTGACCATCAAATTTCCCTTTTGTGGGACAAGTCAGAGATACCACTCCTGGTACCATCTGTCAGTCAAAATGATGGCTTGCATGCTTAAAGTATCAAAGCAGACATTATGGCTCATGATACACATTCAATTATGATGACAGACCACATGCTGTAAAGTGAAATTACACAGCTGAGTCACATGATAATTGCATGATGACCAGATCCTTTCATATTGTATGCCTGCCAGGTGTTATTTTATGTATTAATGCAACATACTGTTTTTTGCTCATTCATATTTATCAGCTTTCTTATTCTGTATAGAGAAAAACAGGGATGTTACATTATTGCAAAGATCTCAGAAAGACGCTAGACATTTAAGACAGCCAGATAATATTGTGACATTCCAATACAGAAAGTTTCCATCTTATTTCCTGTGCAGACAAGCAGTCGGTTGTTGGTTGACCCAGTAAAACACTTAATTAGTCAGCCAGTCAATTACAGTAGCAGCAATATAACTGAACGCAGAATATGCAAGTCTGAGATGTCATGTCAGTGAACCTTATTGTTAATAAATTTTCAGATATCTGTCTCAATAAGATTTTAAGTCTCTGAGGTATGATTTATGTAGGCTAACACAAAGACAAGCACATCAAGACTGGATTCACATTTTTTGTTATTTTGAACAGATTTGTGAAGGACTTCTTAAAAATTGAAAACCTTCACTGACGGCAGGTCTTTAAACCTGTTCTGTCTAACGTGCATGCAAGGAAGAGATAAGTTAAAATTTCCTGCTAAAGTGTGCGTTAAACACTTTCCTGCAGCTCTGATTGTTTTGCATCTGTGTGAAGTTGCATATTTCCTATTGAGACTGGAGGGATACTTGAAAAGTGACTGGTTAAAATGGGTGAGGCATTGCGTGCAGCTTCAAATCTAACCTTCGAGTTGCCCTCCCGGAGGAAACTCCAGGTATCATTAATTCAGCAAAAGCATGGAATTGAACCCTGTTGCAAGACTGTGCAGTGTACCCATTGAATCGGTATGGAGAAGGAATGGTGCATTTTTACACATGGGGTTGTACAACAAGACTATAAGTCTAAGTAGCATGATTGATGTCCTGATTACAAAGTAAGAACTCAATGAGCTTCTCAAGTGCAGGGGTCCTGCAGCTTTTGTAAGTGCTTCTCTAACAGTCTGCAAAGCTTTCAGTAAAACCACACAAATTTCATTCAGTCACACAGATCTGTTAATAGATCCGTTTAAAATCCTTATAGCAGGGTCCTTTCACTTCGAGAGAAAAATAATGAGTTTACCAGTGTTCTAATTAAGCATTGTGCAAGTATTTGGTGCAAAGACCTTAATATGTGCAAGTATTAGATGTAAAGTAGCAGGAAAGGTTAACGGAAGTGGACCAATTACTAAAATGTAAGAGGGGGTGAAATATATCTGACTACTGCAGCGCGCTTCATTACCGAGACACTATGCTGGTGTCTTCAACACAATCAATCTGACTTCTTGACAGCTCCAGGTGCTTGTTTGAGAGGTTTCTCCAGTGACTTCTTCTGCAAGTGACTGGAGGCCCCAGCGCAGGAAATGAAATAATCCCCCCACTTGTAATGACGTTAAAGTGTCCATTTGGTATCCAGGGCTATTAGCTTCGTAAAGCTCTCAAGGTCTGACTTTTGACCTGGGCATTGCAAAAAGAAAATAAGAGCAGATAGCATGCCAGAGTTCAACACTGAGGTTCTATCTCCTGTTGTGTTGGCCTAGAGCTGTTGACAGTCACTTACACTGACTTACACGTTTGAACAATGCTCCTATGTTGCATGATATGTGCCTTATAGATTTTATTAATTCTATACATATACAAAGGACTGCTACATCTATTTTTACAGAAAGTGCTATCAAAAAGTTTCAGTCTCAGAAATACATGGGTGCAGCCCACAGAACCAGACAGTCCCAGAGTACAGATTAATACATTTTGGCATAATGAACTGCAGGGAGGTGCGCTAAAAGGCAGGACGAGTGAAACTCAGTTTAAGAGTCTCTCGATATTGCATTCTTGTCTTCCAGCGTTCACAACAGGCGTTTTCAAATACAGAAATCAAGCAAGCTTGGGCAGACTCCTGATCTTTTCCAGACAAAGTTTCTTGCTCAAGACATCCCACTTGATTCTTTTCGATATTTTTTTTTCCTCCAGTGCTTTTTATCGTTTTTCTCTCTCTCAATACTGGCCCTCCTTCAGTAAACACGAGAATCGTATTCTGTGTGAAACAATAACTGCCACCCTCTGTCGAAAAGTGGCTCCCACCTAGTCAGAGTGTCAGCAGGAGAGGAAGGTGTTTATTCCCAGAGTTAAATGTGAGTCACCAACAGTCAATCTGTTTCCCTTTGCCCCAGCCAGGGAAGCAGAGAGGGGACTGGGGAAGGTGCTAATTTGAGTCTTAGCCTCTCCCAGCTCCCCTGTTGTTTTCACACGCACAGCTCCAGACCTTTGCTGGGTCTAGCTGTCTCCTGCTTGCCTCCTTCGATCCTACTCCCTGCAGCAGCTGTTGGACTGTGACCAGGTAGCCACAAAAGATTCCTCCCTCGGTCACATTTCTCCGAATTTCTCCCCCTGATGGAGAACGAGGACATTTTGGCCTTCCTGTATTTGCTGTTGCAGCAATAGATGAGAGTCCTGGAACAAAGCACAACAACACATGCCATTATTGAACAGAATCAGGGAACTCAAAGTGAATTTTGCTGATCTAGAGTGTACCATATTGCACCAACAGTTATAAAAGATGGACTCTGAACACAAAATAACTTCCAAAGATTAGGTGGATTGGCCATGCTAAAAGAAAGCTGCCCCGTAGTGTCCAGGGATTTGTAGGCTAGGTGGGTTAGTTGTGATATAAACCCCATGCAGAGTTATGGGGATCAGTGGGTCTGGATGGGATACTCTTCGGAGGGTTGGTGCAGACTCAGGATTCTATGATTTCATGAAAACGCAAGTACTTATTTTAATAAGAAATGTGAATTAAATTTGTTTTTTTTCTTAAAAATTCATTTGTGGGTCATGGGTGTTGCTGGCTGTGCCATCATTTATTGCCCATCCCTAGTTGCCCTTGAGAAGGTGATGGTGAGCTATGTTATTGAACTGCTGCAGTTCATGTGCTGTAGATTGATCCACAATACAGGTCGTGAGAGAATTCCAGGATTTCAAACTGGTGACAGTGAAGGAAATGCAATATATTTCCAAGTTAGGATGGTGAGCCAATTGGAAGGGAACTTGGGTGTTTGCACGGATCTATGGCCCTTCTAGACGGAAGTGGTCGTGGGTTTCGAAGGTGCTGCCTGAGGACCTTTGGTGAATTTCTGCAGTGCATCTTGTTGGTAGTATGTACTGCTGCCACTGTACATGGGTGGTGGAAGGAATAGATGTTTATGGATGTGATGCCAATCAAGTGAACTACGTTGTCCTGGATGGTGTTTAGCTTCTTGTTGGAGAGGCACACATCCAGCCAAGTGGGGAGTTTACCATCACACTCCTGACTTGTGCCTTGTAGATGGTGGACAGGCTTTGGGGAGTCAAGAGATGAGTTATTTGCCACCTCCAATTCCTAGTCTCTAACCTGCTTTTGTTGCCACTGTGTTTATGGGACGAGTCCAGTTGAGTTTCTGGTCAACGATAAGCCCCAGGATGTTGATAGTGGGGGATTCAGTGATGGTAACACCATTCAATGTCAAGCAGTGGTGGTTACATTCTCTCTTATTGGAGATGGTCATTGTCCGGCATTTGAGTGGCATGGGTGTTATTGCTGCATGCAGACAAATGTTAACTATTTGTAAATTGACCATGACACAGCTTCTTGATCACAGTTCTTCGTTCCTTTGTGTGATTGCATGGTTTTGCACTATGCTCACAACAACGACAATGATAACATGGCATCGTTAACATAATAAAATATTCCAAGGCACTTGACAGGAGTGTTATTGGACAAAAAAAAACAGACGGTGAGCCAAAGTGGAAGAAATTAAGACAAAGATCAAAGGTCACGTTGATCATTGGTCAAAGAGATATGTTGCACTTTAAAGGGACAAAAGGATATTGAGAAGTAGAAAGAGGTTTTGGGAAGCAATTTTACAGCCTCTGTTGAAGGGTCACTGGACTCAAAATGTTAATTTTGCTTTTCTGTCCACAGATGCCAGCAGACCTGCTGAATTCCTCCAGCACTTTCCGTTTTTGAATCCTAGAACTTACTGCCTTAACAGCTAAAGGCACAACCGCCAAAGTATTACAAAGGAAACTGCTCAAAAAGGATAGGCATCAAATTGGAGCAATGTTGCCTATTTAGACGGGGATGCTCTGCTCATCAGCATAAAAAAATCAACCTGATTGCAATAATTGTGTAATCTTTTACCCAAACCATATCAATTTGTCTTGTTATTATGCATGACTAATAAACTAATAAATAAAGTTTAGGAAGTTGAACAAAAAATCTTTACCCAGAGAAGGGCAAAAATGGGGAACAGGGAACAATTGAAGCTAATAGTTACACTTAAGGGGAGGCTAAAAACACATGAGGGAGAAAGATATTGAAAGAAATGATGGCATTCTAATGTCGTGCTGAATGGTCTGTCTCTATGCCTCAAATATTACAAAAGGAGAAAGTGGGAGGCTTTTTAATCCCATCATGGGACATTAACGTCGGCGGTTAGTCCAGCATTTATTGCCCATCCGTAATTGCTCTTTGAGAAGGTGGTAGTGAGTTGCCTTCTTAAACTGGGCTGCAGGGACCTTGACAGTGCTGTAAGGAAGGGAGTGCTAGGATTTTGACCCAGCAACAGTGAAGGAACAACAGTATATTTTCAAGTCAAGATGGTGAGTGGTTTGATGGGAATTTGTAGGGTGATGGTCCCATGTATCTGCTGCCTTTGCCCTACTTAGTGGTAGAGTTGCAACTTTGAAAAATGCTGTTGAAGGAGCCTTGGTGACTTAGTGTAGCTTCTAGGAGCTACACATTGCTACAACTGTGTATCAATGGTGAAAGGGATGAATGTTGAAAGTGGTGGATAGGTGATAATCAAGTGGGCTACTTTGTCTTGGATGTATTGAGCTTTCTGAGTGTTGTTGGAGCTGCACCAAGCCAGGCAAGTTGGGAGGTTTAGGGAGAAAATTACAGAGCTTGGGGCTTGGCCATCAATGATGAGATGATTAAAATTGAGGTTGAGTAGGAGACTAGATTGAAGAAGCACAGATATCTCAGAGGATTGTAAGGTTGAAGGACATTACAGAGATAGGGATGTATGGAAGGAGGAATTTTAATTCACGGATAAGAATTTTAAGATTGAGATGTTACTTAAGGAGCGATATTGGTCAGTGATCACACGGGTGAATAGACTTAATGTGAATTAGGGCATGGACACAGGGTTTTGGATGATCTTAATTTGAGGAGAGCATGGTTTTAGTTTGACCACATCAGAGGATGGCAAGTCCAAGATTATGATCATTCCTATACTCAAGTGTCTGCCTTGATTGTGAGGAATGTACCATTGATGCAAGATTCACAAAGTGGGGAAAATAATCAGGACAAAATTGAAGAAAACCAAACAATTGAAACAAATAAAGATAACAACAGAAATCTTTAAGTAATAGTTGAAAGAAGAGCCTTTCTTGCCTGTACATGAGACACTTAAAGATTCAACTCACTACTTTTGATTTTATAGCACAATTAGAATGTTGGGCTAACTCTTTTCCATTGATGTGAAGCCACTCCATACTTACAGCTCAGCTCTTTTAGATTTATCAGAGAAATGTTCTTGAAAACTATCCCACATCCTCAGGACTCAAATGCCTTTAATAAAGCTAACATAAGCAAATACAATGTTTATTTCTGGGTACCAAGGAGCTGCCGGCATTATCACCTGCGGCTTATATTAACAATCATTCAGTCATGCTTTGGAGCTTTCGGTGCAATGGTAGTGTCCCTACGTTTGAGCCAGGAGGCCTGGGTTCAAGTTCCATCTGCTCCAGAGGTGCTTAATATCATCTCTGAGCATGTTGATTAGGAAAGATCTCAGTCATGTCCTCTGTCCCTCACAGAGAAGTGGCTTGAATGGGGATTGGCACCTTCTGTGACTGAAGTGGTTGAGTTCAGGAATTCCCATGCTGGAAATTCTTGGTGGAGGCTTTGGAAGAACCTGCGCTCTTTGTTATACTCCATCTGTGCACTTTGCTCTTTCTGAAATATATGTCACCTTTTAGGTGCCTTTCTGATTATTTTCCTACACTGATGCCTTAGGTTAAACCACCCATCAGTCGTATCTCTCTAATGACAGAGCAGCCCAATGGTCTGGTATAACTTTGATGATGTTTCGTATAGTGTGCACCTGAACTGGGAAGTGAGGTTGGTGTAAGCCCTGATCCCAGTGTTCTATTAATTTGACTGTCTAATCAGTTGCTCGGTAACAAGGCAGCTAGGGAAGGAGGTCCTCTCTCTCTGATCTTTTGTACAGCCCTGTAAAAAGCGTTTACCTTTAGCAGAGGACTGTGACAATAGTGCAGCAATGGTATAACTGTGTTACGGAAATAATATAAAGCTCTGGGATCACAGTGTGTGCTACCTCACTGCTAGAGTAATTGAGCCACAAATCTCACGTAGCGCAACTGGATCTGAGACTTGCCTTGAAGATCTGTCGATCAGTGATCCAGACATTTACACTGGGACTGGCTTGATTGGTAAACCCCACTGCTGATTCCAGAAAATTTAGCTGGGTTGTAATGAGATTTCCCAAGTTATTTCCAGCCGAGATATCTGGCATCTGCACCATGCCATCCAGTTATAGGAAAGAAAGCAGAAAATCGGAGGCTGGTACCAATGACAAAAGAACTAGCAGTTACCTGCTATGTATTCCTTATGAAAGCTGGTCACTTTAAAATTGAGCCTGATTCTACGGTAGATTCCTGAAGGCCCCTAAATTCACCACGATCCAGGGGTGCGTGCCTGGCCTGATGATTGTACACTCAGCTGATTGTGGGGCCAATGGGTTTAGGAATATCCAGCGCAGAGAGTCCTGGTCTCACTCCTTTCGTAATCATGGCCTTACATGGATCAGGGCCTGACTCACACTGGTTGTAACAGTTGGATCAGTGCTCGCTGTTCCTGGAATAAAGCTCTTCTGACTTCTGCCTGCTTCTGATTTCTGTAACCTATTATAAACAGCTTAGGCACTTAGTTTGGGGACTTTTTCCAAATGCTTCTCCAAATATTCTACCCAAATGTCACTCAGCAAAGCGTAGTGGGAGGTAAATTTGTAAAGAGCATCTGCTGTTGTGGACGTTAATCATGAACACAAATCATAAGCACATTATGACATTGTCCACAGCCTCTTTTATGCTTGCTCCCATATTCTATTCTGTTCACATGACAACTCAGAATTCCCAGCCACTCTTATTTAAAGCTTCTCCACATAAATTGATTTGAAAGTACACTTACAACAATGCCATACATTTGTACGGTGACTCTGAAGTTAAAGGGTGCCACACGGTGCCTCACAGAAGTTTAATCAGACAAGAACCAGCATTCAGCTGTGGAATGAAATATTAAGCTGGACAATGGAAAGCTTGGTTGAAGGTGAGATTTTTAAAGAAATTGAAGATATCCAACAAGGATCTAACGGTAAGTGCTCAGTTTAGTGTAACTTCCCACTTGGACAGTGATTTAATTTGCTCCACAGCTTTCGGGCTTGTGGTTGCAACTTCTTTTCTGGTCTTCTGGATGGTGATCATTATAAAACTGCTTTGCCAACATTGATCAGAAATCATGAGGATGGACTCTCAGAATACTGGCAACTTCAGGGAATTCAGAGAACGCACCCCACCCCACCCCTCCTCCACCACCACTAGCGCCCAGTCGTTTACGCGCTAAGCATACCCTCATTTCTGTTCTGAGGAAGGGTCACCGGACCCGAGACGTTAACTTTTTTTTCCTTCACAGACGCTGCCAGACCTGCTGAGTTTTTCCAGCAACTTTGTTTTTATACCCTCATTTCTAATGAGCTGTAGAACCAAAGCTCCTCATTGGCTGTTTGGGCAGATGTTAAAGATCCTGTGACACCGTTCAAAGAAGGGCACGATCTTTTCCTTGTCCTTTGGTCAAAATTCTTCCCTCAACTAATACAATCAGAAGCAATCTCTGATTGGTCAGTTCACCACCAGGAAGAGTGAAGCTGAGCATTACTCATCAGATATTTCCACCCATTCTGTGTAACTTTATTTTCTTTATTCATCCACGGGATGCGGGCGTCACTGGCCAGGCAGTATTTATTGCCCATCCCTAATTGCCCAGAGGGCAGTTAAGAGTCAACCCCATTGCTGTGGGTCTGGAGTCATGTGTAGGCCAGGCCAGGTAAGGATGGCAGTTTCCTTCCGTAAAGGCCATTAGTGAACCAGATGGGTTTTTCCTGACAATCAACAATGGATTCACGGTCATCATTAGAGTCTCAATTCCAGTTTTTTTTTATTAAGATCAAATTCCACCATCTGCTGTGGCAGGATTTGAGCCCGGGTCCCCAGAACATTACCTGGGACTCTGGATTAACAGTCCAGCAATAATACCACCCGGCCATTGCCTCCCCTGATAACAGATGTCTGCTCAATGCCTCTTCCTGATGAGGTCCTTGAGATTTGACCTCCACCACGTGGGGAATCCCTGGCACCAATTACTCCCTATGGCAGGCCATACATAATCTCCGTGCTCCACACAACTCTTGAGAGGTTGTAACCTTTGCACAAAGCTACTGCAGCAGCTCCCCTAATAGACTCGTAATTAACAGCAACGTAACACCAGTGTCGATGGAGCAGAGGGGTTCAGATGGAACACCTGGTCCATGCATTGTCTGATATGGGTGGCATGGTGGCTCAGTGCTTAGCACTGCTACCTCACAGTGCCAAGTACTCAGATTTGATTCTACCCTCGGGCAATTGTCTGTGGAGTTTGCACATTCTCTGCATTGGTTTCTCCAGGTGCTCCGCTTTCCTTCCACAGTCCAAAGGTGTTGCAGGTTAGGTGGATTGCTAAATTGCCCCATAGTGTCCAGATGTGCATAGAGATGTGCAGGCTATATGGGTTAGCCATGCAAATGCACGATTGCAAGGAGTGGTTAAGGGGGTGGATCTGGGTGGGATGCTTTTCAGAGGGTCAGTGTGGACTTGATGGTCTGAGTGGCTTACTTCCACACCGTAGGGATTCTATGAACCCTCAGTTGCACGATAAATGGAATGTTTCCATTGTCCTCAAGCTCTCTGAGATAGTGAGGAGGGGAAGTTCATGCTTGCCATCTAGTGATGCATTTTGGAAAATTTGTCTTTGCCCGGATGAGTACATCTGTTTGTTGAATTTGGGAAAGAAGGTGGATTGAATTCTGTTGTGATACAGTCAGTTCTGCTATAACGTGTGTTTCTTCAACATGAACTGGCTTTAATGTGATTGAAGAATTTAGACCGCTGTTTGTAGAACGTGAACTTTCCTTACCTGTACTGGCTATACTCGCGATTCTGGCCCCATTAGTTTAAATGGCATGGCTATTCCGCGATTTTCTTATAACATGAGATTGCACGTGAACGGAACTATCGCGTTATATCAGAACTGACTGTACTCACAATTATTGCCAACACACTGCTCAAGTTCATCCGAGGGATGGGTACAGTTACCTGTGCCAGTAATCTACCCTCAGAAAACAAATAGGCAGTTCGGGAGAAAAAGTGGTTGTGGTTGTTGGAGGTCAGTCATCTCAGCTCCAGGAAATCTCTTCAGGAGTTCCTCAGAGTAGTGTCCTAGGCCCAACCATCTTCAGCTGCTCCATCAATGATCTTCCCTCCATCATAAGGTCAGAAGTGGGGATGTCCGTTGATGATTGCATAATGTTCAGCACTGTTCACAACTCCTCAGACATTGAAGCAGTCCAAATTCAAATGCAACAAGATCTGGACAATATCCAGACTTGGGCTGACAAATGGCAAGTAACATGCACACCACACAAATGCCAGGCTATGACTAGGCTAAGAGGCAATCTAACCACCACCCCCTAATATTCAATGGTGTTACTATCACTGAATCCCCCGCTATCAACATCCTGGAGGGTTACCATTGGTCAAAAACTCAACTGGACTCGCCATAAGAATACAATGGCCACAAGAGCAGGTCAAAGATTGGGATCCTGGAATTCCCTCCTTAATGATATTGTGGGTCTACCTACAGCACATGGACTACAGCAGTTCAAAAAGTAAGCTCACTACCTGCAAGTGAATTTAAAAAAAAGTATAAGGCAATTCGGGGGAAAATAAAGTATACTCATGAGGGCTCCAATAGGTTAAACCTACCAATCGAGTGACTGCATAGGACTCAAGGTGGTGCAAACATTCTAATTCAAAACATAGTAACTTCTTGCTTACAGCACACTGTAAAGCATGTGCTGCGATTATTTTTAAATTGCCTGACACAATTTGTGGGAAAGGCAGCAGGATAAGCCAAAGGAAATGAAAATTAATGAGTCCGTCAAAATACAAATTCTGTCAAATACCTTGCATAAATTTCCAAGATATCTGGAGGGAGGAGACAGAATGACCTCCACATTATCAGCTTTGTGCTAATAATATTCAATATATTTTTAAGGATGTTATATAAGAAGAATGTGGTCAAAAGATTCATTTGCATTGTAAATCTGATATGGATCAATGCTGTTTTCATTCATGGGATGTGGGTGTAGTTGGCTAGGGTCAGCATGTATTGTCCATCCCCAATTGCCCGGAGGGCAGAGTCAATCACGTTGCTACGGATCTGGAGTCACATTTAGATCAGGCCACGTAAGAACAGCACACTTCCTTCCCTAAAGGATGTTAGTGAACCAGATGAGTTTTTATGACAATCAACAGTGTTTACAAGGTTGCCATTGGGAAAGCTTTTTATTCCAAAATTTTTATTAAATTCAAATTTCACCACCTGCTATAGTGGAATTCAAATCTATGAGTCCAAAACGTGAACCTAGGGTTTGCTAATCTAGTGGCATCACCACTATGCCACTGCTAAATGTCCCTCGATCCAAATGTTTCTATGATCCCTCTAATTCTTTTTCACTTCTGTGTGGATCTCTGAGGCCTATGCATAGCAGTGACTTCCGAAACTGAACTGAATATAGTATCAGCTGATTGGCATCTACAGGCCCTCACCTTGGTTATGCTGGTTGTAATATGATGTTGTCTTGACCCATTGAATGCAATGACTCATTGTTTTAGGGAAGGCTATTTGAATGCGAACCCCGTCATACATGAATGAAAGCAAGTCAAATGCCCAAACAGGGCATTAATGTGAAAGTTCAATAAAAAGGTCTATGCCACTTCAGGTAGTATAGCACTGACCTTAATTCTTTCATTAACATTTACTGTTTGAACCAACCCTTTGCTTTTCTCTCTCTAGCTCCATTACTGCTCCCTCTGCCTTTTGTTTGATGACACCTTTGATCTCAGATCTCCCTCAGCCTTTAACCTTTCCATGACCTTGCCTTTTGTTCCACTTGTCCGGCCCCATTTTTTCAACTGCATTAAACCCACCACTTTTCTGTACCCACCGCACCCCGCCCCCCCACCCCCGCTCCCCCACTCTGTCCAGTTCCAAACAAGAATCATAATTTACTTGAAACGTTACATGCTTTTCACTCCAAAGATGCTGCCAAGCCTACTGGGTTTCTGCAGCACTTTCTGTTTTTATTGTAGATCTAATAGTGTTTAGATGCGGCACACTCCGCTCAGTGGTTAGCACTGCTGCCTCACAACGCCAGGAACGCAGGTTCAATTCCAGCCTCGGGTGACTATCTGTGTGGAGTTTGCACATTCTCCTAGTGTCTGCGTGGGTTTCCTCCGGGTGCTCTGGTTTCCTCCCACAGTTCAAAGATGTGCAGGCTAAGTGGATTGGCCATGGTAAATTGCCCATGGTGTTCAGGGATGCGTAGATTAAGGGGATGGGTCTGTGTGGGATGCTCTGAGGATTGGTGTGGACTTGTTGGGCCAAAGGGCCTGTTTCCACACTGTAGGGATTCTAAGTACTAAGTACTACGTAATGGACTCTCCCTCTGAAGTGGTTTAGTAAGGCAGTCACTACTAAAGAGAAGGCCCACCAACACTTCCTTAGAGGATTACTTCCTCAGGAGAAACAAAAGATAGTCATTAAATGTAGCCACATTACCCAAGAAAAGTTTAAGCAAATTTCTTAATTGGTTCTTGAGTTGTGGGCCACACAAATTTATGACAGCATTTTTACCCAACTCTAGTTGCTTTTAGAACATAGTTACAGGTTTTATTCATTATTAAATGGTATACTTGGAGAGTTAACCACATGGTGTGAATTAGAGTCAAGAGCAGTGACAGCTAGGTGAGATACCTTCCCTGGAGGACACTCTTAAACTGGTTAGTTTTGAGCATCAATCTGGCACCTTCCACGGTCATTTTATCTTTGTGGGGCATGCCCACAAATGCCAAAACTTCAGTTTTACAACATGACCATGTAATGATGCACCATAGAAAATTTTCTATCTGGATGCATCACAGGTTGATATGGCAACCATTCAGCCCAGTACTGTAAGAAACTACAGAGAGTTGGGAATGTAGCCCAGTACATCACACAAGTCAACCTTCCATCCATTGACTCCATCTATACTTCTCACTGCCTTGGGAAGGCAGTCAACATCATCAAAGACCCCTCCCACCCCAGTTATAATCTCTTCCAACCTCATCTGTCAGGCAGAAGATACAAAAGCTTAAACACATGCCAACAGATGCAAGAACAGCTTCTTTGTTGCTGTTATTAGACTTCTGAATGGACTTCTCAAATTTTAAATTTAATGTCGATCTTGCTCTTTGTGCACCTTCTCTGCAGCTGTTATATTGTATTCCTCGCTCTGTTCTATTACCCTAATATACTTTGAATGTTATGATCTGCCCGTACTACATGCAAAACAAAACTTTTCATGGCACCTAGGTATATGTGACAATAATACGTCAAATCAAATCAAATTTTCCCCACAAGCCGTCAGTTACTTTTCCTGTGGTGACCCACTGAAGTGGCAGTTGCACAGACCAGACATCATGGTCTCAACTTGGTTAAAAGCAGGCAGATCCATAATCAGACTCTCCCTGTAACTGCCTGTATCCTCCTGAACCACCAACTGCATTCTGGCTTTTATCAGATTGCTGCTTGGTGCAAAACATAATTTGCAAATTTATACTCATTTAACATGTGCACATAATTAGTACATGCTCATGGATATTTTTAAGATCTAAATTAAAACAATGATTATAAAGTCTACCAACGGCGAGAAGTGGGGCAACTCAATTTTCTTTTTTTTCCAATTCATCCTCAGAATGTGTCAAATCCAGCACTTACAGCCCATCTCTAACTGCCCTTGAAAAGGTGATGTTGAGCGGCCTTCTTCAACTCTATTGAGGGGCTGGCTTGACCATTTCAGAGGGTATTTAAGAATCAGTCACTATGGGATGAATCTTACGTTATTTTGGCTAAGCCTAAGTTGTGTCGCGTTTTCTGGAGGCATTCCCACTACGAGGCCCAGCTTGTGACCCACACAAGCACAGTCAGTCTGGAGCTGCATGAATGGTTTTTGAGATTTTTCCTACGCATGGCAGACAGGGAAATCATCAATCCACTCCAGACATGGACCTGGAGGTTCTGCCAGAAGAGGGGAAAGGTGCAATCACAGGACTTCCTCTTCCCTCAGGACCAGCAGTGGTGGTCACAACACCAGACCATGCCTGCCTGATCCAAAGTTGTAGCCTTGGTTAAAGCAGTCTCAGGCATCTTGATTATTGCACATAGAAAGTTCAATGACCTTTTCCACTCCACCACCATAATTTCTGCCATTGTCTCTCCGATTTCTGTCTCTGTTACTGTACCCAATTCCAATTAGGGCTCATGCCCTACCATGTTCATCATTACCTGCAGTAGCTGGGGAGAAAAGCTTGGTAAGACCAACTACCCAGCTCACATCTCCAATTTCTGTTGCGCCTGTGTGGTGAATTTAGTTGGAAACTCAATTGTTCTTCTGGAAGAATTTGGCAATCTTGTATTTCCTAAGGAAGCTGTGTCTGCCAAAACCCCAGAACAAACAGTGTGCATTTAGTGATTTGATCACACACGCAAGACCACCAGAATGATAGATTTTGGAACATTGTACACCTCATTTTTTTTTTACCTTCAGGAATAACACTGTGGACTAGAAAGTATTTTTCTTTTTAAAGTGAATCACTGCAGATAGAATTCTTTCCCCTCCCTTTCCCTGAACTGTACATGTGCTACAGTGTAGGTTTTGGATTATTTAGAAGTCTAGATATTTATATTTTCATACAACAAATTATGTGTTTTAACCAATTCTGCATTTTTATTGGATGGATTTTGTTTCATAATACTTTGATCATTTACTTGTTCTTCTTACCAAAATGTGTTGTTTCACATATCTCTCCAATAAATGGAATCTACCATGTGCATATCCAGTTGACCTGCCTATATCCTATTCAGGTTTATCACTGTCTTCCTCACAGTTCATAATGGCCCCAGGTTTTGTGTCATCTGTAATCTGTGAAATTATGCTCTGTACTCCTAAGGCTAGGTCAATAATAATGGGCAGGGAAGGTCTCACGGGCAGGGCAGTGGACAGTGACCTTATCAACCTATAAACCTTTCTATTACACTTACAACAGGTGGTAAGAGCTGGAGTAACCTGCAGAGTCAGCCAGAGCCATTCGGGCTAGCTGCAGTGCAACAGCCCCGTTAAAAACTGGGCTGCTTCTTGCCAATGGGAAGCATTGCTTTCATCTCAAGGGACTACCAGGAGAAAAATAAGACAAGCATTGGTTCTAACACTCAGTCACAATTTCCGTCCTTAATTCCTTTATTCTCCTTGGATGCATTGCATCTGGCCCTGGTGGTCTATTGACTTTCAGCACAGCCTTCACCACTCTAATATATCCTTCACATCAATCATTAGCCCAACCAGTGTTACAACTATCCTTCCTCTCACTATGAATTCAGGAGCATCTTAATCCTTGGCAAAGTTCTCATTTAGTGCGGCTTTCTCTATAGGTCGACTAAATTAAATGGAATATTTACCTCCAGAGTCATACTGTATTGCTGTGACACTAATTGCAATTTCTTATCCTCCTGTTGATTTAATGACCAGCCATGAGACTTACTCTCTTTGATTACCCCCAACCAAGGCCTTACTCTAATCACTCCTCCTTCCAGGCCACACTCTCTCTGATCACCTCCCTCTCTTGGCCCTCAGTCTCTGATATATTTTCTAATCAACCTGTTCAGTGATGGTATTACACAGCTCTGGAGCAGGTGGGACTTGTCCCAGGCCCTCCTAGCTCAGAGATTGGGACACTACTACTGCACGACAAGAGCCATCACTCCCCCTCCCAGGCCAATCTCCCTTTCACACAGCTAGTTCTGTTCACCAGCCTTGCCCTTTCTGACAACCTGCTCCCAGGCCTTGCCATTCTTTACTTGCTGAGCTCGGATTTCCGTGCTGGGTCCGTCAGTTCTGACAGCGGTTGGCATGAAGCTCTTCCCCTGAAATCTGGATTAGAGGCGTAGAAAGTCATTGCATCATCTGGCACCTGTCTGTTGGAGGCCAGTTCAAAAATAAAGTGAAATGCCAAAGACAGAGGTGACTGATCTTGACATCAGCCTCACTCACTCACACTCCCAATAACGTACATGTCACACGATCACAATTCCAGTCTCCATCCGATCACTCGAATAAAATAGGATATGTTCTGGAATATGACATGTTGGCACTGCAGCAGGTTTCCAAATTCAGCTTTGAATTTGAATAAAACTCATCTGCATAATTTAATTCAAATTCAATCTAAATTAAATGAATCCATGCAAATAGCATTAAGAAAATGAGCAGGAAATGAGTACCACAATTCACTGTTTGTTCACAACTGGTCGAATACACTGTGTTTATTGAATATTATTGTGCAATTGCCTTTTAGTTTCTTTAAAACAATAATTGCATGTTCAGCTCTTAAAATAAATCTTTATTGCTCTGTTCTGTTATCACAATTGGCAAGCACTCAAAGTGAAATGATCTTGAACCAAGTGAAGGAGTAACGTCCAGAATATTCAAAGTCCTCTACAAAATCCAAACTTCTGGAGGCTCTGTTTGCAAAACTCAGCCTCACAAACCGAAAGGTAAGAGGGTCCATTCTTGAGCCTGTTCCGAGTGGACTGATCTCAATCAGGTTTGGAGCAGAGGGAATTAGGCCTAGGTCTCTTGGCTGGGGAATGGAACTATCTGTCAAGATCCACATTGAGAAACGTTCACGATAGGTACATAAGAACAGGAATAGGCCATTCAGCCCTTGAAGCTGTTCCACCATTCAATGAGATCATAGCTGATCTTTGGCTTAACTCCATACACCTGCATTTGGCCCATATCCCTTAATACATTCGTTTAACTAAAAATTATCTATCTTAGATTGAAAATTAACAATTGATCCAGCATCCATTGCCATTTGTAGAAGAGAGTTCCAACAATTTACCACCTTTTGTGTGTAGAAGTGCTTCCTAACATCTCTCTTTAAAAGTCTGGACCTAATTCTCAGACTATACCCCTAGTTCTAGAATCGCCAACCAGTGGAAGTAGTTTACCTGTTAGGAGGGCAGGTAAAAACAGAGTGAAGTCTAACTTTCTCAGAGACAGTAAGAACTGCAGATGCTGGAGTCAGAGATAACACAGTGTAGAGCTGGAGGAACACAGTAGGCCAGGCAGCATCAGAGGAGCAGGAAACTTGACGTTTTGGGTCAGGACCCTTCTTAGAAAATTTCCTGAGAAGGGTTCTGACCCAAAACGTCAATTTTCCTGCTCCTCTGATGCTGTCTGGCCTGCTGTGTTCCTCCAGCTCCACACTGTGTTATCTCTGAAGTCTAACTTTGATGTCTGCTCAGTTGAATCAGTTACAATTCTTCAGTTTGGAAAAAAGACAAAGCTGAGACAAAATGCACTGTGCACTGATGGTGAAGGGAGTAAATGTTGAAGTTGGTGGACACGGTGCCAATCAGGCGGGATGCTTTGTCCTGGATGGTGTGAACCTTGGTGCTGTTGGAGCTAAACTCATCCAGGTAAATGGGGAGTATTCCATCACACTCCTGGCTTGTGCCTTGTTGATGGTGGACAGGTTTAGGGTAGTCAGAAGGATGAATTACTTAAGACCATAAGATCATAGGAACAGAGTTAGGCCATTCGGTCCACCAGCTCTGGTCTGCCATTCGATCATCTCTAATACGGTTTTCAATCCCATTCTCCTGCTTTCTCCCCGTAAACCTTGACCCCCTTACTAATCAAGAACCTATGAACCCCTGTCTTAAATACACTCAATGACTCGGCCTCCATAGCCTTCTCCAGCAATGAGTTCCACAGAGTCACCACCCTCTGGCTGAAGAAATTCCTCCTCATCTCAGTTCTCAAGGATTGTCCCTTCATTCTGAGGTAGAGCCCTTGGGTTCTAGTCTCTCCTATGAGTGGAAACGTCTTCTTCATGTTCACTCTTTCCAGGTCCCTCAGTATTCCATAAATTTCAATCAGATCACCCCTCATCCTTCTAAACTCCACTAAGTACAGACCCAGCGTCCTCAACAGTTCCTCGTATGACAAGCCCTTCAACCCCAGGGTCACTCTTGTAAACCTCCTCTATACCCTGTTTAATGTCAGCACATCATGCCTTACATACAGGGCTCAAAACTGCTCACAATATTCCAAATGCAGTGTTACCAGAGCCTTAGATAGCCTCAGCAGTATATCTCTGCTCTTGTATTCTAACCCTCTTGAAATGAATGCTAACATTACATTTAACTTCCTGACTGCCAAATGAACCTACATGTTGATTTTAAAAGAATTCAGCCATTGTACACCCTGCTGTTGTAGGCATATTATTTATATCATTGGTGCAATTCAGTTTCTGGTCAACATTAACCCTCAGAGACATTGAGGGTGAATGAATCAGTGATAGCAATGCCATTGAAAATCAATGGGACATGGCTTGACTCTCTTATTGGATGTGGTCAACCCCTCGCACTTTCATGTTATTTGACAATTATCAGCCCAATTCTGGATGTTAACCTGGGCTTTGCGGCATCTGGAATTAACACTATCTGAAGAATTGCGAATGATGCTGAATGTCACCAGCAGAAAAATATCCCAACTTTGTCCTGGGGCTGGATGATTGACCTCCATCAGCCATGTTTCTTTGTGCTAGGTATGACTCCAACCTGCAGACACTTCATTTCATCCCCCACCCATTCACACTGACTTTAATTTTGCTGGGGCTCCCTGATGCCTCAATTGATCAAAAGTTGTCTTGCGGTCAAAGTCAGTCACTATCAGCTCACCTCCACAATCCATTTCCAGTGGGTGTTGGTGACCTACAGCACCTCATGGAGGCTCATTTCTGAGTTGTTCTGAATCTATGCCATTTAGCATGGTGGTATACCACATAACACAATGTTAGATTGGGAACAAAATACCAGCTCTAACTGGTGGAGTTGAATGGCCTGTTTCTGTGCTGAATTATTCCTCCTTTCTTCATGTAACTTGAGACGTAGGCCCTATATCCTGGTTCAGGGTGCTGCTTATTGTATCTTGCCACTCTTGCCAGCGATGATTCCTCTTCTCAGCTATCCAATAACAACAACTTATTTTTATATGGCACCTTCAACTTAATGAGACGTCCCAAGGTGCTGCATAAGGGCGATATAAAGCAAAGTATGGCACTGAGCCAAATATTAGGCTAGACAACCCAACAGCTTGGTCAAGTAGATAGATTTTAATGGAGACTAGCGAGGTAGGGAGGCAGAGACGTGTAGGGAGGGGATTTTGGAGCTTGGGCAGTAGGCCCTCAAGGGCATGGCCACCAATAGTGGAGCAATTATAAATAGGAATGATAACATAACCAAATTTGGGAGATCCTTTGACTCAATGCATCTTTTCCTTAGGCTCAGTATCTGAAATTCATGAAAGGGCAACGACCTCAAAGCAAACTGCAGTGGAGACTGGGGTTTATAGTCCAATACATATTGGTACCACTGTGTCAACCAGTGAGTTGGAGGCTAAGCAGGCTTTAATTTACAGATAACTGGGATGTAAACTACAGTAAGTGGAGCAACTCAAGCAGGATTATTTCTCCAGCAAAATGCAGTCAGTGGAGAATGGTCACTTCATGCAAGTTAACCCCTGTTGATTACAGGGCACCCAAGTGTTAGTGACAGTAGAATTATTCACTCATCTCCATCCTAGCTAGACTTAAAGTGGCGCAGGAAACTCTTTTCACCAACGGCCCCCAACCCTGAGTAACAGTAGACTTCTACAGATGCATAGTCCTGTGTGCTTGCTGTTCTTTGATGCTGGTTTTTAAAAGCACGGCTTATTCACTGTATAAAATTTTATAGAATGTAATGGAAATGCTGGCTTCACCACATTAACTTGTACAATGCAAACTCCATGTGTTAAACCATGAGAGAGCACTTGACACTGATGAGTTATGAAGTCCCTCGCATTCATTTAATAAAAGGTGATTTAATATGCAGACATTTCTATGCACCGCATTAATACACTCACCAAGTCACAACAAACTCACAATGTTTTGCAACACATAACTGTTTGTGCTTGTTATTTTGGTTTGGAAGTTCCCTTTAAAGACAGGGCAGATTTTGAAACTAAAGTCTGCGTACCACAGAGAAGCCTGTGTGGTCTGTCTAATTCTATATTCCATTTCCCATTAGCTTATTAGATATTGTAAGCTTTTTCTACAATTTAAGCACTGTTTGCCTTTGGTAACTAATCTTTCAGCAAATTAAAACAAGGGGTTCTTTGAAAGTGTGTCATTAATTACAGGGGTCACAGAGGTAATTTGGTGCCTTCTACCCATACCAGCTCTTTGAAGGAGCTCTGCAATCGGTCACATATCCTGGCATTTCTCCCTTAACCCTGCAAATTATTCCTCTTTCAAACACTTGTTCCAATTACCTTTTGAAATTTCCTCTGAATTGTGCATCCCTTGCCCTTTCGGGTAATGAATTCCAGGTCTTAGTAACTCTGTGTAAAAAAATTCTCCTCGACCTCTTTTAATTTTAAATCCAAATCAGGTCAGGAGGCAGAGTAGTATGGGGAGGGCGGGATGTCAAAGAGAGGCAGGTTTTGAGATCCTAAATGAGAAGATGGAGATAGCAAGGCAGAGGAATTGGAGGAGAGAATTACAGATAATGGCAATTTGATTTAAAAAGAAACACTACCTATATTTCATCAGTTACTACAACTGCAATAGAGACAGAAAGTCATGAGTTGTAGTAGCTTTAGATGCAGCAAAGGTATGGTAATTCAAAATATAATCAGACCTGGCATTGCAAATGAAATTCAGTTCTTATTTTAAATTCAAGTATTCTTCCTTTATCTTTACAGAACGTTTTATATTACATTATTATTACTCACTATTTGTTTTCAAATCATTCCATGGCCGCACCCCTCCCAATCTCTGTAATCTTTTAGGAACATAGGAACAGGAGTAGGCCATTCAGCCCCTCCAGCCTGTTCCACCATTCAATGAGATCATGGCTAATCTGTGGTCTATCTCCATATACCCTCCTTTGGCCGATATCCCTTCACACCTTTGCTTAACAAAAATGTATCTATCTCAGATTTAAAATTAACAACTGATAACAGCATCCACTTTGTGAAAGAGTTCCAAATGCCTACCACCCTTTGTGTGTAGAAGTGCTTTCTAACATCTCTCCTGAATGGCCTCGCCGTAATTCTCCAACCTTGCAACACTCTGCGATTTCTGTGCTGGTGTAATGTTGACATCTCGTGCACTTCTGTCTTTAATCGGTCTAACAGAACTGACCAGGCTCTCAGTTTCCTCAGACCCTGGAGTTCATCTCCACCGCTCTACCTCACCTAAAGCCACTTCTTAAAACCTACAGCTTCGACAAAGCTTTTTATCACCGAATCTCAGATTTCTTGAGGGAGCTCAGTGTCACAATGGTTCTGTGAAGTGACTTGTGATAGGCATTTTTTATTCATTCATGAGATGAGGGCATCATTGGATAGGCCAGCATTTATTACAGTTAAGAGTCAACCACACTGCTGTGGATCTGGAGTCACATGTAGTCCAGACCAGGTAAGTTTGGCAGTTTCCCTCCCTAAAGGACATCAGTGAACCAGATGGGTTTTTTCTGACAATTGACAATAGATTCACGGTTATCATTAGACTCTTAATTCCAGATTCTTATTCAATTCAAATTCTACCATCTGCCATGGTGGGATTCAAACCCCAGGTTCCCAGAACATTACCAGGGTCTCTGGATTAGCAATCCAACAATAATACCACTAGGCCATCACCTTCTCTTGTTGTATAATCAAATAATAAACTTAGAGCAATTCGGCAAGCAGAGCAGGTGAGTTAGTGAGAGTGTAAGATTTTGTCCTGTGAAATAATGAGGGGGTTACAAGGGGTAGACGAGGTGCAGGGAGTGCATGGGAAGGTGGGGAAGAGAAGATGTCAAACAGGGAGCTGAGAGAGTGCCATAGCATGGTTGGGGTCAGTCAACGGGACAGCTGATTTGCAATGCAGAGTGATGCCAACAGCATGGGTCCAATTTCTGCGCTGGCTGAGGTTAACATGAAGGACTCTCTTTCTCAACTTCTTCCCTTGCCTGACGAATGGTGACCCTCAGGTTAAACTCATCATTTCTCTCGAAGAAGGGAGTAGCCCGATGGTAGTCTGGGACTATGGCGACTAATACCAGAGTGCCATCTCTGGTGGCATGGGGAGGTACCTGAAAACCAGTCAGTTTCCATTTTAAACATAAACTCAGGGACATAAATGAACAGAATTGGCAAAAAGATGTGACCAAATAGGAAACAAAAAGTACAGTTTTGTATTCAGGTCATAAGTGATCATAATTTAAAAAGGATAGGCTTTCCTGAATAGGAAAATTCAAACACATTGAGGATTTTGCTTACAGGAAAGTTGGATGTGTGATGGGATAGAGACAGTAGGAACTGCAGATGCTGAAGAATCTGAGATAACAAGGTGTAGAGCTGGATGAACACAGCAGGCCAAGCAGCATCAGAGGAGCAGGAAGGCTGACGTTTCGGGCCTAGACCCTTCTTCAGAAATGGGGGAGGGGAAGGGGGTTCTGAAATAAATAGGGAGAGAGGGGGAGGCGGATAGAAGATGGATAGAGGAGAAGATAGGTGGAGATGAGACAGAAAGGTCAAAGAGGCAGGAATGGAGCCAGCAAAGGTGAGTGTAGGTGGGGAGTTAGGGAGGGGATAGGTCAGTCCAGGGAGGACGGACAGGTCAAGGGGGCGGGAAGAGGTTAGTAGGTAGGAGATGGGAGTGGGGCTTGAGGTGGGAGGGGATAGGTGGGAGGAAGGACAGGTTAGGGATTTTTTTTTTTTTTTTTTTTTTTTTTTTTTTTTTTTTTTTTTTTTTTGAAGTCCACATTGATACCATTGGGCTGCAGGGTTCCCAAGCGGAATATGAGGTGCTGTTCCTGCAACCTTCGGGTGGCATCGTTGTGGCACTGCAGGAGGCCCAGGATGGACATGTCGTCTGAGGAATGGGAGGGGGAGTTGAAATGGTTCGCGACTGGGAGGTGCAGTTGTTCAGTGCGAACCGAGCGTAGGTGTTCTGCAAAGCGGTCCCCAAGCCTCCGCTTGGTTTCCCCGATGTAGAGGAGGCCACAACGGGAACAGCGGATGCAGTATTCCACATTAGCAGATGTGCAGATGAACATCTGCTTGATGTGGAAAGTCTCCTTGGGGCCTGGGGATGGGGGTGAGGGGGGAGGTGTAGGGGCAGGTGTAGCACTTCCTGCAGTTGCAGGGAAAAGTGCTGGGTGTGGTGGGGCTGGAGGGGAGTGTGGAGCGGACAAGGGAGTCACGGAGAGAGTGGTCCCTCCGGAAAGCAGATAAGGGTGGGGAGGGAAAAATGTCTTTGGTGGTAAGGTCGGATTGCAGATGGCGGAAGTGTCGGAGGATGATGCGTTGGATCCGGAGGTTGGTGGGGTGGTACGTGAGGAATTCTGTTTTGGTTGTTATTGCGGGGAGGGGGTGTGAGGGATGAGTTGCGGGAAATGCGGGAGACCCGGTTGAGGGCATTCTCGACCACTGAGGGGGGGATGTTGCGGTCCTGGATAAACGAGGACATCTGAGATGTACGGGAGTGGAATGCCTCACCCTGGGAGCAGATGCAGCGGAGGTGAAGGAATTGGGAATAAGGGATGCCATTTTTGCAGGAAGGTGGGTGAGAGGAGGTGTATCCTATGTAGCTGTGGGAGTCGGTGGGCTTGAAATGGATATTGGTTTCTAGGTGGTTGCCAGAGATGGAAACAGAGAGGTCCAGGAAAGAGAGAGGGGTATCAGAGATGGTCCAGGTGAACTTAAGGTTGGGGTG
>NC_063341.1:69513627-69564850 GCF_021869965.1 Rhincodon typus | reverse complement strand
CACCCCAACCTTAAGTTCACCTGGACCATCTCTGATACCCCTCTCTCCTTCCTGGACCTCTCTGTTTCCATCTCTGGCAACCACCTAGAAACCAATATCCATTTCAAGCCCACCGACTCCCACAGCTACCTAGGATACACCTCCTCTCACCCACCTTCCTGCAAAAATGGCATCCCTTGTTTCCAAATCCTTCGCCTCCACCACATCTGCTCCCAGGGTGAGGCATTCCACTCCCGTACATCTCAGATGTCCTCGTTTATCCAGGACCGCAACTTCCCCCACTCAGTGGTCAAGTATGCCCTCAACCGGGTCTCCTGCATTTCCTGCAACTCATCCCTCACACCCCCTCCCCGCAATAACAACCAAAACAGAATCCCCCTTGTCCTCACGTACCACCCCACCAACCTCCGGATCCAACGCAACATCCTCCGACACTTCCACCATCTGCAATCCGACCTTACCACCAAAGACATTTTTCCCTCCCCACCCTTATCTGCTTTCCGGAGGGACCACTCTCTCCGGGAATCCCTTGTCCGCTCCACACTCCCCTCCAGCCCCATCACACCCGGCACTTTTCCCTGTAACCGCAGGAAGTGCTACACCTGCCCCTACACCTCCCCCCTCACCCCCATCCCCAGGCCCCAAGGAGACTTTCCACATCAAGCAGATGTTCATCTGCACATCTGCTAATGTGGAATACTGCATCCGCTGTTCCCGTTGTGGCCTCCTCTACATCGGGGAAACCAAGCGGAGGCTTGGGGACCGCTTTGCAGAACACCTACGCTCGGTTCGCACTAAACAACTGTACCTCCCAGTCGCGAACCATTTCAACTCCCCCTCCCATTCCTCAGACGACATGTCCATCCTGGGCCTCCTGCAGTGCCACAACGATGCCACCCGAAGGTTGCAGGAACAGTACCTCATATTCCGCTTGGGAACCCTGCAGCCCAATGGTATCAATGTGGACTTCAAAAGCTTCAAAATCGCCCCTCCCCCTACCGCATCCCAAAATCAGCCCAGCTCGTCCCCGCCTCCCTAACCTGTCCTTCCTCCCACCTATTCCCTCCTCCAACCTTAAGCCCCACGCCCATCTCCTACCTACTCATCTCTTCCCGCCCCCTTGACTTGTCTGTCCTCCCTGGACTGACCTATCCCTTCCCTAACTCCCCACCTACACTCACCTTTACTGGCTCCATCCCCACCTCTTTGACCTGTCTGTCTCCTCTCCACCTATCTTCTCCTCTATCCATCTTCTATCCGCCTCCCTCTCTCTCCCTATTTATTTCAGAACACCCTTCCCCTCGCCCATTTCTGAAGAAGGGTCTAGGCCCAAAACGTCAGCCTTCCTGCTCCTCTGATGCTGCTTGGCCTGCTGTGTTCATCCAGCTCTACATCTTGTTGTCTCTATGTATGATGGGATAGCAGGATTTAAGATATGAAAGTGTTTGACAGGGTGGACATGGAGAAGATGGTGGTGAGATCAGAATTAGGGCCTGTAAAGATAAGGCAAACACTAATAAATTCAACAGTAAGTTTAGAAGAAATTTCTTTACCCAGGGAATGGGGAGAATGTGGAATTTATGTCACGTGGAGTGGATGAGCTCGTGGCAAGTAGCTAAATAAAGGAAGAATGCAAGACGAAATGTTGATGGGGTTAACTGAAGAGGAGAGGTAAGAGGCTCAAGTTGGACATGAGCAGCAGGAAATGGCCTGCTCCTCGACTGTATATTTACACAATTCCATCTAAAACTGGGTCATGATTTTGCATGAAAGCTGCTCTCTGGCACCTCCTTCCCCTTTAAGGAATTAAGAGCAAGTTATGTTATAGCAACAAAGTGAGTGACTATTTTGTAACTTTCTCACATAAAAGGACAAGGAAGGAAACTATACACTGAAAATAGATGGCATGTGATGAGCAAAGATGAAGTGGGAGATGCAGCATAACATTGTGACCTCCAACCGTGAACTTTTTAACTGAAATACAAGCCTCGCTTAAGCTCCAGATTCACCGCTGAGTAAATGCTGTGTACATTCAACCCTGCAATGTAAACCTTTCTGATGGAGGCAGCCAATGTAAAATCAGCATTTTTCTTTAAGGAAATGCAGTTAACAGCAAGTTCTGGGCCAGTTTTGCTCTGGATGTTTACCAATGTAAATCACCATCCAAGAGTATCAATTCTTAACTTGCCCACCCACTCACCAAGCTCCTATTAAGTCTTTTTGAGGCAAATATATCAAAGAAGCAAATTCCTCTTGTAACTGGGTAAAAACAAAATGTTGCACTTGCCTTCCCAATGCCAAGAATAAGCTGCAGTGGAGTTAGTACTAAAGGTCTGGTGTTAATGGGATACAGGGGGCAATTAGAGCTAAAATGATCTGCGGAGAACTCATACTGTAGTCTTTCTGAAACTGATCCAAAAATAATACCAGATTTGAACTTCCTGTTCTCCTCAGAGTTGTAACATTCAAGTGCTTTTTTTTAAAAATAAAACAGATTTCAGTTTTAAAGTGGAGGTATTGGAACCGAGCCGGGAAACGTGCTTTCTGAGATACAGTTGGAGCTCTGTCTTTGATTTTCATTTATTGAACCACTGCCTGCATTTTTGGGCAAGCCGGCCTTATTTGAAGCTGTCTGATTAACTCGAGCTATGTTCTGGTTTTGGAATTGATCATGGTGTTTCTTTCAGTAGGAAAAAAAGGAAAGTGTTCAAGATATTTAAAGTGCATTAAAGAGTTTAAAAAAAAACACACACACACAGCTTTTTTCTCTTCCAAGGAGATATTCTATAAACAACCTGTCTACAGATGTTACTATGCACTTCTGGAGCAAGTGGGACCTGTTCAGTTATGCTATTATGCAGTTAGGACCTGAACTTAGGCCTCCTGGCTCAGAGGTAGGAAAACTAGCACTGCACCACAAAAGCCTCTAAAGGAAAGCTTTTATGTTGCAACCATCAGGACAAATGTATGAATTTCAAATTTCAAATGATCACAAGATAGAAACTATCTTAATATGTTGCTACACACCTCTTGAGTAGACAGGACTTGAACCTGTATTTCCTGGTTCATTGCAAGTGCACAAGCATCAAATGTCCTGCTAAAGAAAAATTTGAGATATTTTCTAATCAACCTGTTCAGAAATGTCATTACACACCTCCAGGGCAGATGGGACTTGAACGTTGGAGGTATTCAGTCAGATAACCAGAAGCTTGATGAAAGAGATAGTGTTCAAGAATTATCTTAAAGGTGGAAGGTAAGCGAGAGATGCAGGGAGGTACAGGAGGGAATACCAAAGTTTAGGCACCAGGCATCTGAAGCAACAGTCACCCAGGATGTAGGAATTAAAATCGGGAATGCTCGATAATGCAGAATAAAGGGTGTGCAGGTATCTCATTGGACTGTATGGCCAGATAAGACCACCGAGATAGGAAATAGTATGGCCATGAAGAAACTTGAAGACAAGGATGAGAACTTTAAAATCAAGAAATTGTTTGACCAGGAACCAATGTTAATCAATGAGTACAGAGTTCATAGAAGAGTGGGACTTCCTGCAGGCTAAGACACAGGCAGCAGATTTGGTTGATCTCAGGTCAACAGAGGATAGAGTGTGGGGAACCAATGTCTAGTGTGTTAGAATAGCCAAGTCTGGAGATAACCAAAGGCAAGAATGAGGGCTTCAGCAGCAGATGAACTGAGACAGGGAAATGTCAGGCAGTGTTCTGGAGATGAAGAGGGCATTCTTAGTGAGCTTGTCTCGGGACCATTTATGACATGAGATTTTGAACAGACTGGTTAGTCTCACATTTGCCAGAGGAGGGATGGGCTTTACTTGCTAGCAAACAGCTCAGAGTGGAGACTAGCAAACAATGTTTATTTCAAGGAAATGTCTGCACATCTACTTCCGGGTGTAGGATAAGTTCGCTGGAATATAAAAACAGTGGAGGATTTGAGAGAAATGGCTCGGGAAGGCAGAGCTGGGTGCCATCAGTGGGCAGGTGAAAAACCAACGTTATGTTTTTAGATTATACTGCCGAGGGGCAGCCTATATTGAGAAATTGGAAGGGGTCATTCGTTGATGTTTGGGAGAAACAGAAGTAAGACCGCAAGAGCAGGAAGAGAAGCCAATGGACTTGGACTGCACTACAAGTTTGTTGCAAAAACACAGCACAGGGAAAATAATTTGTCACAGCTCATTGGGCAAGAGAAAACAAAAACCTTTCTTAAAAATAAAGGTCAGAAAGGATTTGTGTGCTCTTTAAATGCTGTCTTAGAGAATTTCTTTAAAGGTTACGGTGTCATGTAGTTTCAGAGTAAGGAAGTAGAAGGAGCTTTCTGACCACCAGCTCCACCTCAGGTCAGTCAGTGACAGGGACACATCAATGACAGTGGACAGCGGGAGGAAGCTGGCTGATGGGAAGAAGGTGATATTCCTTCCCCGCAACTCCATAGATTGTTTAAATTCTTAGGCAATAAATTTCAAAAGCTTTGAATTGGCGATGGTCCATCCATTGAGCTGAAACAGTTATACTTGGATCACTGAGATGAAGGAAGCCTTGATATCACTCTGATTTGCTGCCTAGTAAATAAATGTCCTACAAATTATGATATAACGTATTGAATATTAGACATAATCAAATGTAGCAGTTGATTTTCTAGGTTAATAAACTACATGTACAAATTACGGCAAAATATTCAGTAACACTGGAAGACGATAACATTTTAGCTTGGTAGCTTTCAGGCATCCACTAGCATTGCAGTGTAGTTTGTATTTATATGCAGTGAATAATATTCTTACTGTATTTAATTTGCTTATGGATCTGCAAAATAACATATTCTGAAGGGGTAGAAATCTAAAACCATATAAATTACCAAGGAGAAAAAGACAAAACATCAATTTCACAAATTATTGTAGTTTAAAATTGCCCAATCATCTCACTCAGGGAACTGGAAGATAAGCAAAATATTTATTACACGGGATTAAACAAAGCACTATATATAGTGTCAGGCATTTACTTTAATTCTACACAGGATGCACCATTTATTCTTGATTTGATGTGTATATTTAATTTTCTAATTTTGTTCTTTAACAGGAGAGATACTTTGGCATGACATATTGGTAGCTCTCATGGTGATAAACAGAATTCTACACAGAATCGGGTCTCAGTGACTTCCCTGTTCCAGTTAGCCAATAATCTGACCCATGTTCAGTAACTAGGGGTCACAGTTCATCAGCAAGAGAGCTTGAAGTGAGATGAGGCGAACCTCTTTACTCAGAAAGTTTTTAGAATTTAAAATGCGCTGTCTGAGTGAGTGGTAGAGGTGGATTCTATAGGAGGTTTCAAAACAGAGCTGGATAAATATTTGAAAGTGATGAAATTAGAGGGCTATGGAGATAGGGCTGAAGAATGGGACTAGCTGAACAGAGATAGTAGGAACTGCAGATGCTGGAGAACAGCTGAACAGCTTGTTTTGGTGCCAGTATAGACGCAATGGGTTGAATGGCCTTCCTCTGTACTGTAAAACTCTATGATTCTGTGTAATATTATAGAATGTATGGGCCCAGTTGCTGAGTTAGTGTTGGACTGGCAACCCATAGGTCAAGAATTCAAATGTCACCATGGCAGGTTGTGACATGAATTAATTAATTCAACACAGTTCATTGTTGCTAGTGAAGTCTCATGGTTTCAGAACCAATCAGGGCAGGGGAAACTCCTGCTGATCACCAACTTCCTTCAGCCAATGATTTAATAAACCTTGACACTGAATAATACTTGGAGGAAACTCAGAGAAAGCAAAGCTACAGAATAAGAGAGTTGGTGAGGGCACGGACATGGCATTTACCCTTACTCTCCTCACCCTGATCTGTCATAGGCATACTAGTAGTTGTACAACATCTCTCTCCTCCTGCCAACAATCAACATGCCATTACTATTCTGGTTGGTGAGACAGATCTAACATCCAGAACTGCATCCATGAAGCACTGCAGACCATGAAAAGCACTACATAAATGCTAGCCTTTCTTTTTGTCTGAATAACAAAAAAAGCAGCAGGAGGTGACAGATAAGTGAAGTGGTCTCACAACAAATAGCAAAACTTGGTAAGAAGGGTCTAGGCCTGAAACGTCAGCTTTCCTGCTCCTCTGATGCTGCTTGGCCTGCTGTGTTCATCCAGCTCTACACCTAGTTATCTCAGCAAAACTTGGTAACCTGGCCACACTTTCTTTTTATTCATTAACAGGATGAGGGTGTCACTGACTAGGCCAGCATTTATTGCCCATCCCTAATTGCCCAGAGGGCAGTTAAGAGTCAACGACATTGCTGTGGGTCTGGAGTCACATGTAGGCCAGGTAAGGGTGGCAATTTCCTTCCCTAAAGGACATTAGTGAATCAGATGGGTTTTTCCAACAATTGACAATGGCTTCATGGTCATCGTTAGACTCTTAATTCCAGATGTTTATTGAATTCAAATTCCACTATCTGCTGTGGCGGATTCAAACTCATGTCCCCAGAACATTACCTGTGTCTCTGGCTTAACAGTCCAATAATAATACCACTAGGCCATCGCCTGCCCTTAGGCCACATCCATCTGGGGAAGACAGTGTGAAATTACACAGCTAACATCTTACAACTGTGCAGCTGAAGAGGCATGCAGTCATCTCCAATCGATTGTGTCTTTTCCCAGAGGTGATTGCACTGGATGGGGATGCAGAAGGGATTCACCAGGACGTTGGCTGGGGTGGAATATTTCAACGATGAAGAGAAACTGGATAGTTTTCTTTGGAGCAGAGAAGGTTGAGAGGTGAACTTGATAGAGATGTTTAAATTTTTGAGGAGCACAGACAGGGTAAATAGAAAACAGCTGTTCTGCTTAGTGTCTGTGGTGGTGTACTTTTGGTAGTACAGATGTGATGGGCCAAAGGGCCTCTTCTGTACTGTATGATTCTAGATCTTTGCATTCAGTATCAGTATTCAGCAGTTCAGTTCACTCCATGTTACATGAAGAAACAGCTGAGAGCAATGGGAATAATAATGATTATAGACCCTGACAATGTCTAGGTTGTGTTAACCACCAGGTCCAGAAAATCCAACAAGCTGAACCAAAGACACATGAATGTGGTCTAAGTCTGCCATGTACATTAGCTGCCCAAGGTTTGTAACCATACTTGATGGTTCACAAACATTTCAGACCATCCAGAAAGGCCTTCTTTATCAAAAACTCTTACACAGACAAAAGAAAATCATTAAAGAGCTCTTCCTCAAATCCCCATCTAAAATCCGACAGATTCTCTATGACTATTTGTTCTCTGACCGTGGGCAGTGCTAGTGAGTTGGCACTTACTGTCCAAATCTAAAGGACATTTCCCCTGTCATGAAGACATTTGATAGAGAATTCCAGGAATTTGAGCCAACAATAGAGGTTTGTAGCTGGATGGAGTGTGAATTGAAACAAATTCAGGTGAACTTGCTTTCACAACATTGGTACCTTTATCTACTTTGATTGCATGAGAGATAGGTGCTCTTAAACAATTTAGTGCGTGATTATTATGCATCCTTGACATTGTAGATAGTGCTGCCAGGTCACATCAGTGGTAGATGAGTTGGAGGTTAAGTTCAGTAGCTGAAGGATAGGACAAGCTAATGTTCTATACTGAATGAGGTTGAACTTTTGAGCGTTGTTATGGCTTTATAGCATCTATAGCACCAATATCCTATTTATATTTCCAACATCAGTAGGGTGGACACTTTTCCCAGATATTTCTGGGGTATTCCAGAATGAAAGACTAATCTTGTGAGCATTACGACAAGATACCAGGGGAAAGGAGAGAAGTAGAATTCATGGGCAGTGCCAGTGCACAGGCAATGGGTTTGGAAGTTGGGCAATGAGAATGGGCAGGGGACTGATTTAACAAGCAGTTACAGCACCATAAGCACAAACATTCCACACTGTGGTGGTTTGGTTAAGTGAATGGGCAAAGATCCTGCAAATGGAGCATCATACGGGAAAATGTGAAATTGTCCATTTTGGCAGGAAGTATAGAAAAGAAGCATTTTATCTTATTAGTGAGAGATTGCAGAGCTCAGAAATGCAGAGGCAGTTGCGTGTTTAGGTGCATGAATCACAAAAGGTTAATATACAGGTACAGGAATCAATTAGTAACAGTATTATTTTCTACTGTGGTGGGAATTGAATGCAAATGAAGGTTGAACGGATGGGTTGTTTGGCAGTTTGTTCACTCCTGCAGCACCTCAACTTGATCTCTGCATGTTCCTGACAAAGTCTTTCAAAGAATTTGGTGTCTTTCCAAATGGTCCTTCTCCATTTTCACTGGGCCAAAGTCAGGGATTCTCATGAGTCAACGAGCACTTTTATCCTTTCATTTAAGACCTTCACAACTAGGTGGGAACTTTCGTTTCCTTTAATCTCAGGTGGATCCATGCTCAAGTCTTCAAAGGATAAGGATAGTTTTCTCATGGCCCAAAAGAATCCTGGCCACATGATTGTTTTGTCCAACTATAGATCAGATCAATGAAACAGCATTTGATATTGGATCAGTTTTAACCTGGATTGAGCGCAACTCAATGAAAGCAAAGACAATGGTGCACCATCATAGCTCCAATGCCAATAGTTTGGCTCCAGTCCATGTTTTCATTTTGTCAGTTCAGGTTTCGATTTCTTTGTAAACAGAGAAATCTGGCATCTTGTATGGAATCCAAAGCTAGCCTGATTGCATTGATCAAGTGCAGGTCGGTTTGACATTTTCACTTGGCACTAATCTCAACCCCATATAAAAATACCTCACTGGCAAGAAATTACAGCTGAAACTTAAGCATTTGGAATTGCCAGCACAGCTTCCCCTGAGTATCCATTACTAATGAAGCAGCAAAGTAACCAACCGACATTAGTGTTAAATACCACAACATTAGAGCATTTTACACTTTGGGAATTTTAATATATTGAACCGCCACCTACCCTGTTAGAAACTTAATCATCTTTCATAAACAACTTATCAGGCTCATTCAGTTTTTGTATCTTGCTGTGGTTTGTCATTTAGCATGAGACAACGAGAAAAGGACTGAAAAACATTTTAAGGAATGCCAAGGAGGTATTCTCACCTTTAGAATGTAAAGCAAATCCAAAAATGTCTAGATATCACAAGGATTGGAAAACAAACTCTCCCACATGGATTTGTCACCAGTGTGTATATGACTGCCGACAACCATGTCAAAGATCAAAGTCAACACAGTGTTCAGAGTGGCATCACAGACCAAGGAGATCTTAAGTATGTTAGTGTGGTATAATGTTTGTCGCCAACATGTGTAATGTACAAGCTGCTTTGCATCCTGTTCCCAATATTACATGTTAAATTCTGTGAAATTATGTTCAGTTAAAAGGTAGAACTGCTTTGATATAATACCTTATTACCCTCTGGGAAACATCAATATGTTTTGGCCCCATCAGCCTGTTGCACCATTCAATTATATCTGTACCTCCATTCCGTTCAACCTATCCTTAACTTTTATCCTTCGATACTCGTATCCCCCAAAAAATTGTTTGATCTAAGTCTTGGAAATATCAACTGAACCAATATCTGTATCATTTTGGGGAGGTCAGGGGCACTGGCACAGACATTGCCCTGGATCTTTCCTGTTCAGTTGAATACATGAACTAGCACTTGGCTCAAAGTTCGTTCTGATCTTTGACAATGCAGCACTCCCTCGGTGTTGCACTGACCACTAGCTCACCTGTGTATTGAAGTCTTTGTGTTAAAAAGTAAAATTGCCATAGTCTTACCAGACAATAGGGCTATTCTCTCATGACAAAGAAAGAGACATCTGATGGTGATTTAACCTGAAGGTCCCCATCCCTCAAACAAGAGGAGAGATCGAGAAGAAGGGTCTTTCATGGTAACTTCAGTCAGTGTGGCGATTAAAGCCATGCAATTGGCATCACTCTGCATTACAAAATGGCCATCCAGCCAATGGACCTAAGTGAACCTACAGAGCTAGTTAGGATTAGTGTTGGGGTTAGAGTTAGGGTCAGGGCCAGGGTTGCAGTTAGGGTTAGGATTTAGGTTAGGGTCCCTACAGCTGGTAGCCTATTGAGCACAAGTTAAAGAAGCTCTACATTCTATCCTGTGTTCCTAGTGGCAGGAGCAGCCTATAAAGGGGCTTGTAATCCCCTGCGCATTTAAGAGGTGGCCTGACTTGCTGAATTAATTTTTAAATTGAAGAGTGGAAAACATTTAGAGCGAAGACATCTCCAGGTTGAAGCACCCGCCCTTCTCTGATTTCCGTCCCATGACCGCCTGCTGCTCCTGTCAATATGAAAGCCTTCTGATTATTTTTCCCATTTTCTGAACCCGTCACCAACCTGGGCCCTTCCTCTCGGTCAATGAAGGGTTTGCCCCATGAAAGCATTCCAGTCTCTGATAGTTAACCCCACCCTCCTATTTCAAAGGTTCAGGGTCAGCAGCAAGACTAGACTTGGACCCTATTTCCTGAGATAAAGATTCAACCTCAATATCCAAGTTTTATTGTAAGTTGCCCAATTCCGCAGGTTTTGAAAATAAAAGAGCAATACATAAAAGAATGTGACTTTTGTGTGGAACCATAAAGTGCGATATGACGTTGCATTAATCACATAACACATTATACAGTAATTCATGCTAACATTAATATAGGTGAGGAAATATTAGTCAAGGTTTTTAAATTGGAAGGTAATGTACGATGTGTCATGATAGTCACATCATTAAGCTTCCACACATGGTCCTCTTCACATTTTCTTTCAAGACATCTTATAGCTTTGGATTAAAATCGGTAAACTGAGTATAAAAAATAGCTTCATTTCTGCAATCTTTCATTTTATTTCTTTTTTTGAGATGATGGCATCACTGTCAAGACCAGCATTTACTGTCCTTTCTCAAATGAGAATTTGGAGGCGAGCTGTCTGCGTGATTCTTTGCAATGCATGTGCCTCAACCTCTCCCCTCACCCGAGGGCATGGTGACCCTCAGGTTAAACCACCACCAGCCTTCTCTCTCTAACAAGAGAGCAGCCTGTGGTCCGGTAGGACTATGCCAACTTCACCTTCATGTGCTGTAGCTGCACCCACAATACTATTAAGCAGAGAATATGTGCATTATTGGTTGTAGTCAGGCTGCATCTTCAACCCACACAGACAAGGATTTCAACGCAATTTTTCTTGCGCCAGTGGAACTATAGCAACAGGTTGCGGTCATTGTGCTACAAAGTGGAGAGATGGGTGTGAAGGTAGCATTTATTCCAAAACAGGGATACTAACATTCCTTCCACTGGCATTTTCAGTTGTAGTTAAAGTTCTGACTGATGCATGGTCATTATACTCCAGCCGTTGTAAATGTGGAGCAAGCTAGATGGACTGGCTGGTTTATTTCTCCTGCCTTCGATTCTGCACGCGTGTAATCATTTCTTGACATTTTTGCAACACTGTGCCAGCTATTTTTAAGAGTGTGTGGGAAATACAGAAGGATGGATGGGTGACAGTGCAGGAAAACAGACTGTAAGGCAACCTAGGGAGTTCAGACAGCAGAGTATGTGCCCTGTGCCTCACGATTGTGATCAAGGTTGTTAACAAAGCCATAATCATTTAGTGACAACACAGTGTGGAGCTGGAGGAACACAGCAGGCCAGGCAGCATCAGAGGGGCAGGAAAGTTGACGTTTTGGGTCGGGACGCTTCTTCTGAAGATTAAATTTGTGCATTTAAACAGATTAAGCTTTAAATATATTGTGGCTGTCAAGACTTGTGGGGAGGGTAGAGTGGGAGGGGACTAGTGTTCCCTTCCAAGCCCATCAGTGACCCCTCTCTGACCTGTCCCATCACAGTTCCCCCTCTCTGTCTTCCCCATCACCGTCCTCCTCTCTGTCCTGCCCCATCACCTTTACCTCTCTGTCCTGCCCCATTAATGTCCCCCTCTCTGTCCTGCTGCATCACCAACCCCTCTCTGCCCTGCCCCATCACTGTCCCCTCTCTGCCCTGCCCCATCACTGTCCCCCTCTCTGTCCTGCCCCATCACTGTCCCCCTCTCTGTCCTGCCCCATCACTGTTCCCCCTTCTCTGTCCTGCCCCATCACCGGCCCCTCTCTGTACTGCCCCATCACTGTCCCCCTCTCTATCCCGCCCCGTCATTGACCGCCTTTCTGCCCTGCCCCATCACTGCCTGCTCTCCTGTCCTCACTTACCATCTGTCCTCAGTATTCCCTCGTCTTCATTACCATACCACCTGCTCCCAGCTGCTGTACTCCATTTCAACATCATGCTACTTTTCTGTCCCTTTGCATGTGACATCTTTGGAATTTTACATGATATTGTCGTGTTTTTGGAATTGTACGCATTTCCGGATTGGTATAAATGCTCAGCTGCAGGTGATACTGGGTGTCAGCCAACACTGTTATAGGGCTTACAATAGGGAGAAAATATTGAAGGTAAACTTGAATTGATTTTTCGCTTTGAAAACCCAAGATTGAAAGCTTTTTGGGCAGGTTTGAAGGAGACCTGACTGCGGTCAGAAGCAAATGTAATTTCTTTCCAAGAAAGGAGCAGATGACAATTTACCAAAAGCTCAGTTACCTTGGTGTAAAAGTCTAACTTGTGAAACTGCCAGACCTGGAATGTTTCGTTAGAAATTGGTAGGTTATTAAAAGACTGAGAAAATCTAAGCTTTCATTTTTACAGGTGCTCACATAAGAAGACTTCACTGTTCACAGGACAGAGCTGGGGAGAAGCAGTTAAGGCTAACCTAAAGATTTGATATTGACAGTAATTTCTCTGGAAGAGATGGTCCGCCTTCTGCAGGGACTGTTCCCTCCGCGACACCCTGGTCCACACTTCCTTCACCCCCAACACCTCCCCACAGCCCTACGGCACCTTCCCCTCTAACTGGCGAAGGTGCAACACCTGCCAATTTACCTCCTCCCTCCCCAGAATCCAAAGTCCTAAACAAAGCTTTCAGGTGAAGCGACACTTCACCTGCACTTCCAAGAATCTAGTCTACTGTATTCGCTGCTCACAGTGTGGTCTCCTCCACATTGGGGAAACGAAGCGTAGACTTGGCGACTGCTTCGCAGAACATCTACGTTCTGCTCGCAAAAAAGACCCTGAATTACCTGTTGCCTGCCCCTTCAATGCACCACCCTGCTCCCTGGCCAACATCTCTGTGTCCGGCTTGCTACAGTGTTCCAGTGAAGCCCAGCACAAGCTGGAGGAACAACACCTCATTTTCCACTTGGGGACCCTACAGCCCTCCGGACTCAATATTGAGTTCAATAATTTTAGGGCCTTAATTCTCCCATGTCCCAGCCCCCCACCCCACACACCAGGCCTTGTTACCACATAGCCTGCCACTACACACCCCGTGTTGTTAGTCACTAACAGTCCCCATTAACAACTATTCACCCTCCCAGCCTGATCGTTAGCAACTCCTCTGTCTGTCCAACTGTCTTTCTTTCTCTTTGGGTTCTATCCTATCGTTTACTCCCTACCCCACCCACCTCCCTATTTTCTGCATATAAACTGACGTTTTCCCAGCCACCATCAGTTCTGAGGATGGGTCACTGGACCCAAAACGTTAACTCTGTTTTCTCCTCCACAGATGCTGCCAGACCTGCTCAGCTTTTCCAGCAACTTTGTTTTTGTGCCAGTAATTTCTCTGGATTTGATGTTGGGTAACAGATGAGATGTTGTTTCTCTGTATGTTTTGAGATCTTTCAAACTGGTTTCTAGGTTTTAATGTATTTTTCCCCTCTTAAGAAATAAATTTCTGCTTTATTGTTGAAGAAAATCTACAGATCTACGTTTCGGTGAATGGTCACCACGCTAAATGACATTGCAATTAAAATTGAAAGTGCTAGCCAAGTGCAGATGTGGCTCTGCATCGGGGGTAAAAAAAACCCAACATTAGGTGACAATTGTGACAGCTCCAGGTGGTCAACACAGAACCTCATGGTCATAAAGGGAGGCTCTGAATCGTGGCCAAGTCTTTCCTGCTTAACTACATTACCATTAACATCAAACTTCAGAGCACCACGGTGACAAAGGTGTTTTTCAAAATTAAATTTCACTTGTAAATATCTCACGTTATATTAGTTTCACACTATTCACAGGTGCGTCACCATCATTGGTTGAGGTTAGCTTACTCAGAGAGCTAACTTCACTGGCATGTAGCATGGTTGACATACACTTGATGGTTACAAGGGAATTAAAGACATTTGCTTTACTGTATAAAAAGGAATGTTGTGTTTTTTTTAAAAATTGCATGTCCACATTAGTGTCAAGTATTGTACTTGCTACGCTGTGGGACATGGCCGAACTTGCAGGATCAGCTGACCCTCCAATTTAGGCATTGTGAAGCAGAATGTTCGAGACTACTCCCAGCAGGGATTAGTGATAGATTGGATGTGAACTCAAAAGCTCTGCAAGGGCTCTGCCAAGAAAAACTCTGAGACTGCCACACATTTGATTGATTGATTTATTGTTGTCACATGTACCGAGATACCGTGAAAAGTGTGTTTTTGCGTGCTATACAGGCAGAACATACCGTGCAAAGTGCATCAGGGTAACAGAACAGAGTGCAGAATGCAGAGTTACGGCACAGAGAAGGTGCAGAGAGAGAGATCAGAATTAACATTTGCGAGGTCCGTTCAAAAGTCTGATAACAGCGGGAAAAAAGCTATTCGTCAATCCAATTCCTCGTGTATTCAAACTTTTATATCTTCTGCCTAATGGAAGCAGGTGGAAGTGATTATAACCTGGGTGGGAGGGATCTTTGATTATGTTGGTTGCTTTCCAGAGGCAGCAGGAAGTATCGATGGAGATATCTGGACAATACTGACACTGTTTTTCAGGTTCCTCACTTTGTTACTTCACCTGATTACTCCCAGCACACTCACAACACAAAGCCCTTCCCACTTCATTCCTCCAGTCCCCCCAACTCACACTTTGTTCTCCCTAACATTCCTCTTCCAACCCCCCATGTCCTACCTTATCCTCTGTCTTCTCCTTCCTTTGACCTTCCACTGCTCCCTGTCCCTGACCACCACTGACAAACCCTCAGGCCGGACCTGAGACTCTATGTCAGATGCCTTTCTCCAGCTCTTCTCCCTTTTGCATTGGAGTGAAGCAAGGCAAACCATGGACCTGAGAGACAACCGAGTGAAACCAAGTGATGCATACTACCTTTAAACAAGTGTGAACCAGCTGACACAAGATTCTCATACACTACTATCATTATCATGAAGGTAGGACATAATTTTCAATACTTTAATGACAAGGACGAGACTTGATGCACCACAAACCTTTATCTCTCTATCTCAAACCACAATTGGGAAATCAAAATTTTGTCTAATTAAGTTACTTCTCATGTTACTTTTCCCGTTCTTGTGGGCACCATAAAATTCCAAGTCACAGTGAATTCCATGTTCTTCATGTTTTTGCCCATTGAATCATCCTGTTAGAATGTCATCTTTGTCTTCAGGATTACTGACTACACTTTCTCTTTTCAGTAACATGTATACATTCAGACGTCACTTCCTCAACCCTGATTTCAGGACATACTGGAGATGACTAATTGGGAGACATTTGATTCTTTATTCTGTTGTTAGTTGAGATTTAGCTCGTGTGGGTCATGAAAAGCAGCTTGGGCATTTGGGCTGAATGGCCTGTATATGTGCTATAAATACCCAGCAATTATTGTTTTGAATATGAGTAAAATGACAGACCAAGGTGCATTTATAAAGTTACATCTAAATGAGAAGTCTCAAGATGTACTATGTGCAATAACTTGCAATGTTTGTCAGTAATTTCCCAGCTACGGTTGTCCCTATTAGCTTGTAGCTATAGGCCACAGAATCATAGTGCTTGTTTTGTATGAGGGTAGAACGTTGGCCAGAATATCAGGTAAAATGCCTTGCTTAAAAAAATAATATGGAATTATTCTAAGACTGGAACACTTTGGGATGGGGAGCATAACCACTGAATAGCAGCAGTGCCCCGATCACAGTTAAAAAGAGAGAATAATCTGAAAGGGGTTGTTTTTTAATTTTTTCCTTTTCTTTATGAAATGTATTCTTATATACCAATGGGGCGGCACGGTGGCTCAGTGGTTAGCACTGCTGCCTCACAGTATCAGGGACCCACGTTCGATTCCACCCTTGGGTGACTGTCTGTGTGGAGTTTGCACATTCTCCCCGTGTCTGAGTGGGTTTCCTCCGGGTGCTCTGGTTTCCTCCCACAGTCCAAAGATGTGCAGGTTAGGTGAATTGGCCCTGCTAAATTGCCCGTAGTGTTCAGGGATGTGTAGATTATGGGGGATGGGTCTGGGTGGGATGCTGTGAGGGTCGGTATGGACTTGTTGGGCCGAAGGGCCTGTTTCCACACTGTAGGGATTCTATAAAAAAAATCTTACATGTCCTCAGCTCTCTTGCAGTCTCACCAGTCAGATGGAAGTTTCACAGCTCCCTCTAAATGGGCAATATAATCACAATCTCTGGAAAATTGTAGCAGCAGTCACTGCAGAAAGTGACTCATTTATGTCATTGTCATTTTACTGCAAAGTGGCTCATCTTGAACACTTCTCTAAGGAGAAAATGGCAGGATATCATACTGGGGCGTGTCCCTCATATTGCCATCTTTTCCCAGGCTGCAATTGATCATTAATAGGCTCTGTCTATAATCCCTGGACAAAATAATTGAGGAGGTCTAGTTATTTTAAGGTATAATGAGGAATTGTATTAAATTGATGCAGTACTTCATCACAACAGGGATGGTACTTGCTCATGACAAGATCCTATGCATGGAGTTCTTTAACATGGGGAGATGTTTGCACTGCAGTTAAAGCACTGCTCTAGCTGACCAGGAAGCTCTCACATTCTTGTTGCCTGCCATAGGTATATCAAAGGATTTAAAGACTGATAACGACGTACCTTCCATTACCATCAAATCCCTATTTGGATTTGACCCCATAGCTTCTGACCCAGAGGTAGGGACGCTATCACTGTACTACAAGACCACTACATATTAAATACCTACGTTTGACTTGGGAAAGGCAGGAGATAACTTTGTGCCATGCTTTGTGTTGTGCATATCTTGGACAGTTATCATTGCTTCACTGCATACTGTCCTAATGTGCAGCCCTTAATCAAAAAAAAACTAAATAACCAAAACATTGAAGTGGTGAGAATTGGTTAAAAAAATGTTTAGAGAATTACATTCGCTATATCATTTTGATATCAAAAGTTGCTCTGCATATGACAATTTCATTAAGTTAGCTCTGTTGACAGTAATCATGTTATTGCTATATAAGGAATCCCATCTTAATTAAAAAGAATAGAATAGCACTTCAACAGCTAATGCCATTTCCAGCTGATGAGCGAAGAAGGAAGAAGACAATTGAAATGTACATAGGCTTGTGCCTCTACTTGTGCCACAACAATGACATTGTCAACATAGTGACCACAAGGTGTCCATTTTAGTGTATAACCCAGCAGGATTCATCTCTTATTGCATACTTTATTACACACTCACTGAAGGTAGGAAATTAAACATGTGCCGATATGTAATTTTCAATCCACTCTGCAGCTCTTAGTTTATCGAGCAGCTTATTACTTATCAACAAGTGGTACTTTTCACCTGAAGCCTTTAGCAGGAGGCAGAGAGTGTTCAGGGGCTAGAAACAATTCATTTGCAATCCAGAAAAATAAAGACAATGATTAAATCTTACTCACTTGATCAGGAAAGTTTCTGATAGTAGTCCAAAGCAAACAGACGCTGCTTTAAAGAGAGAATGAGGTGGTGGGTCATCGAAGGCTGTCATCATCCTGTACACGGTGAATGGTACAACCATCATTAGGCCCAAGATTACTGTGAGAATTACCCAGTTCTGCCAACGGAAGGCAACAAGCTTCCATGCTGAGCCAGTCTGAAGGTGGTACTGTGGACACACAAAGAATTATTGAGAGCCGGAATGCATTGCGCAATGGAAGTAAATTCAAAAACAACACTTAAAGGAATTAGAGAAACACTTGAAGTGGAAAAAAAACTTGCGGGGCTACAGGGAAACAACAGGAAAGGGATTTGGGACGAGCTCTTTCAATGAGCCAACATTAACATAGTGGGCTGAATGGCCTTCTGTTATGCTGCAGTGGTCTATGATATGAAAACAAATATCTTAATACGTTTGGTGCAATGAACATAAATAGCCTATAGCCAGAAAAAAAAACAAGACAGTGAAACAGCACAGCAATAACTCATGTCTGATGACTTCTAATTATTGCCGCAATTCGTTTTGCAAAGTTCAAATAAAATTATAGCTGCAAGTACATATTGGTTTACTCAACAACTCTGCCAGTTGTAAATCTATCCTAATACTATCTTATGAGAAAATAGGGTAACGTATTAAACATGCAACTGTGCATGAATCGTTATATATTATTAAACCAGTGAGGATGGTCTTTATTATGTACAGTATTTATATTCTACAGCTTGCAAGCCTCCAGCAAGAGCTTTAAATCTGATACTGCAGACAATGTTGTATATTAATCCATATTTTAAAATGAATTTATGCTTGTTGTTCCTTTTTCTACGACATAAGGTAAGTGCAATTCAAAAGAAGGAACAATAAACACTAACCAGCTTTTGTTAAATTGCTCTGGAGAAAATTCTAGCTGAATTTTAAGAGCCAGCAGGAATGGCTTACTGTACATGGCTTAAGTCAAAAGACCAGATCTTTAAGGGGCTGGAAAGAACCTGTGAACCGTTAAAAATGGTGGACAGGACGTGATGTGGAACTCCTGTCCCATTTTCTGACACACAATCCACCTTTTACTGGTGGGAAACCCAAAATTTGAACTTAATGATGAGTTCAGACTGTGGTTGTCCCAAGGAGACTAACTCTCGGTGCCAAAGTCACAAATTAATAACCAGAAGAAAACATTCTTGATAGGTGGATGAGGTATATTTAAATCTGATGATCTGAAGGTTACAAAATTTCTTGCCTCTGGGCATTTCCTTGGCTTACACAAGGTGAAGGTGGAAGATCCCACACAACTGTTTCGAAGGAGAAGGAGAACTGCTGAGTGAAAAATCATGAAAACTAATTACCCAGTTTTTAGCATAGTGCTATGTGTCAGAGTTTGCTGTGTGCAAATTGGCTGTCATGTTTCCTGCATTATAATAGTGACTACACTTTAGAATGGTTAAATTTACACTGAGGTGTGGTATAAATGCAGGCATTTCTTCAATGCAGCCTTAGTCATGCATCTTCAGCAGCATTTAGCAGTGAAATAGTTAAAACTTGAATTAAAAGGCAGCTGTCATCAAGGCTCATGCATGGTCCATTGGTAGTATTCAGGTCTCATTCTCATCATTCTATCACTGGCAGAACATCGAGTGCTTAGCCCGCCTGATTGCTAAAGGCTGCTTTCACCTCTGTATCTGACCGGAGAATGTTGTTCTTTTTTTGCACCTGGGCTCTTCATAGTTTTCTTGGGTCCAAACACAGAACCTTGTGTGTCCCCCCTTTAACAATACCACCTCCTCCAACTTCCTCCAACAGGGACTGAAAAGAGAGAGTTTTCTTGATGTTTCAACATTGCTTAATTAGTGCCCTAAATGCATTTGCAATGCACACTGCACATTGTGCGCTGTTGCCCATGAATTAGTTCCTATGTGGCAAGTGCCGTCAAGCTATCTGTGATTTTCTAATGTAACAGCGAGCCCCAGTAATGGTTCACTGATAACTGAATGCATCTATCTTCATTACCTGGTCATTTCTGCTTCGGCTTGCTCTACTGCTCGTAAAGGATATGGGTTTGAGTGAGCATCACAATCAAACCTTCATCCCAAGCAGATTCAGAACTTTCACTCATTTAATCTTGACTTCTCTTAATTACATTTTTATTAAAAATGCAATCGTTCATGATGACACATTTCTGTGAGGACGGTTGGAATTTACAGGCAGATTCACTTCATTTCTCAGTTATCAATTCAAGTATCAGCATGAAATAAAGCAAGTCGAGGCATTTTTTTTTAAAAAGCTCTTTACATAAATATAAGGTTAAATCCATTTCGATTTATTGCTGTGCTGCTGATGTTATAGCCTTTCTGGATACTAAGGGAATCAATGGATATGGAGGCAGCATGGGGACTTGAACTGATGTAGATCAACCACGATCTGATTGAATAGCACAGAACACTCAAGAGGCCGAATGGTCTCCTTTCCCATTTCTTCATTAATTGCACCACAGTGTCAGCACATAGGATACTGGTTCATGTGATCATGTGGAATGTTTCATAATCCAAAGGCCCTGAAGGGCCCACAACTCCAAACTCCACCATTGCAGCTGTTGGAATTTAAATTCATTTAATTAAATAAAAACTGGGATTGAAAGCTGGCTTCATAAAACTATCATTGACAGCCAGAGAAACCCATCTGTTTCACTCATATCCTGTAGAGTCTTTCCTACCTGTGACCCAGCAATGTGGTTGACCCTTAACTGTCTTCTGAAATGACTCCGTGCAATTAGGGATTGGCAACAAATGTTGGCCATACCTTTGCCAGGTATGCCCCCATCCCATTAAAGACTAAAGAAATGAAACCCAGGCTGGTATTTTCAAATTTTTATGTGTTGGAGAACCTCTTTTTAAAAACCTTTGTAACTATGGATGCTGAGCTAATTACTCTTTAATGCCCATAATGCAGAGGGACTCCATATAAAAGAATTTTAATAATGCCTTTAATAAAACAGGTATTTCTTTGAGTTTAAGTATTTATACATATAATGAATAGAATTTTAGAACCATAGAAATGAAATAGCATAGAAGGGTGCCATTTAGCCCATCTTTTCCATGCCAACCCAGATGCCCTTTCTAATGCCATCTTCCTGCACACGGCCCCTAGCCCTGCGGCCCTTATGGTACAGATCCAGGTACTTCTTGAAAGAGTTTAGGGTCTCTGCCTCCAACACTAACTTAGCAAATTCCAGACTCCCACCACCTCTGCATGAAATGGTTTTTCCTCATTTTCCTTCTAATCCGTCTGCCATTTAACTTGAATCTATGACCCCTGATTCTTGAACTCTCTGCCAAGGGAAACAGATTCCTCTTATCTACTCTATCTCTACCCCTCACAATTTTGGTACCTCAATCATGTCACCCCTCAGCCTTCTCTGTTCCAAGGAAAACAAACGGCAACCTCTCCAATCTCTCCTCATTGTACAGTTCTCCAGCCCTGGCAGCTTTCTGGTAAATTTTCTGTGTACTCTCTCCAGAACAATTACATCCTGTCTGTAATGTGGTGACCAGAATGGCACACCATACTCCAGCCGTAGCCTCAACCACTGTCTAACACAATTGCATTATTCTATCCCTACTTTTGTATTCTATACCTCTGTCAATGGAGGGGAGCATTGTACATGCCTTCTTTGCAAATTTGTTTTCCCAAACTACTATCTTTAGGGACTTGTGGACTTACACGCCAAGATCTCTCACTTCATCTACCCCTCTCAGTATGTTCCCATTTATAGTGTATTCCCTTTTACCATTTGAATTTATAATTTAAGATTATATTGTATAAATTTTTTATTTAAAAAAAGCTCCCTCCTCTTGAACAAGGCTGATCTCCCCTAAATGTTATCATGAGTTTGTTAACAGAGTGTCTATTTGGCGATAGTCATGTCGTTCTTAACACTCCATCATGTACACTGCCCTTGGATAGACAGCCCACTCTGTGCTACATTGTGTCTGCTACCACCTTGCCATGTGCACAGAGCCTTGGCTTCAGCCACTACCCCATTCACTTTCTACTTCATCTGCCCACCTCAGCTCTTCTCAAACATGGCAGCTGGAGTATTTAACAGGGGACACTTCCTCATTATTTTGCAAGCTCTTTGAAAAGGTATTGACAGACCTTTAAGGGGTCGTTGAACTCAATTTGAGAGCTGTTGATCCAGGCTTAATCTGCATTGCTGTACTGAGGGAGTGTGGATGAGATGTGAAAATGTGCAATATAAATGCATATATAAATATTGTTTCTTCTTCGATTCTTACCAGGTTTGATTCACGAAATAACTTTCAAAAGTGACACGTCCTTCGCAGGAGTTTGTTAATGCGCTGAACTAAATGTGCCGGATAAAGCTCTTCAAAGGGTATTTAAAGTATAGCCCCAAGATAAACTCATTCCCAAATATGTAATTTGAGAATATTCTATGGATGCAAAAAAAAAAGCTATTTTGCAAACTAGCTTGACAACCTGCCAAAATGTGTCAGAAGTTAAGAAGGCAATTTTATGAATACCAACATTCAGTGTGTCAGATAGCATTAAATAAATGAGGAGATTTCAGGGGACTGGTATGAACATCTTTACATGAATTGTCTTCAGCTATATTTCTCCTTCAATATATTACTGGCTTTATGGCCTTGTGGGTTAAAGCAACGACTGAGAGTTCACAAACTGCGCCAAGAAGCTACAGTATCCGGGGAAGGAATGTAATTATGTTTCTAAAATTCTCGATAGAGAAAGAAAGTCAGACCAACCTCCTTTGACCTGTGAAAGCTCTTAGGTGAAGAGGAGCATCGGATCATGAACAAATTGGAGACAGTTTTGGTAATTCGGCACTAAATGCAAGTTAGGCATCGAACATTGTCTTTTCTCTTCAATGTTTTATTAGCACCAAAAATGATGTGAATTTAACATAATATTTCAAGTAGAGTTCCAACAATGATTTTACTGCAATAACAGTCAATAACAAAATAATTTGCACTACTTATATTTTCACTTTGCCACTTCATAAATCTTGTGTTCTTCCTTTTTAGCCCCCTCATACATTGGTGTTGCTTTTCTTCTGCTACGTAGAAAGTGGATCTCTTTTTTGTTTACAGACTTGAGTATTTTTTTTGCAAGGCTCGACAATTTTCAACTCTCCAGAGATTCCTTTTCCAGCATGGGTTTTATGTAACTTTATGTGAAACCTCTTGTGTTGTATTAAATCAATGACTTGGTACTGATACCTTCTGGTCTCTTCGGATACCTTTTGCAAAGAGCTCACATTCAGCCAAAGCCAAACAGCAGATTAAAAACAAAAAAAAGTGAACTCAAGGATTTTGGGAAAATGGTGAAATGGCCTCCAGTCTGAATCTATTTACAGAAAAAGCCAAAACAAATCAAACACAGAGTCAAAGCAAATTCCTAAAAGTGCAGATTCCTATTTGGAAATCAGCAGAAGTGACCACAATGCATATTTTATTGCATCTGTTTTGCCTCATTTTAATTAAGCCCTACTCTATAAAGCTTAAGTACAAATTCCAGGTTGAGATATTGAAATAACTGCACAAAGGCCGGTTTCCCGTCACCAAGTCACCCTTTATTCACTTGTGGCCAGCCAGCTTGGAGTCAGTCCCCTGAACTGAGCAGATTCTAAATCTCCTGTTTATATTGGTCAGCCAGGGCTTTCCTGATTGGCCCAGGTTAACGACTCCAATCCAGGACCTTATAGTCAATGAGGTCCACTTGGTTCCAATCACTACAGATACCAAGTGCAGTATTTGAGGGAGTGCTGCATTGTCAGAGGTGCCATTCTTAACATAGACTATAAACTGAGGCCCTGTCTCCCTTCTCTGATGGGTCCTGATACTATTTTGAAAAATTGAAAGGGTGTTTTCTTCTTGGTATCCTAGCCAACATTTATCCTTTTTTTAGGCAATATTATTTAAGATAATTAAGGCTTATTCGTCATAGAATCAGTGAGTCATAGACTAATACAGCATGGAAACAGGCCCTTCAGCCCAAACTGGTCCATGCTGCCCACTCAGCTACTTCCAATTGCCTGCATTTGGTCCATATCCCTCTAAACCCTTCCCATCCATGTACCTATCCAAATGCTTTTTTAAATGTTGCTATTGTACCTGCCTCAACCACTTTCTCTGGCAGCCCATTCCATATACGCACCACTCTCAGTGTGAAGAAGTTGCTCCTCAGGTCCTTCTTAAATCTTTCCCCTCTCACCTTAAACGTATGCCCTCTAGTTTTCAATTCCCCATCACTGGAGAAAAAGACTATATGCATTCATCCTATCTACGCCCCTCATGATTTTATACACCTCAGGAAAGGCCATCCCTCATTCTCCTATGTCTCAAGGAATAAAGTCCTATCCTGCCCAACTTCTCCCTATAACTCAGGCCTAGTAGTCCTGGCAACATCATTGTAAATCTTCTTTGCACAATTTCCAGTTTAACTATGAATTTACTATAATAGGGTGAACAAAACTGTACACAATACTCCAAGTGCGGCCTCACCAATGACTTATACAACTGTAACATAACGTCCCAACTCTGATACTCAATGCCTCGACCGATGAAGGCCAGCATGCTAAATGCCTTCTTCACCACCCTGTCCACCTGTGACACTGCTTTCAATGAACTATGTACTTGTACTCCTAGGTCCCTCTGTTCCACAACACTCCTCAGGACCTTACCATTTACTGTATAAGTCCTACTTTGATTTTACTTTCCAAAGTGCAACACCTCACACTTATCTGTATTGAATTGCATTTGCCAATCCTCAGCCCACTTCCCCATCTGATCAAGGACCCCCTGTAATTTTTGGTAGCCTTCCTCGCTATCAATGATACCTCCTAATTTTGTATCATCCATAAACTTACTAATCATGCTTTGGTATTTATGGAATCTTGCTGTGTAAAAATTGGCTGCTACCCTTCTCTACTTTGCAATGTCAGACATCACACAACACCAGGTTATAGTCCAACAGGTTTATTTGAAATCACAGGTTTTCGAAGCGCTGCTCCTTCTTCACCGTATGAAGAAGCAGCGATCCAAAAGCTTGTGATTTCAAATAAACCTGTTGGACTATAACCTGGTGTTGTGTGACGTCTGACTTTGTCCACCCCAGTCCAACACCGGCACCTCCACATTGTACTTTGCAATGGTAACTTCATTTCTATAAGTATTTCATGTTGTTGGGATGTTCTGAGGTTGTAATAGGTACTATATGTATGCAAATCTTTTTTTCCTTTTTCTAATTGTGACTGTTTGCATTTTAATCTTGAAGCAACCATCAAGGTCACATTGTCTGAAGTTGTTCTAATTGCCCTACAATATTTTAACATCGGCGAACAGGACTGGGTAGATTTTCAATTTGCTGCCTGGGCAATAAAACTTGTGATGTGGATCAGTTGCCCATTATAGATAGTCCCAATTTCATATTAAATTATATTCTATCTCAAACCAAATTCCATTCACCAATCACTCACTGAGAAATATCGACATTTCGACATGCAACGTCTTGATTTGAAAACTGCCTCCTTTATGCCTAAATCATTCCGACGATTTGCTCTTCCTTATCTTTTTAACTTTCTCCAACTTTCAGATTCTTCAATTCTGGCCTCTTTTGCCTCCTCACTTCTATTTCTCACCAGTGATCACCATGCCTTCACCTGTCTGGCCCTAACCCCTGGAATCCTCCCGGTAAATTTTACTTCCTTCCATTCCTTCCTCCTCCCTTAAAAAAACTCCTGAAAACTCTCCCTTTTGAAATAACTCCACTGAGACCGGTATCCCATCACCAAGTCACCCTTTATTTACACACAAACAGTCCTTGACTTATGTACTGCCTCATTCAGAATCAGGCACCAGAGTGGCAGTATCTCTGACACTCACCCTTTTCATATGACAGCTGGGCCTTTCCAATTGGACAAGGTTAACACTCCCCAATATTCTATGAGGTCCAGGTGGCTGACATCATTACAATCACTACACCTTTGACTAAACTTCTGGTCAGATTAATTTTTGACTTGTCACTTTATGCCTAATTACAGTCATGTGAACCTCCTTGTGACACATTGCTATGCTAAAGTAACTATATAAACATGAGTTGCTATTGTTATCTAAAGCAGGGGGTGCTTTACAAATGACAAAGCGACCAGGAATGAGACTACCAGCAGAGTCTGTTTTTAAATAATGTACCACCATATCATCGAGTCTCAACAAAACCAAATCAGCAAATTCCCTCACTGACTCCACAAGCGGCCAAATGTATTTGGAATGTTGAATGAACTCAGCGACTATGCAAAAGCTGTAGCTTACCCTTAAAGCATCAGAATCAGATAGGCTTGGATTTGTGATATTATCTGTCCACCCCTATAGTTGAAAATGGAGCAAAAAGCTGTGAAAATTGCAATGCAGTTTGATAGATTTAATGATGAAAAAAAGGCCAGTCAACTCATGGAAGGTCAGCCTTCTCCAATCTTACCTCTCCCATTATAGCATTCAGTTGTAATTTGAATGACAATCATATTTTTGCTTCTTCTATTCCACCCAGTGAAGTATTATAAACATTTATCACTTGGAGTGAAGATATAAATGTAATTTTCACTAATATGAATTTATGTTCTCTTGTCTCGCAATCATAACTTCATTTGAAGTAATATTCTTAGCCATTTAATATTTTATTATGCCTTCATGAAATGCCTTCTTAATTTTCTTCTTTCAGATCCTTCTGGATGCTTAGCTTGAGCTTCTCTGGTTGTCTAACAGCTCATTCCCTTCACATTTGTAATCAGTCTCTAATGGATGAATGTCTTTTTGTGGCATAGTGACAAGAACAGAACATGGTATTTACGTGTAGTCCGTATATTGCATTGTACAGTTTCAGCAGAAACTCTGGAGGTTTCTGCCATTTAAAACTAATTCTTGGAATATGCACAGCACCAGCAAAGCCAGCAGTTATTGCCCATCCCTAATTGCCCTTCAGAAGTTGGTGGTGTTGAGCTGCCTTGCTAATTCATTGCAGTCTGTGTGGTGAAGGTTGTCTCAAAGAGGGAGTGGCTGGATTTCGATCTGGTGATCAAGTTGAGTTGGTACTAAGTCAGGATGATACTTGGAAGAAAAGTTATGGTATTCCTATGCAACCGTTCGTCTTGTCTTTCTAGCAAGTCAAGGGGTTTTAGATGTGCTACCGAAGAAACCTTGGCAAGTTCTTGCAGTACAATACTCTGCTGTTGTGGTTATATATCTCAATATTTTATTCTTCCATCACTCCCAAGTCCCAATCTAAGTCTCCTTCTGCCTGTACAATCTATTCATTGTATTTTTTTAATGGATAGAAAATAAATTGTAATCTTAGCATTGAATCTTATTTCCAATTACTGAGCGATGTAAATTCTGTAAATCTTTTGCTGCATTCACTGGTGTTGCTACAATTTCTACTTTTCTATTCATGTTCCATCCACTAAAAGTAACAAATGGAAGAGCACGCATTGGCAAAATGCTATTTCCCAATAACTGTTCCCAGATTCCTGGATCTAGAATCTTCCATGATATTGATACTCTTCTAATCTTTAAAAAAAATTCACTCATGGGATGTGGACATCCCTGGCTGGTCAGCATTTATTATCCGTCCCTAGTTGCCCTTGAGAAAGTGGTTGTAAGCTGCCTTCTTGAACCACTGTAGTCCATGTGCTGTAGATTGACCAACTATGCCCGAAGGAGGAAACTCCATGACTTTGACTCAGTCTCAGTGAAGCAATGGTGATATTATTTCCAAGTCAGGATGGTGAGTGCCTTGGAGGGGAAATTGCAGGTGGGGGTGTTCTTCTGTATCTGCTGCCTTTGTCCTTCTAGATGGAAGTGGTCAAAGGACAAAGAACAAAGAACATTACAGCACAGGAACAGGCCCTTCGGCCCTCCAAACCTGCGCCAATCCAGATCCTCTATCTAAACCCGTCGCCTATTTTCCAAGGATCTGTATCTCTCTGCTCCCTGCCCATTCATGTATCTGTCTAGATACATCTTAAATTATGCTATCATGCCCGCCACTACCACCTCTGCTGACAACACGTTCCAGGCACCCACCACCCTCTGCGTAAAGAACTTTTCCCCTCTCACCTTGAAATCGTGACCCCTAGTAATTGAGTCCCCCACTCTGGGAAAAAGCTTCTTGCTATCCACCCTGTCTATACCTCTCATGATTTTGTAGACCTCAATCAGGCCCCCCCTCAACCTCCGTCTTTCTAATGTAAATAATCCTAATCTACTCAACCTCTCTTCATAGCTAGCACCCTCCATATCAAGCAACATCCTGGTGAACCTCCTCTGCACCCTCTCCAAAGCATCCACATCCTTTTGGTAATGTGGCGACCAGAACTGTATGCAGTATTCCAAATGTGGTCGAAGCAAAGTCCTATACAACTGTAACATGACCTGCCGACTGTTGTACTCAATACCCCGTCTGATGAATGAAACATGCCGTATGCCTTCCTGACCACTCTATCGACCTGCGTTGCCACCTTCAGGGTACAATGGACCTGAACACCCAGATCTCTCTGTGTATCAATTTTCCCCAGGGCTTTTCCATTTACCGTATAGTTCGCTCTTGAATTGGATCTTCCAAAATGCATCACCTCGCATTTGCCTGGATTGAACTCCATCTGCCATTTCTCCGCCCAACTCTCCAATCTACCTATATTCTGCTGCATTCTCCGTCGGTCCCCTTCACTATCTGCTACTCCACCAATCTTAGTGTCATCTGCAAACTTGCTAATCAGACCATCTATACCTTCCTCCAGATCATTTATGTATATCACAAACAATAGTGGTCCCAACACGGATCCCTGTGGAACACCACTGGTCATAGCTCTCCATTTTGAGAAACTCCCTTCCACTACAACTCTCTGTCTCCTGTTGCCCAGCCAGTTCTCTATCCAAGAGGGTTTGGAGGGGTTTGGTTGTGGTTTTGGTCATGGGTTTGGAGGGTGCCGTCGAAGGTTCTGAAGCAGTTCAAGAAGGCAGCTCACCACCACCTTCTCAAGGGCAACGAGGGACAGGCAATAAATGCTGGCCCTGCCAGTGACACCCACGTCCCACAAATGAATAAAAAAAAACTGGTCCATGATTTCTGTCAACCTGGGTCTAAAAGACGGGTTAAATTCTGCATGCTGTTTAAAACTTTTACCTTTTATGACAACAGCAGGAATACAGAGTGCTTGATTTTGAGTACGTTTTGCAGTGAGCTGTGACACAGGAAAGTGCAGTCACTGCTGCAAAGACTTGATAGAGAAAGCTGGTCTGTACTTAATTTGTATTGAGCTCAAAGATATCAAAATGAGTAATCTTTAGAGAATCGTCCCAATTAATTTGTGAATTAAGTTGTATTTCGAGCTCCTAATTTCAATATTTAGCTTGCTTTTAGAAAGAAATGACTTATCCATTGTATTAAAAGGAGGAGCACCAGTGATAGATATCTTACTGGTTATATAGTTCATACAGACAAGGAGCCTTGCCAACAGATCAAAAAGACTCATACTAATTCCAACTTTCTGTTAGCCCACTGGGCTTCTAGCCGTTGTTGGTGTGGCATTTTCTGCATACATTCTCAGATGGCTGATGTAGACTCAATGCGCTGAATGGCCTCCATATGCACTCTAGAAAACTCCTATGGACTTGACCTATGCAGTCAATTCCTTTTGACAGCCAGTCTGTTGAATGGAATTTCCATCTCTCAATTGAAGTGGGCAGTTTCTTCATAATATCAGAGGGAGAAAAAGTAAATGATTAGGGAAGTGGTGGTATGGTCAATGGACTAATAATCTGAAGGCTGCGGCCAAGGATTGGGTACATGGGTTCGAATCCCACAAGGGCTGCTGGTGGAATTTAAATTCAATTCTTGAAATCTGAAGTTTATCAACTAGTCTCTATGACAGTGAACTTGAAGCCATTGTTGATTGTTTGCAGCCCTGGCTCACTGCTGTTCTCGAGGGAAAGACATCTGCCATCCTCAGCTGGCTAAGCTTTCATGGGACTCCAGGCCCACAACAATGTGGTTGACTCTTGACTTCCCCCTCAAATGGCTGAGTGAGCCAAACAGTTTGAGGGCAACATTGGGATAGGCAACAATTGCTGGCCTTGTCATTGACACCCACCTCCATGAAAGGATTAAAAAAAATTGGGTCTGTGAAAGCCAATATAAATATGACAGGAGTGTGGTAAAATGTCATGGTTAGTGCAGTCAATTAAATAAGACTGTTATCATATGATAACATTTCTGTTTGACTTGATGAGAAGATTTCAGGAGAATATCATTTTATGTTCATTTCTCATGATGTTAAACCTTAGGGCAGTGGTTTTCAAATATTTTCATACGGGGCATGAGGGTTGCTTGCAAGTTTCTAGTAATTGCTTCACTTGTTGCATATTAGAAATAAATCGGTGCTATTTTGTTAATATATAATAATAAAAATAATATGCTGTAAAATCACAGAATCTAATAACTCAGTTGGGATTCTATCTGGACTCAGGGTGCCCAATACGAAAATCTATGTCTTCAATGAGATAAAGACTGACTGCTATGAGAAAGAAAGGACTTCAAAACGCAAACCAAAGTATTCAAGCTATTCACAGGGAAACATAAATTAACAGCATTCCCTTGGAGATTACTGACCTTCCAATATTCACAATGCCAGAAAATAAGGGATTTGATTGTCCATTAGTGGGCACAAGGACAAAGCTGAGGCTCCTTAGAATTTAGTCAGCCTTATTGCTTGTCACATCCTGATATCTGAGACATGCCCAACACAGTTATGCTCCTTGAGAGAGGGAACTACATGGAGGAAGTTGTTGGAAGTGTACCTCAGAGATCCATGGCATTCTCCAAATAATCGTGTGTGCCAGGATTCATAATATAGACTCCTGGGAGAAACAAAAAAATCACTTTTCAGTTAAATTGCCCCTAAATTGTCCTGAAGGTGGAAGTGGATACCTCCCTCGATATATCTGTTGATACCTTCTTTATTTTCTCTCTCTTTCGGTCTCTGATTCCAAAGCTGTTCCCACGTGTTAAGAATCTGCTCATTATTACTAGGTCAGTTGATGTATGATTTTTAACAAGCAACATGTCTACCAGTAACAAGATTATTGTGCTTGAAGTAATTGATTTAACTTGCTTCGTTGGCTGTATACTGAGTAGAACTTACTGAATGGAGCCTAATTATGTGCATTGCTGGCTTTGATTTCCTTGTGGTAGCTTGTCTAGAGTCCCTTCTTCTGAATAAACTATTCCCATCTGTTTACTTCAGCAGGCAATGATAAGAACACTAGGGATAACTCCCTGGCTCTTCTTCAAAGTAGCTCCATGGGATCTTTACCTGCAACAAACAGGAAAGATGGAGCTTTAGTTTTGTCAGTGCAGCACTAGAGCAGCAGCTTTTATTGTTGTGTTCAAGTCCTAGAGTGGGACTTGGACCTTGTGACTCAGAGGTACGAATGCTATCAATTGAGCTGTAGCTGAGATACCAAACAATCACTTGGTCAGACCTGTTTTTGTGGGATCTCAGTGTGAATAAATAAAGTCACCTTTTCCTATACTGAATGGTGACTGAATCTCAAAACAGAGCTAACTGATCCTGAAGTGCTTCGGAACATGTAAGGAATTTGGAAAGTGCTCTGTAAATGCAAGTTCTTTCTTCTTTGATTTCTCCAAATATAGCCAGCACCCTGCTTGAAGTGAGCTAAAAAAAGATGTGTCCTCTTAGAATCAGGGTAAGAGGAATAGATACCTTTAATTACAACACAGCCAGAAAAGAAAATGACTGATGCTGATTGAATCAGACACTCTTTAACTTGCTAACTAGGATCTCAAGCAGAAGAAGACTTATTGCTTCAGGTAAATTCATAAGATTAAACCGTTTGCATTTCTTGTGATTGCTGTCTTTGTCAGAGTCATTATCTAGGGTTGTGTGCCAACTTGCTTGCTTTTCGTTGGTTAAATTTCCATACAATTATCTTTCTATTTGGCAAATGGTCTATAACAAAGATAACCATATGGTAGGAAATCTTTCTTCAAGAAGCTAATTTGTTCTCTCAGTCAGAGTTAAATCATCAAGTTCCAGCAATATAACCACCTGCCTCCCAAATACCTGTCCACCATCTTCAAGGCACAAGGTAAGGGTGTGGTAGAATTCTTTCCACTTGCCTGGAGTGAACACAACTTCACAACACTCCAGGCGCGTTGAACCATCCAGGGCAAAGCAGCCGGTTTGATTGGCACCTCATCCACTACGTTCAATATTCACTCCTTTCACCACAGCTGGAAGCAGTGTGATCTATCTAAAAGCAGCTCTCTGTCCCATCTACAAGAAGCACTGTAGCAACTCACCAATGTTTCTTCAAAAGCACCTTCTAAACCCACAACTGCTATCACTTAGAAGGAGAAAGGCAGCAGATGCAGGGAGCACCAGCAACCGGGGCAAGGAGAGGAACGACAAGCCCCCTACTGTTCCTGGCCGTAGTCCAAGCACAACAAGCTAGCTAGAGCACGAGGTTCTGGCCACTGGGGCCTGATGTCCCACACTGTCCTGGGCCTTGCCAGTACCTGCAAGCTCCCCTCCACATTTCACACAATCTTCACTTGGAGCTATATCGCTGTTCCTTTACTATTACTGGGTCAAAACCATGAAACTCCCTTCCTAACAGCATTGTGTCTGTCTCTATTTCCCAAGGACTGTAGCAGTCCAAGGAGGCAGCTCATCACCACTTTTTTGAGAGCAATTAGGGGTGGGCAATAAATACTGGTCTAGCCAGAAATGCCTACATATTGTCAATGAATGAAAATATTAAAATCACTAATATGCAATGCCTCAGCCAATTGACTATAAACTCGTAAAAATAAAAAAAGCACAGAGCAATCTAATCATATCACAATCCCGCCTCTGGCACGACCTCAATAGTTCATGGTCAATACTACTGCACAGTCACTGCCATAGAGTCATAGAGTGTACAGCATGGAAACAGACCCATTAGTCCAACTCTTCCATGCCGACCAGATATCCTAAATAAATCTAGTCCCATTTGCCAGCATTTGGCCGTATCCCTCTAAACTCTTCTTATTCATATATCCATTCAAATGCCTTTTAAATGTTGTAATCGTACCAGCCTCCACTACTTCCTCTGGAAGCTCATTCCATACATGTACCATCATTTGCATGAGAAAGTTGCCCCTTAGGTCTCTTTTAAATCTTCTCCTCTCACCTTAAACCTATGCCCTGGGGGAAAAGACCTTGACAATTCATCCTATCCATGCCCCTCATCATTTTATAAACCTCTATAACGTCACCCCAATCCTCCAATGCTTCAGGGAAAGTAGCCCCAACCCTGGCAACATTCTTGTAAATCTACCTTCCTATAGCAGGGTGACCAGAATTGAATGCAGTATTCTAAAAATGGCCTAACTAATGTCCTGTACAGCCGTAAGATGACCTCCCAACTATGCTCAATGCAAGCACACCAAATGCCTTCTTCACTATCCTGTCTACCTGCAACTCCACTTTCAAGGAACTATGAATCTGCACTCCAAGGTCTTTTTGTTGGGCTATGATTGATTGGCTTTAATATAGCAAATACAAATTTGTTGAAGTAAACTTTCCTACCAGCCATCACCATACCAAGTGAGAAACATAGTCCATGAAATCAGACTAGCCCTGGAATAAACTGACATACATCTCCATAGCAGTAATTTCTGGGCTAAATGGAGATAGAAAAAAATGAAAGAATGTGTTGAATTTTCAGTCTTTCTGGATGCCCTGAATCACATTACTGTTAACACAATACTTTTCAAATCATGGATTCATAGAATCCCTACAGTGTGGAAACAGGCCCTTCAGCCCAACAAGTTCACACCAATCCACAGAGCATCCCACCCAAAACCATCCCTATAACCCACCTAATCTACACTCCCTGAACATGATGGGCAATTTAGCATGGCCAATCCACCTAACCTGCACATCTTTGAACTACGGGAGGAAACCAGAGCACCCGGAGGAAACCCACACAGACACAAGGAGAATGTGCAAACTCCACATAGACAGTCACCTGAGGGTGGAATCAAACCTGGGTCCCTGGTGCTGTGAGGCAGCAGTGCTAACCACTAAGCCACCGTGACGCTCCATGTGATGTGATGAAAGAAATGCAGAAGTCAATTTGTGCACTGTAAGGTTCCATGATGAGATTATGGTTGGATAATTTGCATTTGTGATATTGCATGCTGGAGAACAGATGTTGGTCGACAGACATGGGAGAAATGGAGGGTCAAGGGAGCAAACGATAGAGTGAGATACTTTAGCTAGTTTGAGACTTAGAAAGACTGCCTTAGTAATTTAATTGAATGGACTGGAGAGAGAGAGAGAGATATTAAACATTCAGAAATGATGAATAGAGAGTGATTGTGTTGAATGGAGGATAAGGAGAACAATCAAATGTCACATTGTCATCCTTTGACAAAGATATTGTACACTTTACCCAACAATTCAAAAGGAAGATCACCTCTGCTCCCACCCTAAAAATATTTGCTTCATTTTAGGTGTAGCTCTCATTGAGAATGATTGTTAAAGAAGGTGTTTGGCATGATTGCTTTCTTTGGTCAAATGCACCAAGTACAGGAGTTGGTGCATATCATTCTAAACATTTCCTATTCAGGTACCTGTCCAGGTGTCTTTTAAATGTTGTAACTGTACCTGCATCTATTACTTCGTCTGGCAATTCATTCCATATACACACCACCATGTTGTGGCTTTACAAGACATTAATGAGGCCACTTTTGGAGTACTGCGTACAGCTCTGTTCATCCAGCTATAGAAAGGATATTATTAAATTGGAAAGGGTGTGGAAAAGATTTGCAAGGATGTTACCGGACTAGTGGGTTTGAGTTATAAGGAGATGCTGGATAGGCTGGCACTTCTTTCACTGGAGTGTCGGAGGTTGAGGGGTGACTTTACAGAGGTTCATAAAATCATGAGGGGTATAGATAAGGTGAACAGCAAGGGTGTTTTCCCTAGGTATGGGAATTCAAAGCTATAGGACATAGCTTTAAGGTGAGTGGCAAAAGATTTGAAAAGAGCCTGAGGGACAACTTGTTCACACAGAGGGTGGTGTGTATATGGAATGAATTGCCAGATGAAGTGGTAGATGCAGGTATAGTTACAACATTTGAAAGCCACCTGGACAGGTACGTGAATAGGAAAGGTTTAGAATGACATGGGCCAAACGCAGGCAAATGGAGCTAGTTTTAGTTTGGGAAATCTGGTTGGCATGGATGAGTTGGACCAAAGGGTCTGTTTCCAGGCTGTATGACTCTATGGCTATATGACCCTATTTCCAACTTACGCATTGTGCCTCATGTTGAGTTATGAAAGATTCAATTGTACCTGAATTTTGTCAAACCAACTAAATGTGTTTACAGCATTTAGTGGAACATACAATGCAAACTGGATAAATTAACCACACAGCAAATATTAACACCTCATGTTACAACTGGACAGTGCAATCCAATTTCAGTCAGACTATAAATGGTGATGGTGTTAGCAGACAATATCGAGATACTTCTTAAAGAAAAAAAAATCAAGAGAAAAGATTAGTGCAGGCAATGCTTTGGTGTTTATAGAAACAGACAAAAATAAAAGAACTTGCCAAATTTGTGCAGTGCGTTGCATAATCTCAGGGTATTCCAAACCACTTTACTACAAACAACTAACAAAAATTCTTTCGAAGTATGGTATAGGAAATGCAGGAGTCAAACTGCACTCAGCAAGATCTCACAATGAGATAATAACCAACATTTTCTTTCTCCTCCTTGTTTACAAATTGGCAGCCATCAATTGACCTCGCAGGTTAAGAAAGCTGCATTAATGCAGAATCACTGGTTAATCATTCCTCAGTTAATAACTATTATCAATCATAATTGAATGGTTTTTTTTGAAGAAAAGACAACCAAAAGAAATAATATACTTCTGTTTCTATGAAATTTAATTTGGTTCCCTGGCTGTCATCTCAGTTGCTTCTTTAGGCTTTCGTTTTTCCCTTTTGCCTTCCCATTCTGAGGTTTAATGTCATGGGTGCCTGGTTCGAACAAATCTTGTTTTTTTATTCATTCACGGGATGAGGGTGTCACTGGCTAGGCAGCATCTATTGCCCATCCCTAATTGCTCAGATGGCGGTTCAGAGTCAACCACATTGCCATGGGTCTGGAGTTACATGTAGGCCAGACCAGGTTGGGATGGGTTTTTCCCAACAATTTACAATGGATTCCTGGTCATTATTAGATTCTTAATTCCAGAATTATATTTTATCAAATTCAAATTCCACCATCTGCCCTGGCAGGATTCGAACCCAGGTTCCCAGAACATTATCTGGGTCTCTGGATTAACAGGCCGTCGCCTCCCCAGTACATGTATACTTTAAAATGGAACTCCAGTTTGGACAAATGCCAGTGATTTTCATATTTTACAGGATTGTCGACCCTCAGTCCTAATGGGGTGCTGAACCATGAATGATAATATGCGCGCGCACACACACGCACACACACACACACACACACGCGCGCACACACACACACACACACACACACACACACACACATGACCCAGGAGTTTACCCCTCCTGTCTATTTCAAGAAATTGCAGAGCTGCCACCAATCTGTGACTCGGGCACTTTAAAGCAAGTTTGCGATATGACCTGCCATCCTGTTTTATGGCGTGTTTCAATTCTGAACAATTGAGAAACTCCAGACTGAATTTAGTAAAATTACAGTGAGCTGCAGTCTGTGATTCTAGCTGCACTTCTGTCACTTGGAGTAAAATGTATAAGAATGTTTCACACCAGCATTTTGAGGCCTTTTACTATGTAGGTAACATACCTTTTGTCTTGCAGTACTAAATAATCCGAAGAAGCTTATGTCCATCCAAAGCAAACTAAACCAATGAATAAGGGCTTTGCAGCCACATTATTGTCAAATGCACCAAGTGGCAAATACCGACTTGTTTTGAGTCACCACTTTTTCATCAAACTAATCTGAGGGTTCACTGAGCTGACATTTACTCCAAGTGTGAATAGTCGTCTGGAGTAAGGAGATTTTTGTACTTATGAGGAGCAGAACAGTCACCATATCTGTGTCTTTAAACAGAGGCAGATTATTACAGCAAGACAATTGTTAATTAAAACTGTGCACGCGAAACATAATCATTTACAGAACCATTACCTTCAACCAAACTACAGCACTGGACATCGGAGGGAATAAAACACACAGACAGACACACACACAGACACACACACACACACACACACACAGATTCAGTGAGCTCGCAGAGTGAAGAAAGACCTTTTTTTATTTCATACATTTTCGGGCAAAAGACAGTTCTGAGTAAGTTATTCCCATAATGGGCCATGGTTCGTTAATCAATTTAATTTCTAATTGAATCAGATGGATGTAACTCTCTGCAAAATTGTCTCTGAAGAATCTGTTTTGCTCATCAGTTCAGCTGCGGAAAAGGTTCTGACAGGAACTGGAGGAAACAAAAGGGTTTGCATTTCTCTTTACTGTGAGGGTTCGCAAAAGGGGCATATGTCAGTGGAAAAATACAGAATGCACATGGGATAGGAGCAGAAACAAGGGACATCTGAAAGCCATTATTAAAATATGAAGAGTCTGTAAGTCCATCTAAGAATGTGTAATTTATCTTTTTGTACAGGTAACTCAAACCGAACAAATCTGGTTAGTGCAATTGTCAGAGAACTAATCAAATACCTTAAAATACCAGCCATTCTTGTCCAAAGGTATGCTTAGAATCTCATCCAAAGGTATGTCTAGAAATACAGGTCTAATAAAAAAACTGAATCATGCCTCTGTTAAAATTGATTTTTAAAATTTATTCATTCACAGGATGGGAGAGTTATGGCTAAAGCAGCATTTGTTGCCCTTCCCTAATTGATCTTGAGAAGGTGGTTTTGATCCACCTTTTTGAACTGCTGCAGTTGCTCTGGTGTAGGTAGATCCACAGTCTGTTAGGCAGGAAATTCCAGGATTTTAGTCTAATGTTGGTGAAGGAACAGCGTTGTGGTTCCAAGTCAGGATGGTGGGAAGTTTTGAGGGGAACTTCCAGGTGGTGATGTTCCTCTGCTTCTGTTGTCTTTGTCCTTCAAGATAGTGGAGTTCGTAATTTTGGCAAGTGTTGTCAAAAGGAGCTACCTGGAATGCTGCAGTGTGTCTTGTAGATGGCACACTGTTACTATTTTGCATTGATGGTGGAGGGAGTGAACGTTGAAGGTGCTGGATGGGATGCTAATCAAGTTAGTTGTTTTGCTCTGGTGTCAACCTCCTTGTGTTGTTGGCGCTGCACTCATCCATATCAGTGCAGAATTCCCATCCCACTCCTGATTGGTAGCTAGTGGACTGGCATTTGGGAGACAGTAGGTGAGTTACTTGCAGCAGAATTCCTAGCTTTTGGAACTACAGTAATTATATAGCTGGTCCAAATCAGCTTTGGGTCAATATAACCCCCATGATGTTAACCGTCAGTGTTTCAGCAATTGTAATGACACTGAATGTGAAGGGGAAATGGTTAGACTCTCTCCTGTTGAAGATGGTCATTACTTGGCGCTGAGTGGCACAAAGTTACTTGCCACTTATCAGCCCAAGCCTGAATGTTGCCCACATTGCACTATGTGCTGCACATAGATACGCCCTGCTTCCATATTTGAGGAGTTGCAAATGACGCTGAACATTGTGCAATCATCATTGACCGTCCCCACTTTAGACCTTACAATGAAGAAAAGCTGAAGGTGGTTGGATCTATCTTGAAGTAGTTATGCAGCGGGAGTGAGGTGATTGATCTCCCATAACCATAACTATTTTCATTTCCTAGGTATATCTCCAACCAGTGGAGAATCTTGTTATGATTCCAATTGAATTCAGTTTTACCAGGGTTCCTCGATGCGATAATTAGTCAATGAGCACTGACAATGACAATGATGATTGTCCAGAGGGACAAGTAGGCAGCTAGGACCAGACGTTTATGAAATATGCTTTCCTGGAATTGATTTCCTGCCTGTAACTGGATGTGCTTTCACCATATGATGAATCCGTAGAGTACTAACGCACTCATATTCACCCTACAATCACGGTCACTCTACCATCCAACAATTACATTGTCTGCAGTCTTACACTCTCTATGATGACACCAACTACAATCTCACACTTTCCACTACCATTTGAGCCTTAATCCCATAAGCAGCAGGCTGCAGGGTGGAGTTTCTGAGTAGTTTTGACTCCACTGTGAAGTTCTTTTTTCTTGGACAATGTACATGATCTCATCTCAGTAGCCTGATGGTAGGGGCAGTATAATGATTGTCACAAGTGGGAATGTGTAACAATATGACTGTCTCTGTACAAGTTCCAGGGTGCAGCAGGCCCAACTTAGCAACTAGACCAACCCATGTCTGCAGGCACTTTCTCCAGAGGCGATAACACCAAGGTGGGAAATTTCCTTTCTGCCTCTTCCTGCCTCTGGGATAAAAAAATACAGAAACAAACAAAAACAGAAACTGCTGGAAAAACTCAGCAGGTCTGGCAGCTACTCTGGGCAGAGAAAGAGAGTTAACGCTTCGAGTGCGGCGATGTTTCTTCAAAACCAGTTCCTGCTCTTCATTCAACAACTACTGAACTCAGAAAGCATAGGCCCCATTCTACTTTTCTCTTCTCCCAGGAATCAATCTAGTGAACATCTATTGCACCAGCTCCAAGGCAAGTGTATTGTCCTTAGCTACTGAGGTCAAAATCGTATAGAGTAGTCCAACTGTAGATTCACCAAAACCTGATACAATTGCAGCAAGGACTGCATCAATTCTCTTGCACTAAAGGCTTTTGCTTTCCTGATTTCTTCCTGTGCCTGCATGTCCACTTTCTGTATTTTTGAATAAGAACTCCTGTCAACATTAACATTTAACAGTTTCTCACCATTTGAAAATATTCTGATGTTCTATTCTTATCAAAATTAATAATCTGTCATTTCTCCATATTCTGCTCGAACTGCCACTTGCTTGTCCACTCACTTTACCTTCTTACATCCCATTGCAGACACTTCATGTCCTTTTGACAACTAAATTTCCAGTTTTGTCTTATTAGTAAACATGATGCTTCACACTCGGTCCTTTCACCTAAGTCACTAATGGAGATTGCAAAAAACTGAAGTCCCAAAAATGATACTGCATTCCATTAGTAACAGTCTGCTAAATTGAAAATAACTGTTTGTTCCTACTGTTTTCTGTCCTTTAAGCAATCTTTTATTTTTCTATAGAAATAGCTTCCATATTTCCCCAATTCCCATGTGCCGTATTTTATGAAATATCCCGACAAGTAGTCCCCAGGTTGTAAAGTGAATAAAAACCAAAAGAACTGAGGATCTGTAAATCAGAAACAAAAACAAAAATTGCTGGAAAAGCTCAGCAGGTCTGGCAGCATCTGTGGATAGAGATCAGAGTTAACATTTTCGGTCGAGTGACCCTTCCTCAGGTTGTAAGCAGGTTCCGTTCTGGAGTCTTTTCAGAGTTGTTTTGTATGTAAGTAAGAATACAGTGCAGAACAATATAAAGGAGGCATTCATAAGAACAGATAATATTCAAATGATGGGTCATTAAAATTACACCCCTGTGTGAGATCACATTCACAAGTATTCGTTCGTAAATTGGATGTTCATAAATCGGGGACCCCTGTACATGTGGCACTGTGTTGAATGCTTTTTGAAATTTTAAACATACTACATATAGGGACAGCACAGTGGCTCAGTGATTCATTTTGATAGGAGAATGTAGAGAAATAATACAAAATAGAAGGTACAAACTAAAGGGGTTGCATGAGCAGAGGGACTTGAGGTTATATGTGCAGAATCATGAAGGTGGCAGGATGAGAGTGGCATAGTGACTCAGTGGTTAGCACTGCTGCCTCACAGTGCCAGGGACCCAGGTTCAATCCCAACCTTGGGCGACTGTCTGTGTGACGTTTGTACATGTTTTCCTGTGTCTGTGTGGGCTTCTTCCAGTTGCTCTGGTTTCCTCCCACAGTGCAAAAGATGTGCAGGTTAGGTGGATTAGCCAGGCTAAGTTGCCCATAGTGTGCAGGCTAGGTGCATTTGCCATGAAAAATGCAGGAATATGGTGGGGACAGTGGTCTGGGTGGAATGCTCTTCAGAGGGTTGGTGTGGATTCGATGGGCCAAATGGCCTCCTTCCACACTGTAGGAATTCTATGCCTACATACAATGTTCCCTTTATCTACCAGGTTAGTTACATCCTCTAAAAGTTTGTCAAACCCATGTCATCTCTGCAAAATCATATCATCATTTTTGAATTGCCCTCCTAATAGATCTTTTATAATGGATTCGAGCATTTGTCTGAGGAGTGATGTTGGGCAAACTGGCCAGTGGGAACCTCTTCTCAGCCTCCGTCCTTTCTGAAATAGCATTGTTCTGTTTGCTAATTTAAACCCTGCTTGGCACCATTCTTGAGTCTAAGGAATTCTGAATAATCAGAACCAAATGCATCCGTTATCTCTGCAGCCACCTCCATTAGAATCTGAGTTTGTATGCCATCAGGCCTAGGGCATTTATTACCTTTAAGCTCAATCAATTCCTCCAGTACTATTTCTTTAAGAATATGAATTGGTTTAATTTCCTTATTCACATAGGGATTTGGTTCTGGTATAGTTTTCATTTCTTCTACTGTGAAGGAAGGTATAAAATATATGTTTAACATCTCTGCTATTTCCTGACTTCCCAGTATAATTTCTCCTTTTCTATAAGGGAACCAACTTAAATTTGCAATTCTCTTTTTGTTTATAAATTTGTCAAGGCTCTTACGAGCTGGTTTAATATTTCTTGCCAGTTTACCATTATACTCTATTTTATCCATCTTTACTCATTTTTGGGTTTTCCTTTAGTTGATTTCAAAAACAGTCAATTCTCAACATTATTAATAAACCTTGGCTTCATTATACGCCTGCTCTTTTAACCAAATGCTACCTGATGATACACAGACTAGGATGCATGGGTTTAAGGTTCTGTCAGGTGATACAGAGGAATGGGACTGACTGGATTTATCCACAGAATGGCCTCCTTCTGTGCCACAATGACTCGATGGCTGAGTTGCCCCTTCAGGACTCTAGTATTATTTACCAAGGCATTTTTGTGCATATCCCAGTGAGGTCTGAATGTAGACGGCATTAAGCAATTGAATAGAAAAGAGAAATCCCATCCTGGGTGCTGTCTGCACATTCTGCAGAGTGTCATTTTGTATGTACTTTTTTCTTTGAAGTGCAATGGCAATGGTTGGGAGTCCTTGGGGGTTAGCAAATGCAACATTACTCCCTGCCCTACTTGATGTGTTAAGCAATATCGTACGGACAGTAATAGAAATGGAAACCTCACAGCCTTTTAAAAAGTGCATGGCTGAGCACTTGAAAGGCCATAACATTCAAGGCCACAGGCCAAGTGCTGGAAAGTGGGATTAGTGATTCAATGGGCCAAAGGGCCACTTCTGTGCTGTATGACTATGACTATCCTTAACTTCTTAGCCACTGATGGATCACTTTTTTAGTTTTTTTTAAGTTTTTCACATTTTTATTGAAATGCATGTCCTTAAGAATTGTGAAATATTTTATCTACTGTCATTTACTTTAACTTCAGGAATTTCTTCTCATATCTATATTATTGGCTTTATTAAGTTTAAGATGTTAGTTTCAGGCATGGGCATTTTATTCTTAATTTCACCCCTCCTTGGACAGTTCCTTCCTAACCTTATGAATTAACACGAGACAAAATAAAAAAAAAAAGTCAGTTCTTTGGTTTGTTCTACAAATGCCGGTCAATGAAATTATTTCCCACGACTCCACAAACTCATCTTCCAAACTACTCTTGCAAATTTGATGCATCCAGTCTATGTGAAGATGAGGATCCCTACGATAATTATTTCTAAATTCAGACTCTGCCAAACGGTATAGCCAATTCAAGGGATTTTTATTCCCCCAAGGAATTCTCTTGGGATTTTTTCAAAAGTTAATTTTTTGACATTTAGGGACTTTTTAATTCTCACTAACTCATTTATGAGGTGATGCAGTCATAAGATGATAAGATATAGGAGCAGAAGTCAGCCATTCAGCCCATCGAGTTTGCTCTGCTATTCATTGAGATTACACAGATCTGATAATTTTCAACTCTTGATTCCCTTACTGATTAAAAATCTATCCCAGTGTTCAATATAATTAATGATCCAGCCACTACAGCTCTCTGCAGCGAAGAATTCCACAGATTCACCACTTTTTGAGCAAAGAAACTCCCCCTCATCCGAATCTTAACCACTTATTCTGAGATTCCGTCTTCTGGTCCTAGAGTCTCCCACAAAGGACAACAAACTTTTTTTTGCATCTACCCTGTCAAGTTCCCTAAGAATCTTGTATGTTTCAATAAAGTCGCTTGCCTTCTGTATTTGAGCTCACTTATAGGGTATTTGGATTCACACAGAAACATACTTGGAATACTTCATCAACATCCCCAATGATCATCGAGTCTCTATTAAACCTAAAGCCACAACATACATGGAAAACATTAATTTCTAGGCACAACAGTATTTTAAATCGGCCCAAAAAAACAGGGAAACATTGTCAAAAGTTGTTTTTCAAACTAGTTGATACTCATTTCTACATGCAAAAACATTACACTAAATGCACATTCTGCAGACTTGCGAGGTCACAGCTACTGTGTTTCCATTTAACAGGCACAAAGCAAAGACCTACAAATTTATTTTGCACAGCATTTTAGATCTTGATCTCAGATTTGAACAGTCTAATTGAAATAGTGTTCATTACACTAGGATCCACTGCACTTTTACTCCAAGAATAGTAGCTACTAAACTTCGCAGACTTAAATGAGAAATTTCAAATCATTACCACAGTGAGTTAAAAATGTCTTGGATCCCAGTTAGCATTCTTTGTTGGCAGGCTCAAAACTGTTCTCTCTCCCTAGTACACTTCCCACACTCTCCTGCAGTCTCCACCTTCCGCCCAATCCTTTTTATAGCCTTACACACACACACACACACACACACACACACACACACTGCAGCTACCTTATCCCTCCACATTGCTGTTGCAAATAATCTGCTTAATAGCTATCATAAACTGTTATGAAAGCAAGCGGAGCAGAGGAAATGGTAATATGACTGTAGCAAGCCAACCAGCTCACCACATACAAATCCCTTTCTCCAAACATATCCCTTTTCATAAAAAAGGGTTTGCATGCATTATCATTTGCAGTTAAAATTACCCAATATGTCATTAACAAAGATAATTATCATTTATTAACAAAACTGCATGTTAATTCGAGTCAGTCCCACTTTCATCAGTGTCTGCGCATGCATTTTACCCATCTCTAAACTGTTAAGGTCTTTTAATGAAATGCACACAAGTTGTTGTTGTTAGTTTGTTTGTTGTCTGTTAATTCCTGGGATGATGTTCCCTCCTTGGGGTGTATCATTCCCATAGTGAATTGATTTTCAGAGTTTGTTGAACTGTTGGTTCTTGTTTTTATTTATTTGAGTGAAAACTGTTTTTCTTTTTGTGCCGAGCATCATTGCACACCCTTAGCAATGAGCTTGAGTGCAGATTCAAATTCTAAAGACAAATTAAACAAGAACTTTTCTACACAGTTAACAAGTTCAACAAATCATTGCACAGCTTTCACATCTATTTGCTGCTGTATCTCTGCTACAACTTTCATCTTGTGAGGATCTAAGCAAAGTCTGTACATGATCTGTGTACTTGCCTTCCAGAATCTTCAATTGCATTTCTTTTTCTCATTCAGCTTCATATTTATCTGATAATGTCCCTCTAGCAGTCACACAAGATTCTGCTTATGGTCTGCTATGGTTTCTTCCATCTTTAACCTCACAGAATATCCACATGAACTTCCACTCCAGAAAGATTATTGACTTTTTTCTGCTGTGCTGTTATTCTTTTGGAGCAGTCGGTAAATGCAAATGGTTACATGATGTTTATATATCAAGAATATATTAAGGAAACCTGTTACATTCATCCACCTACACTTGTCAGTGTTGATTCCGTGCATTAAGGGCAAAAATATTTGCACTGGCAAGGAATAGTAAAATTTATTCAATGCTTGGTAACAAGATCCCTTCAAAGCTTCATTGTGATCTTTTGGATCTATGCATGCTCTTAGTTTGCAAGAAGGTGCCATTGCTGCCATGCTGCTAATCTAGGCTGTAGGAGTTATCACTTTCTTGATCACTTTCTTCTTTTCCAACTGCTCTATCTTGTCTTTCAAGCTGGATTTGACAGCAGCTGGAATTCTCCTCAGCAGGTACTGCATTGGTCAAACCTTCTCATCAATTTCAAGATGATATAGACCAGGAACATCCAAAATCTGTAAACACATCTTTGTAATCTTCAGGGATCTGTTCAGCTGTCAGTGGCTGAGTGGTCTCAGGAAAGGTTACTAGTCCAAGCTTGAGGCTTACTTAGGCTGAGACGAGGGGATTTAATTATCATCTGCTATCTAGAACTCCAGGTCTTTATTCTTCTCACTGTATTGGGCTCTTAGCTTCTTTTGTCCTCTTGGGATATGTGTTATTCCATCAAATAGCCTCAAACTTCATTCAGGGCTTGATATTTGGGTCACCACCTTCAGCCACTTTGCACACGTCTGTGAACTAATAGTGTCTATCTGACATTTCACATTCCCTGAATGTTCTCCATCTGCATTTGCTATTCCAAACATCATAAACCATTTTTTACATGTAGGTCTGACAACATCAACCTGTTGTATGGTGTACAGTGATTCTTCACAACCATTGGTTGACAGTTCTCCAGCAGCTACCTTTCTAGAACTGCTTTGTTTGATTTGACTTGAATTTGATTTATTGTTGTCACATGTACCTATGTACGTGCAAAGTTTTGTTTGATGAGTAGTACAGGCTGATCATAGCAAACAAGAACATACAAATCATAGGGTGCTTAGAAAGAAGAGGCATACAAGATTATGACTGCTCAGGAGGTTCACAAAGCAAGATCAACATTATTTGAAGTTAGAGAGGTCCACTCAGCAGTCTAATGACAGGAGGGAAGAAGCTGTTCTTGAACCTGTCGGTGCGTGTGTTCAAGCTTCTGTACCTTCTGCCGGACGAAAGAAGTTGTAGGAGATCATTACCAGTGTGGGAGGGGTTTTTAATGATGTTGGTGGCCTTTCTGCGCCATTGAGAAGTGTAAATGAAGTTCATGGATGGGAGATTGACTTTTGTGATGGTCTTGGCTGTGTCCACAGCTTTCTGTAGTTTCTTATGGACCTGGGCAGGGCAGTTACTGTACCAGGCCGTTATGCACCCAGATGGAATGCTTTCTATGGTGCATCTGTAAAAGTTGGTGAGGGTCCTTACGGATATGCTGAATTTCCTAAGCCACCTGATGTTGAGCCTTCTTGTCCAACACATCTACATGGCATCTATGTGTGAGGTCCAGGACAGTTTCTTTTCAGCTAAAAAATGTATGTACCAAGTGAATCTGCAAGTTGCAAACACAGTGCCATTTTCTCCACACTGGACATGCTTCCTTTTATTTTGTGCAGTGTCTTGCACCATATTTGCATCCTTTATTCAGGCCTTGATCCTACTGCTGGCCCATTTAGAAATATTTCCTTCTTTTACCAATTGTTATTTTTGTTTGGCTTGAGATATTTATCGTTATTTTTGTTTGGCTTGAGATATTTCTCTTTGCACAATGCAAATCACTGTGTGCCCTCCTATCAATATGTTTTAGTTGATGTTTGACCCTGTCTGGGTTCTCTGCTCCTCTGTGACATTGAGACTGCCATACAGCTCATCGCACTCTATCTCAGCACTGATAATAAGGGTTCTATTCTTATTTGCTCAGTCTTTTTATTCCGTTCTGTAGCTATTTCATAGTTTGCCACACAGAGTAGAAAAAATATCTGTTCTATATCAGTTCCACAGCAGTAGGCAGTGGAATATACAATCATTCTGACTCAACCCTGGCACTGCAAAGTTGCAAGTTGCACCTTTATTTCTTTCTTTAAGTGTTTTCGTTACAGCAACTGGCCCTGTTACAACACTAAAAATTCATCAGTCTCAGATACACACTTCTGACATCATGTTTCATGATGTGGCTGTCACAAACTAAAGTGAAAGAAGGTACTACAGAGCTGGTGCTCAGCCAGGACACTCTTGTACAAATCGGTTTTTCCAAATCATTTCTGAAGAAGGGTCCAGACCCGAAATGTCAGCTTTCTTGCTCCTCTGATGCTGCTTGGCCTGCTGTGTTCATCCAGCTCTACACCTTGTTATCTCAGATTCTCCAGCATCAGCAGTTCCTACTACCTCTGTTTCTCCAAATGTCTCCTTTCGTCTTTCTGATACATGCAAGCTGCTCTTGTAGCCTCCCTCTTCCCCCAACTCCCTGTCCACTTGTAGCCTCCTTCCCCCTGCATTAGATCCTCTTGCAAGCACCTTCTCTCCCCTGACTCCCTTGAATTCTCCTGGTAAACAATCTCCATTGGACTTGGCAGATGGAACTCTGAGATCCAGAAAAACCCCCGTCCCCCTATCTCGGCTTAATACACCAATGAGTTCCCCAGTCTGGCCCTGAGCCTTCCCTCCCAGCTCTTGGCTTCCCTCCACCACCCTGACCTCTGGCAGACATTCCCCGGTGAGTCCCTCTTTGACAGCCCTTACTTTCCCAATTAGAGAGTCTATCAGCAGCAGAGAATCTGTCTAGTATTTGAGGAGCAGCTCCTCACCATTTCCTTCCACTTTCCTAATGGAGTAGACTTTTCTCTGGTTGGTTGGCTGTGGAACTCATTGTTGCAGAAGGCCATTGAGGCCAAGTCATTGAGTGTATTTAAGGCAAAGATAGATAGGTTCTTGATTAGTAAGGGGATCCAGGGTTAACGGGGAGAAGGCAAGAGAATGGGTTGAGAAGCACATCAGCCATGATAAAATGGCAAAGCATACTTGACGGGCTGAATGGTCTCATTCTACTCCTATATCTTGTCGTCATAGAGTCATACAGCACGGACACAGACCCTTTGGTCCAACCAGTCCATTCCCAAACTAAGCTAGTCCTACCTGCCTGCTCCTGGCCCCTCCAAACCTTTCCTATTCATGTACTTATCTAAATGTCTTTTAAACGTTGTAATTGTACCCACATCCACCACTTCCTCAGGAAGTTCATTCCACGTTCAAACCACCCTCTGTGCGAAATATTTGTCCCTCATGTCTTTTTTAAATCTCTCTCCTCTCACCTCAAAAATGTGCCCCCTAGTCTTGAAATCCCCCATACTAGGGTGAAGACACCTACCATTAACCTTATCTATACCCTTCATTATTTTATAAACTTCAATAAGATCACTTCTCAACCTTGTATGCTCCAGGGAAAAAAGGCCCAGCCTTTCCAGCTCTCCTTATAAATCAAACCTTCAAAACTCAGCAACATCCTGGGGTTCTAGGCCCGAAACGTCAGCCTTCCTGCTCCTCTAATGCTGCTTGGCCTGCTATGTTCATCCAGCTCTACACCTTGTTATCTCAACATCCTGGTAAATCTCTTTGTATTATGGTTACCCCATGAGCGAATTGCCCAAGTGTTTTGGGGATTTCCATTGGTGGACTTGCCCACATATCCTGCATAATTTTAGCATTGATAAGTAATGTTAGGGGCCTCTTATGCCTTATCTCGACCCATAGGTATTCTACTTCATGATCTTCCCAGCAGGTCGTTATGTCATCTTTCCTTTGGGCGACTCCCATCCTTTGCTATTTTACTGCTTTCTGAAATATCTCATACCCTAGTACTTTTAGTTCCCATCCACATCTTTGTAATGGCTAGTAGTTCAAAACTATCTATCTCTACTTGTTCAATTAATTCATTTATCTTGTTGTGAATGTTTAGCACATTTAGATAAAGTACCTTTAATTTCAACTTTTCACCATTTTTCTCTGGTTTGACATTATTCATTGCTGTACTATTACCACTAAACTCTCTGTCCTTCCTGTCACACACACTGTTTATCTTTAAACAAATCACTACACTGATCTATGGCCTCAACTTTTCTCTTTAGTTTTATAAATTTCCCTTCAGCTAACCTCTCCTTGTTCCTTTTAATTTAAAACTCTTCTTCATATGTTCCTATTATTGGATTTACTAGAACCATAGTTCTAGCCCAGTTTAAATTATGGGAGAGCCCCTCCAAATATACCCAGTATTGGGGCCATTATATCAAAGCCTCTGCCTCTCATTACATCCCTTCAGCCAGAAAATCAACTCACTGATCCACTTGACCCATGCCAATTTGCACGTGCTTCAGGTAGTGAGCACTAGTCAAAGAGAACACTCTACATATTGTGAATTTAGTTAACCTTCAGCTGGCAGCCCTGGACTGCAGTAAGGTGTTACATGATTTTCCCTCTCCTTCCCTGAGGCCATTCACTTGGTTGTGGTGCTAATAATAATTCCAGGGTCAGCCCACAAATTTAATTTATCCAGTCCTCAGGAAAAGCAAAGGGAGTCCTGGCACATAGGAAGATGGTTGTGGTTGTGGGAGGTCAGTCATCTCTGCTCCAGGACATCTCTGCAGGAGTTCCTCAGGGTCCTAGGCCCAACCATCTTCAGCTGCTTCATCAATGACCTTCCCTCCATCATAAGGTCAGAGGTAGGAATGTTCGCCGATGATTGCACAATGTTCAGCACCATTCGTGACTCCTCAGATACTGAAGCAGTCCATGTTCAAATGCAACAATACCTGAACAGTATTCAGGATTGGGCCGACAAGTGGCAAATAATAATTGGTCCACACAAGGGCAGGGCAATGACCATATGCAAAAAAGAGAATCTAAGAATCACCCTTTGATGTTCATAGGCCCGCTATGAACACCCTGGAGGTATTATTGATCAGTAGGTGAGCTGGACTAGCCATATAAATACTATGGCTACAAGGTCAGGTCAGAGGCTATAAATCCTGTAGTAACTCGATTTCTGACTCCCCAAATGTCTGTCTACAATCTATGAGGCATATGTCAGGATTGTGATGGAATACTCCTCACTTGTCTGGGTGGGTACAGCTCCAACAAGACTCAAGAGGTTTCATGCTGTCCATGACAGCAGACTGTTAGAGAGGCACACTCTTCCCCATCTTCAATATCCACTCCCTTCACCACCAGTGCACAGTGGCAGCAGCAAACTCCAGCTACAAGATACAAATCAGCAACTCACCCCTGCCCTCTGACAGCACCAGTCAAACCCATAACTACTACCAACTACAGGGATAAAGGCACCAAATATACTGAAGCATCACTTCCAAGTTCCCTTCCAACCCACACATCACCATGACTTGGAAATATATCATTGTACCTTTGCTGTTTCTGGATCAAAACCATGGAATTCCCTTCCTAACAGCACTGCGTGTATCACTGCTCTGAAAGGACTGCTATGGTTGAACAAGGACAAGGCGAACAAGGTAGGGAAATTATTAGAAGAAGTTCTGAGGGACAGCATTAATCAATACTTTGAAAGGCAGGGAATGATTAGGGATAGTCAGCACAGATTTATGGGAGGGTCATCTTGTCTGACTAATCTGATTGAGTTTTTTGAAAAAGTGACTATATTGATGAGGGTAGTGCAGTTGATGTGGTTTACATGGTCTACTGTAAGGCCTTTGACAAGGTCCCACATGGAATGCTGGTCCAAAAGGTAAGATCTAAGGCAAGATGGCAAACTGACAAACTCCAAAAATAGCTTGCAAACAGGAGACAAAGGTGATGGTGGAGGGTTATGTTTGTGATTGGAGGCCTATGACTAGTGGTGTACCACAAGGATCAGTGCTGGGGCCCATGCTGTTTGTTATGTACATTAATAACTTGGATGTGAATGTAGGAGATATAATTAATAAGTTTGTGGATGACATGCAAATGTAGTCTCAGGCTGCAACCTGATATTGATCAGCTGGTAAATTGGGCAGAGCAATGGCAAATGGAATTTAATCTTGAAAAGTGTGAGCTAATGCATTCTGGGAGGTCTAATAAAGGAAGGAAATACACAATGATTGCTATGTTCCTCAGAGTACTGAGGAACAAAGGGACCTTGGCCTATTAATCCACAGACCCTTGAAGGTGTCAGCACAGGTAGACAGGGTAGTTAAGAAGGCATACGGGATGCTTGCCTTCCTTAACTGGGGTGTAGAATACAGGAGATAGGAAGAGATAGTAGGAACTGCTGATGCTGGAGTCTGAGATAACAAAGGTGTGGAGCTGGAGGAACACAGCAGGCCAGGCAGCATCAGAGGAGCAGGAAAG
>NC_063341.1:69510491-69513527 GCF_021869965.1 Rhincodon typus | reverse complement strand
GCTCCTCTGATGCTGCCTGGCCTGCTGTGTTCCTCCAGCTCCACACATTGTTATATCAGGAGATAGGAAGTCTTGCTGCAACTTTACAGAGCATTGGTTAGGCCACAGATGGAATACTGTGCACACTTCTGGTTGCCACACTATTGGAAGGATCTATTGCACTACAGAGGGAATAGAAGAAATTCACCAGGATGCTGCCTGGAGTGGAACATCTCAGTTATAAGGAAAGACTGGACAAACTGGGTTTGTTTTCCCTGGAGCAGTGGAGGCTGAGGGGGGATCTGATTGAGGTATACAAAAGTATGAGAGACATAGACAGGGTAAATCATGAGAACGATTTCCTCGTGGCAGATGTGTCTAAGACTAGAGGGCATAAGTTAAGGTAAGGAGTATGTGGTTTACAGGGGATCTGAGGATACATTTTTCAACCAGAGAGTGATAGAAATATGGAATGCACTGTCTGAGAGGGTGATGGAGGCAGGTACTTTGGCAACAAGTAAGAAACATCTGACAGGTGATAGTAGGCTATGGACCAAATGCAGGTAAATGGGATTAGTATAGTTTGGTGTTTGTTGGTCAGCATAGAAATAGTGGATAGATGGGCCTGTTTCTATGCTGTTTGACTCTATGACTCTAAGAGGCTCATCACCATCTTCTCAAGGGAACTTTGGGATGAACACTAAATGCTGCCTAGCCAGTGATGCCTTTATCTCTTTAATGTAGGAAAGTAGGGAGTACATGTAAGCAGTATGGACACATCTAGCCTAGAAAGGGGTAGGTCTGGGCCCTAAAACCCAAACAGTGATTAATTAATGAGCGATTCATGGTTCGCCTTTTGGGTGTCCAAGTAGAGTCAAAATTCCACAATTGTGAAGAAGCAGTTGGATGCTGTGGTAGGGTTGGGGGTTTCATTGGGTAGACATCTATGGGAGGACAAATGTGTGGTGGTGCATTTTGGAAGATCATGCAGGAGGTAAGTATTTTAGTAAATGGCAGAACACTTAGAAGTATTAACATACAGAAGAATCGAGGCATACAGGTCCACCGTCCCCCAAAAGTGGCAACACAAGTGGATAATTTGGTCAAGAAGTCTTACGGCATGCTTGCCTTCATCAGTCAGGATGTGGGAAATAAAAAATAGCAAATCATGTTGTAGTTATATAGAACTTTAGTTAGGCCACATTTGGAATATTATGTACAGTTCTGGTTGCCACACTACCAGAAGGATGTGAAAGCTTTGGAGAATGTACAAAAGGTTTCCCAGGATGTTGCCTGGTTTGGCGGGTATTAGCAAGGGGAGATTGAAAAAACCTGGTTTGCTTTCACTTGCTGAAGGGTGACCTGATGGAAGTTTACAAAGTTGAAAGGCATGAATAGAACGGATAATTGCAGTCTTTTTCTCAGAGTAGAAATGTCAATTACTAGGAGATGTAGGTTAAGGTAAAAGAGGAAAGTTTAAAGGAAATGCAAGAGGGTGGTAAGTGCCTGGAATGTGCTGCCAGAGGAGTTTGTAGAGTAAAACATAATAGCAACATTTAAGAGGCATCTTGACAGGTAACATGAATAGGCAAGGAATGGAGGGATATAGACCGTGGAGGCAAAAGGTTTTCAGTTTAAAAAGGCGCCATGTGTTGACGCAGTCTTGGAGGGGCTGAAGGGCCTGTTCCTGTGCTGTATTGTTCTTTGTTTTTTAACTATCTTGGCTGAATGGCTTCCCTCATCTCTCCAGATCTTTGCAAGTTTGTGAAAATGCCCTCACAACTTGTAATACTAATTTCTGGTTCATCACTTCAGCCCTGCCAGAATTGCATGCAGGATATATGTGTTAATAATATCCTTGAAACATTAACATTCAAACAGTATTGAAATGTCAGTTTCAATGTATAAAGATTGTTCGATTACTCAGAGATGATTGTGTCTTATAAACTGGATTTTTCACAAAACCCAGCTCCAGTCCATTAGTGGGGTTTGGTAACACATTAACTGTGCCAATGGACCACTAATCTCATGGCTTAATTTCTATCTAAGGGAATGAGTTAAATTCCCATTGTGGCATTTTGAAAACTCTAGCACAATTTAGAATATCTGGAAACATATGGATGGGCAGGCGGCAGATAGAATTTAATTCAGACAAGTATGAAGTGATTCATTTTGATAGGAGAATGTGGAGAGATAATATAAAATAGAAGCTACAAACTAAAGGGGTTGCATGATCAGAGGGACATGAGGTCACATGTGCAGAATCATGAAGGTGGCAGGGTGAGGGTGGCATGGTGGCTCAGTGGTCAGCACTGCTGCCTCACGGTGCCAGGGACCCGGGTTCAATCCCACCCTTGGGTGACTGTCTGTGTGGAGTATGCATGTTCTCCCTGTGTCTGTGCGGGTTCCCTCCGGGTGCTCTGCTTTCTACCCACAGTCCAAAGATGTGCAGGTTAGGTGGATTGGCCATGCTAAATTGCCTATAGTTTCCAGAGATGCAGGCTAGGTGAATTAGGCATGGGAAATTCAGGATTACAGGGATAGGGTGGGTCTGGGTGGGATGCTGTTTGAAGGGTCAGTGCGTCCTTGTTGGGCCAAATAGCCTGCTTCCACACTGCAGGGAATCTGTGAAATGATGGCCTTACCAGTAGCATCATGTTCCAGAGAATACGTATTGAAAAATGGGCTGACAACATTGATCTCCCACAGAGGGAGTCATAGAGCATAGAAACAGGCCCTTCAACCCGACTTGCCCATGCCACCCAAAATTCACAATTTAAACTCGTCCCATTTGCCTGCGTTTGGTCCATAACCCTCCATATCTATCCCATCCATGTATCTGTCTAATTGCTTCTTAAATGACAAAATTGTACTCACTTTCACCACTACCTCTGGCAGCCTGTTCCAGACACTCATCACCCTCTGTGTGAATAAAAATTACCTTCTGGGCCATTTTCAGTGGAGCAACCAAAACTAGGAACGTTCAAGAGGCCAGCATTGAATGTGTGCAGAAACCTGTAGGGCACAATGTGTCTAATGTAACTAGAAATGTGCATT
>NC_063341.1:69477520-69510481 GCF_021869965.1 Rhincodon typus | reverse complement strand
TCCATGGGTCAGCAATGGGGACCTGGCTAAGGGTCTACTCTGTGTCTTAGATAGGGAGGCAACCATTCCAGGAAAGGGGAGGAAAGAAGATGGGAACATTAGAGGGAAATATAAAGAAAATCTAATGAGATGTAGAGCATGTGGTGAGTGAATGAATGAGGGCATTTTAAGGCCAAGGGTAGGATGGAAATTTAAACAAATGCTTATGCTGGTGGAGAAGAATGTTGTTAACACATGGTAACCATTGTATGTTTGTGGCTTTGTGACACTAAAAGCCCCAGTTACAACGTTATCTAATAGCTTTGTTGGCTATAGTTACTATGATAGAAATGTTGAATGTTACTGATCTAATACATAAATTACATTGAAAACTTCGGATACAGTGATATTTTGGAACAGAACAATGCTCATACAGAAGGTGGCTCTTATGCTGAAAAGTTAAAAAGGTTAAGCTCTGAACCAAAGGAAAATAATAGTGTTGCTCAGGCAAGGCTACATTTGCGCCTTTTATATTGGTAAATTGCCATTTTTCCCGGTGGTTATTATGGCAACATTAACAGGTGGGAACTTAATCCACATGTAGGCCCTATTTAATTTACATTAACTGGCTCAGAATATTTAGCAACTTAAAAAGCATGATGTTACCATGGCAATGCACACTTGGCAGTGGACTGAGCACATAATGATGATGATGGAATCGTTATATTAATCACATCTGGATCAATAGATTCCTGTTTCTAAAGCATAAACAACTGCATCGCAAAGCAGCTCATTTGTTGCCATTGACGTAACAGCAACATTGCTGAAGAATTTTTTTTTGAGGTATTTGCTTCTGGGATGACAATGCTGACATTTATGGCCATCCCCAGCTGCTGTGGAAGGGATTTGGGAATATTTTGGGATAAAAAGCATTGAAGTGGATGATCAGCCATTATCATACCGAACAGCAAGACAGGCTGAATGGCCTACTCTTGCTCCCATGATGCTAAGGAATGGTAATTATTGTTCTTGAACTGCAGCAGTACTTGTGATGAAAGTGACCCACGATGGTGTTAGGAAGCGCCTCCCCTTGACCGAGTGATAATGAGGGAAGGATGATATATGCTGAAGTCATGATGGCACATGCACCTTGCAGGGCAAACATAAAGGTGATGGTGTCTCTATGACATTCATGTTTTTGTCCTTCACAGCGGTGAAAGTCACAAATAAGGACTGGGGTGGGTGGGGGCTGTTCTGAAGAAGAGTTGTGTCTGAATCACCCCCACTTCTTTCCTAATCCACAAAAATACATGACCACTATGCTTCTCTCCCTCCCTCCAACCCCATCTCCGGCACCGTTTGAGATAAATGGATGCCTGAAAATGTCTTTACCCACAGGGCTTTTGCCTCAAAAACCTAGGCCTCACTGCATCTATTTCAAGCCCAAAATGGATGATTTTGACGTCCCTAATCCAGGAATGTTGAGGCCAATTGCAGCAGTCCCAGCAACGTCCCCAAATGAAGCTAGCCAGTTTTAACCAGGGATATAAATCTATGTCCATTTGGCCTTTATGACTTGCATTCACCCCACATGTTTCACAAAAGCTTCTGATTCAAATCAGAAAAGTCCTTGCGAGCTTTGATATCCTTTGCTGGGGCTTTTTTCTCCATTCTTTGTTCCTTTGAAATGAGCACTTCCAGCAGCAACACAATCATTCCCAGCAAATCAGCTCAACAAGGGCAGAGGTTATTAAGGAAAGCAGAGGCCTGTGGTTCTTTGGAAGAAGTGCAGCAATTTATTCTTGAAACTGAGTGTTTCAATGGAGATGATGATGACTTAATATTGTAATCTTGGTTTAGCAGTTTTTTGGGTTCACTTGGAAATTGGATCACAACATACAGAGCATTAAGTTATTGGCTGCTACAAGTACATTGACAGACATCATACCTACAGTGGCTCATCACAAATATAGAAGGAGTTGTTGTACTGTAATCGTTCAAGTGTTAAAGAGATTTATAGTGAAGGATCAACTAGACAGACCAATGCTTTACTTCAGTAATAAGTGTCTTTGCTCTTTATTAGAGCAGGTCAGAGCTAATTATACTGTAACCATTTTCCTGACTTACCAAATTTTCTCCATCATCTGGTCACGAGTGTAATGGAATATTTTCTACTTGCCTGAATGACAGTAGTTAATTGATTTGCAGCCCAAACTAAGCATTACCAAGCCGCAGATCACCCTGACATGCACCCCGTTCCAGACACTCACCACCCACTGTGTGAAAAACATTGTCCTTCTGGGCTATTTGCAGTGGAGCAACCAAAACTAGGGACGTGTAAGAGGCCAGCATTGAATGTGTACTGAAACCTGTAGGGCACAATGTGTCTAATGTAACTAGAAATGTGCATTGTGCCAATTGAGGGCAGCACAGGCTGTCCACCTAGTCCATGGGTCAGCAATGGGGACCTGGCTAAGGGTCTACTCTGTGTCTCAGATAGGGAGACAACCATTCCAGGAAAGGGGAGGAAAGAAGATGGGAACATTAGTGGGAAATATTAAGAAAATCTAATGAGATGTAGAGCATGTGGTGAGTGAATGAATGAGGGCACAGCTGTTTCTTCACCATCTCTGGTAAAAGTCCCAGAATACCTATCAGATTGCACTAATGTGTATCTGCATCACATAGCCTGCAGGGGTCTAAGAATGAGGCTCACTCCTGCTTTCATTAGAAAACTACTGATGGATAATAAATGTTGATCTCATATGTAAAATGCTACTCCATACCTTCGCCAAGATCAAAAGTTCTAATGTCTATTACACTGCCTGTCTCCACATCCACCCCATCTGCTGCAGAAACCCTCATCTGTGCCTTTGTCACCTTCTGATCTAAGTATTTTAATTTTCTCCTGACCAGCTTCTCATCTTCCATCCTCAGTAGACTTCCAACTCACTCAAACCTTTGTTACCCAGTTCCTGTCCTAATATGGCTTTGAATCCCACCACGGCAAGTGATGAAATTAGAATCCAATAAAATCTGAATAAAAGGACCTACTTAATGGCAACTAAGTAACATCTGGTTCATTAATGTCCTTTAGAGAAGGCAATGTGCTATTGGTACCAGGTCTGGCCTAAATATGACTCTAGACCCACAGCAATGTGTAATTGCCATCTGGGAAATTAGGCATGGGCAATAAATGCTGGCTGAGCCAGCAGGGCCCAAATTCCTTGAATGAATATAAAAAAAATCCCGCACCAAATAAAACGTTATCAATCACCACTGTTAACATTAGGATTGAACCAGATTGTTCACAATTTTTGTATGGTAATTGACCATAAGATAAACTTCCAGACACATATTCATGCATTCGCTCAGACTGCCCGTTCCCTTCTCTGCAATATCACCCAGCTTCACGCTGTATAGTGCATTCGCTGCTGAAACCCTCATTCATGTCTTTGTCCTGTCTGGACTTGACCTTTCCAATGTGATTCCAGCTGGTCTCCCACTACTTTGTGAACTTCAGATCATCCAAATCTCTGCTGTCCACATCTTAACTCATGCCAAATCCTGTTCGCATGTCACACACCTGCTTACGGACCTAAATTTCATTCTGGTCAAGCAATGTTTTGACTTTAAAATTCCCATGTTATTTTCAATTTTGTCTACTTCCTCACCCTTCTAAATTGTTCTAATCTCCTTCTGCTCCACAACCCTCTGCGATATTGGTACTCCCCTAATTTTGGCATCTTGTGCAGCTGTGCCTTCATTTCTCTTGGTGCAACGTTCTAGACTTCCCTCTCTACATCTCCCTACCTCGCCACCTCACTTTAAGAGATTCCTTAAAAATTTACATTATTGTCATAACTTTTGGTCATCTGACCTATTTTTCCCCGACGTAGCTCAGTGTCATGTTTACTTGATAATTTATTACTCGAGAAGGGCTATGTAAGTATAAGGTGTTGCTGTCGAATTGCATGGGCTTCAGGTTCAATCAACCTCTACAATTCTTGTTCCCATGCTTACATTCCTTCAGAGCTTCCTCCCTCCTTGTCATTGAAACTTCCTTTAGTACCACAATGCCCCCATGTCTCTCACTCCTCAGATTCTAACCCTTTGTTTCCCAACCTCCTCACTTTGCCCCATCATACATGATCCTACACTCACCCATTTACGCACTACCTGTTGAAACTTTCTTCCTGTATTTTTCTCTGTTCCTCTTTGACCTGGTTTCTGGTAACACTACCTAAAAAAAAAACTTCTTCTTCTCATTGGTGTCCAATATTTCAAATTGCACCTCCATAGACTATCTTGCTACATGAAATATGTGATGCAAATGCAAAGTTGTTGCTGTTGAACCAGTAGAGGAATTAAAAATTGGCAACAGCATGTGCACAGAAATAGTTTTACACAGAGAGTGGTTCATGGGTGGAATGAATTTCCAGAGGAAGTGGTAGATGTAGGTACAGTTACAATGTTTAAAAGATATTTGGATAAGTATATGAATAGGAAAAGTTTGAAGGGATATGGGACAAGCACAAACACGTGGGACTAGTTTAGTTTGGGATTATGATCAGGATGGAATGGTTTGACTGATGGGTCTGTTTCTGTGTTGTATTTCTCTATGACTCTTTGACTTTGGGCCCATTATCACCCAACCCAGTCGGCAGGATTAATTGCAATTCTGGCTTTACAAACTGCCCAATTCAACTTTATAACATTAGAAAATCAGTGTTCTACTTGATCCTCTGGGTTTCCTGTCTAGTGTGATTAGCTTAAACTGTTCTTTTTATTTGTTTAAGTGATATGGGCATCATTGGCTGTGCCAGTACTTTTTGCCCATCTCTAATTGCCTATAGGGCAGTTAAAATTCAACCTCATTGTTGTGAGGCTGCAGTCACATGTATGCCAGACCAGGCAAGGATGGCAGATTTCCTTCACTGAAAGATATTAATGAACCAGATGGGTTTTTTGTTTACAAACAACTGACATAGTTGCCAGTAGACAAGCACTTTATTCGGATTTTTACTAAATTCAATTTTCACTATCTGCCATGGTGTGACTACTTATTTGAAGAGTGGGTAGCATTTAAACAAAGTCAAAAATTAGGAGCGGGAGTAGGTCATTCGGCCTTTTAAACGTGTTACGCCAAAATCATGACTGAACTGATTGCGAACTCTACTCCACGTTCCTGCCTAACTCTGGTAACCATTGACTCCCTTTCAACCAAGAATCTATTTACCTCTGTCTTCAAAGTATTCAGTGACTTGGCCTCACCGCTCTCTGGGGTAGAGGATTCCAAAGAGCCAAGACCATTCTGAAACCCAGAGGGTCAAAATTCTGGTAATTGGTAAATTGACCCTAGCTCTATTCATTCTGCTCACCATAGACCTGGCACTTACTTTGGTGATATTTCCTGATTGCTGAGGTATATTTTCTGGAATAACACAAGGCAAGCTGCAGAGGGGAAAGATCTGGAAGAATCAATTGGATGGAAGTGACAGAGCCCCTTGATATTGTTTTCATTTCACTGAATAGATGGAGGGAAAGGAAACGGATCAGTGAGGAGTGAGCACTCACTGTCACACTATTTTTGGACAGGCAATGCTCAACACTGGGGAGGGTGTAGCATGGTGGCAATGCTACTGGACTAGCAAACCTGAACCCTGGGCTAATATTCTGGGGATATGGGTTAGCATTGTAGCAGAGAGCGAATTTTGAATTTAATAAATGTTTGGAATAAAGAGCTAGCCTAATGGCTACCATGAAACCAATTGTAAAAAGTCATCTGGCTCGCTAATATCCTTCAGGGAATAAAATCTGCCATCCTTACATTAAAAAAAATCTCAGGTGACAAAGCCTAACCCAATGTCGAACTTCCCGTGACTTTTGTCTTGGGCCCAGAGCTTGGCAACAGCAGATTTTTCAACATGATCTGATGACAGCTGATGTAGGGTAGACACTCCCAGTGTAGTCCTGAGGTGAGTCTTGCACTGGAGGAAGCGCTGTCTTTCAGATGGGTTGTTAAACCAGGACTCCGTCTGATTTCTGATGTGGAAGCGATAGATCCCAAGGAATTATTCCAAAGAAGAGAAAAACAGCCACTCCTAGAAAGAACAAAAACAGAAGTTGCTGGAAAAGCTCAACAGGTCTGGCAGCATCTGTGAAGAGAAAATCAGAGTTAACGTTTCAGGTCCGGTTCTGAGGAAGGGTCACCCAACCCGAAACTCTGATTTTCTCTTCACAGATGCTGCCAGACCTACTGAGCTTTTCTAGCAACTTCTGTTTTTGTTCTGGATTTACAGCATCTGCAGTTCTTTTGGTTTTTACTACTAGAAAGACCTGGTCAATACTGAATCTCAGTTAACATCACAAAAGCAGAGCTACATGCTTATTATCCCAGCACTGTTTGTTGGATCTTGCTGGCTGCATTTTGGGTGCCTGTTTTCTTACATAATGACAGTGCCTGCACTGCAAAATAATTTCAGCGAGGGTAAAGCACTTTGAGACTTTCAGTTGTTGGGAAAAACGCTATGCAAATGCATGCCTTCCTTTTCCACCTTTCATGGCTCAGCATCCTCTGAATTCGAAACCTACCAACAACGGTGAAACGAACAAACAGACACTGTAATTTGATAGGGAGATACTGCAGCGAGGGCAAGACAACAGACAGAAAAGCGATCATTTCGGTGGAAGCTTTCAGCAGGGAATCTGGAAGCAGCTCCATGAATTAAAGATGGTAAAAAGGCAGCAAGATCAAAGTAGGAGTGTTAACAGCAATGTGGTGAATGTCAACAGTTATAGAGCCTGAATAAAAAGGGAAGGGATTGTCTTTCAGAAATGAATTCACAGGAGATTTCCCAATTCTTAGCTGGCTATTAGCCCTGCACTGAAGAATGCATTGTATAACCTACACATCAAATCTCCAGAGATTCTTCACAGGCAAACTTTGAAACTCAAGAAAATACATGTGGCATTGGCAATTGCTTTAAAACAATAGTGTCAATTATGGCAGCTTCACTCTAGTGCCATTGTTAAATTATATTTCAGAGAGCACTCCATTTAATAATAATTGAGTTCTGGACCAATACACATTGCTGAGGGCCCAGTTTAACTTTGAATGAAAGCAGAAAGTGATCACACTGGCTGTCTGCTTGCTGTTGTAAAGGATTATCGCTGTCCTACATTACACCATGATTGTTATTTCATGAAACTAACGCTCCTGGAAATAATGTCAACTCTTTCATTCACTGACTTTCCTGGTCAGGTTTTCCTCCTATCCCTACATTTCCTGAAAGCATGAGCTATGTGTACAGGCATGCATCTTAACATGCCTCTTCCCTACTCTTGCCAAAGTGACCAGGATTCATAGATAGGTGCCAGCAGGGTCTTTCACCATGCTATTCGATGACAGTAGCCATCACATGGTTGTTCATTCTGTGTCAATCCCTGTGCTGGGAATGCAAAATTCTTAGAATTACATTTTTGATTGGCTTAAAAGTAATAGCTTCCTCTTTCTGGTACATTGCTGCAAGTGCTTTATAAATGCGGCTTTTCCTTCTGACATTTTTTTATTCATACATAGGGTGTGGGCACCACTGGATAGGCCAGCATTTATTGCCTATCGCTAATTACAAGAGGGCAGTGAAGGGTCACAGAGGTCTACAGCACAGAAAAGGGCCTTCAGTCCATTGTGTTCGTGCCAGTCAAATGCAACCACATAACTATTGTACTCCCAGTTTCCAACACTTGGCCTATAGCCTTGTATGCCCTGGCATTGCAAGTGCACATCTAAATACTTCGTAAATACTATAAGGGTTTCTGCCTCTGCCACCCTTATGGGCTGTGAGTTCCAGATTCCCACCACCCTCTGGGTGAAAATGTCAAACACATTTCTGTGGGTATTGAGTCACATGTAGGCCAGACCAGGTGAGGATGGCCGCTTTCCCTCGCTAGAGAATATTAGAGAATTTTGTGGGTTTTTATGACAATGGTTATGTAATTACCATTAGACTAGTTTTTAAATTTGAGATTATCATTGAATTCAAATTCCACCGTCTGCCCTAGTGAGATTTGAACCCCTGCCTTTGGTTCTGGATTACTCATCTCATGACATTATTACTACACAATTGCCTCATATCCAAGCACATGCATGTAGGAAATGGACAGTCATGGTTACGCAGAACTGAATAATACAAAGGCATGTTATTTGCCAACTTGTCGTTGGAGCACAAACTAAGAAAGCTGCAAAAACAAAATCAAAATACTGCAAATGCTGGAAATCTGAAGTCAAAACAAAATTTGTTGGAGAAACCTAGGGGGGCAAGTTTCACTACATGAATGATGTCTGACTTACTGAGATTTTCCAGCAATTTTTGTGTTTTATGGAAGTCGCAAATAGGTTCTTACTGCAATACTAGGAAGAATAGATGACCAATCATGTAATTTACATTAGGCCATATGAATTCAGTAAAGGACTACCCTTAACCCCTTTGAATAAATGACAACTTTGAACACAAAACCTTCTTCAAACTTATCTCCGCAATTAAGCTTTCACAAACCACTCTTCATTGCTCACCCTGGCAATTGCTTTCCTCATGCCTGATGGTGTGACTTTTATTCTTTTAAGATAAACATGCAATCGAAATCCACCTCCTTTTTTATCTAATGCTCTGAGTGCACCTCTCCTCCTGTACTGCATCCTAAGCACCGCAGAAACATTTAAGTGCTGGATGCAGCAAACAGAAATGGTGCAATGTTGATGTCTACTGTCAAAGAGTTGGGTTCCGTGGCAAGATTGGACAAGCTTGGGCTCATGAGCTACCAGGAAAAATGTGACCTTATGGTAAACAGTATGCAGATGTATATCTAGTCAATAATGTTAATCTGAACCTCAAAGTAGGTCAGGGATCAGTCTCAAAAAACCAATTTAGGACTGATCAGAAAACTCATCTTCACACAAAGAGTGGCCAATACAGAGAATGGTCTTCTGAGAATATATTTGGAAGTGCAAAGCCTGGAATCATTTAGGTGCATAATGGTATTTTAGGGTGGTACTTTAGGGACATTCTGGGAAGATTAATTAAAATTTATTAAATGGCCTTCCTTGTCTGTCTGTATCCTGTGATTCAGCTCACCAAGCAATGTACACAGATATGATTCATCATTCTCACTCTCTTGCATGGGACCATTGGACAGGTAAGTCTCCATTAGCCCTGCTGTTTACAAGATCTCAAGTAGTCCTGTATATCCACTATGCTCAGAAAACAAATCCAGGCCAGAAGTGGGACAACAAGGTGCAGGGCTGGATGAACACAGCAGGTCGAGCAGCATCATAGGAGCAGAGAGGCTGACGTTTCGGGCCTTGACCCTTCATCAGAAAAGGGGAAGGGGAAGGGGGTTCTGAAATAAATAGGGAAAGAGGGGGAGGCGGATAGAAGATGGATAGAGGAGAGGATAGGTGGAGAGGAAACAAACAGGTCGAAGAGGCGGGGATGGAACCAGTAAAGGGGAGTGTAGGTGGGGAGTTAGGGAGGGGATAGGTCAGTCCAGGGAGGACAGACAGGTCAAGGGGGCGGGATGAGGTTAGTCGGTAGGAGATGGGGGTGGGGCTTGAGGTGGGAGGGTTATGCTGTCCGACTATAAGGCACCTTCCAACTGAAAGTATAGGATCATAGAATCACCCTCATAAAAAAGTGCACTTCATCTGTAGTTCCCAGTGGAAGAATTTTTAAAAAAACTTCTTTGGAGTGTGGAATGGATTTGAAAATTATTAATAGGTGATAGGACATAGATATGCTAGTCAAAAGATGAGAGATTAAGAAAAGATACCAGATAAGCCAATAACTCTTCCCTGTCTATTTCTTTTCATAGTTGAGACTCAAGCCCCAAAACCCTGTCAACTATCCATAACATGCAAGTCAAGAATGACATGGAATATTTTCTATGGGCCTAATGCAGCTCCAACAAGAAGCTCAACACCATTCAAAACAAAGCAGTCCATCCACTGGGTTAAATATCCATCATTAGGGTACCATGGCTGCAGGGTGTGCTATCAATAAGATGCATCGCAGCAACGTGGCAAGATTTCTTCAATAGAAATGCCCAAATCTGTGACCCGCACCATCCAGCAGAACAATGGACACTGCTGCATAAGAACACTAGCACCATCAATCTCCCCTCTAAGTCACACCTTGATCCTGACTTGCATAAGGATATATTGCTGTAAGGTCAAAAACCAGGAATTCCCTTTACCAAAAACATGGTGGTAGCACTATCTCCGACATGGACTCCAGTGATAAAAGAAGGTGGCTCACTAGCATCTTCTCAAGGGCAATTGGGTAGGATTAACAAACACTGGTCTGCAGTGCTGTTCACAGCCTGAGAATGAATCAGAAAATGGTCCTGTCAGCTCATGAAGGGGGGCAGGGGAGGGATTACAAAATTGCACACCATTGGCTGGAATTTACTAGGCAGCCTCCCATTGGGATAACGATGGGAAAGAATCAAAAAGTAATGTTTTTGTCCCTCAAAGCAATAAGTTGTCTCTGCTCCAAGATCACTGATGAATCAGATTCCCCTCCAACACACTGGTTCGGGAGTTATGAATGCAGAAATGTTTTTAAGAAATGAAACCCACTTAACAGCAAAGCTGAGCTCTCAAATTTTACACTGAGCCATGTGCATCAGGGACTCGGATTGAAACACTAACACTTAGTAGGTGTTCATATGTTCAAGCACATTGCAATGCCTTATTTCAAGGCAGCTTTAGAAAAAATGCACGATGCATTCGTCTGCACCCGGAGACAGACCAAACTGATTTAGTTCAGAAACTTGTGGATAAGCTGGAAAGGGTCCCACATTTGAGTGACGTGATTTCCTTGCTTGACTAACACTTCTTATAAACCTATTTTGCATGGCTTGCACATTAACAACTTTTCACACACACTGAAGCTGTGTTGGATAAATATCCAAAAGAAATCTCAATAAAAAGGCCCCGAGAACAAGGTTTTGTTGTTAGATTAAATTATTCAGAGATATTAATGTCTAGACTTACGACTCCACAAGGACAGTGGGAAAATGCAATTTTGTCCACACAATTAGCCTTCTGGAGTTTTTCACTCTCTCAGACTGAATTTGAAACCATACTGCTTAGAGAGGCCAACTTTTTTTAATAGATACTTTTTTTATTCTTTCTTCACATTATGACTAGAACTTTTCACAGGGAATGAAGAGGAAAGGAGCAGCACAGAAGGAGTAGAAGATATATAAAATTCAGATCCGTTCTGAGGCTTTGGGTGCAGGGCCAGAAGAAATCTCCAGGCCTAAGATGAGCTTCACCAGCAACACTTAATCTTTACAAATAACAAAGGATCGACACTTAGAGGGAGGGTGTCCTCCAATTGACTGAGAATAGACAGTGTATCCATCGCTTAGGTTTACACCAGGGCTTATTAGCAGAAGACAGGATTTTACGTCAAATGTGAATCTTGACCCTGCAGCATGACGGGAGTAGGACCTGGCTTTGGCCAATTAGTGACCAGAAGCTGCACTCACCATCTTAAAAGCTGAGTTTCCTCTCGTTGTAAGAAAATTGCTGGTAGTTTCACGGTCATCATTACTCCGAGACTTGCTTTATTTTCCATGTCATTTTTATTAATTGAATGTAAATTCCAGCTGTCCCACACTATTGTACATAAAGGAGAGAAAGGGGAAAGTGTCTCCACTTTGAGGCCTCCTCTCAGCATTATTAAACATTCTGAAATGTAAATAAATTGGCAACAGCTACCAGAATTCTATTCTGAAGGGGGAGACCCTCTGGCTCCAGGCAGCTGCTGTGCTCCCAACGCTTACAGAGTGATTCTAGTCAGCTTCTGACCAATGGCCTTAATTGGCTTTTCAAATCTGGCAGTGCCAAAAATGGCTCAGAGGGAGATCTGACTGGTGCAAGAAATTACACAACTCTCTGTACCAGCGCCCACTCACATTGGCCTCCAAGAAACCTACCCAATGTCTCCCAATATATTACATTCAACTATGGTAAATAGGTATAGTCATCATTGTCATATTGGATTATTGGGCTACTGTCCCGTTTGAGAGAGGGTCTCCAGGCCTCAGAAGAGAGGTTAAAAAGCACAGTCATTCATGGTGACCTCAGCTGGTGCAGAAATTGAACCCACACTGTTGGCATCATTCTACATCACAATTCAGCCATCCAGTCAACTGAGCTAATCAACCCCTATACGTTCAACTGTGTCACCAATAGAGTCCTGACAATACAGTTCCAATTGTGCAAGGATTGCACACAGAATTCCGGGAGTAGAAAAAGTCTCACCCACTAAAATTCTGTCAACGAAAAGTTGAGCACAGATCCCTGGAGGTGGCAGGACAGATAAATAGGGTAGTTAAGGCAGCATATGGAATGCTTGCCTTTACTAGTCAAGTGTTAAATTATAAAAGCGGGGAGGTCATGCTGGAGCTCTGCAGAATTTTGGTTAGGCCACAGCTGGAGCACTGGGAGGATGGATGTGATCACATTGGAGGAAGTGCAGAGGAGATTCACCAGGATGATGCATGAGATGGAGCATTTCAGCTATGAAGAGAGACTGGACAAGTTCAGGTTGTTTTCCTTGGAGCAGAGAAGGTTGAGGGAACCTGACAGAGGTGTATAACATTATGGGGGGCATGCACAGGGTGAATTGAAAATACTTGTTCTCCTTAGTCGAAGGGTCAAGAAAAAGGGGCACACTTTTAAAGTGGAAGGAAGGAGGTTTAGTGGGGATTTGAGGAAAATTATTTTCACCCAGAGGGTAGTGGGGTTCTGAAATGCACTGCCTGAATGGGTAATTGAGGCAGGTAACTTCATAACCTTTAAAGAGGACTTGGATGAACACCTGAAGTGTTATAACATTCAAGGATATGGGTCTAGTATGGGAAAGTGGGACTAGTGCAGATAGTGGTATATTTTTGGTGTTTCAGACATGATGGGCTGAAGGGCCTTTTCTGTATGATTCTTTGATTTGAGATGTGAACAAATGGATTGAATCTTATTGCCAGTAACAAAGACTGTCTGGAGGTGTCTCAGAAACGGCTGTGCTTATAAGGTCAGGAAGAACATTCCTGGCCTTTATTAGACTGATGAATGGACACTTTAACCTCACATAATGCTGATTTTGCTAACGTTGATCTTGCCTAGCGCATGCCTTGTGCAATGTAACCTGTATGCCTTTGTCTAAGTCTTTTTACAACCTCTGATCTGTACATTCCTGCTTACTATGATCAGTCTGTATTGCTCATAAACAAAGCTTTTCACATACTTCAGTACATGTGACAATCAATCAATCATTCCTTAGTACAAATTTAATCCTAAAATTTGGAAGTTGGAAGTTATTAGTTAGTTAAACCTGTAACATCTGGCACTGACAACACTACATGGCTTATATGGTTTAATCATATTTTTATTCTAAGCCTGGATTTTCCTCAAATTTGATCTTGTTAGAAGGTGAATAAACACAAAGCTTAATGAAGAAAGGACGGTTTCTCAAAACTGTTTACTATTGAAGACTCTGTCGATCGTTTATCTGATTGGGAAAACAACAGAAGTTGTACCTTCAAATTGAGTAAACGTTCAAACCACATGATCAAGCAAAAATGTGACACTCATCCATGTGATCAAATATGAGGATAGGACCCAAAAGCATGATCAAGGAAGGAGGGCTTGCAGATCATATTAAAGGAATAGATGCAGAGGAAGAGAAAGTTAGAGATTCTGATAGGGTTAGGAAGGGAACTCCAGAACTTATTAGGGCCCCAGTAACTGCAGCCTAAGTATTTTGTAACTTACAAGAGTAACTACACTTCAATAAACACTTCAATGTTTGTAAAATACTTGGAGACATCCTGTGGTCATGAAAAGTGCTACGTAAATGCAAGTGCTTCTTTCTTTCTGGCCACTAAAGAAGGTCAGGGATGCAGAAGAGTCCAGAGTTCTGAGAAATGTCGTGAGATGAGGAGTGGTGAGACCACAGAGGAATTTGAACATAAGGCCGAAAGTTTTGAAATTAAAATGTTTCTCGAGTGGGAACCAATGGAGGTCAACAGGCACAGGATTTTTTTTTGAGAGTTAGGATACAGTCAGCAGAGTTTTGGGTAAACACTAGTTTACAGAAAGTAGCAGATGGGAGCACATTGAAAATAGAGTCGAAGATTAGTTGTGTTTGCATTGAATGGCTGAGCATGTTCAAAGGGCCTGACAGCTCGTATTTCTCTTGTTCTTATAACATAATGTGGCCATAACATATGGGAGGGACGGGAGTTCCATAGCAGATGGGCAGAGACTCAAATCTCTTAGCTATATATTCTTTTGCAACTCATTTTCATAGGATTTCAGTATCATTGGCAGGAACAGAATTTGTTGTCCATCTCTAATTATCTTTAAGCTAGGTGAGTTGCTAGGCCATTTCAGAGGGCAGTTCAGAATTGACCACATCACTGTGAGTCAGGAGTCATACATAGGCCAGACCAGGTAAGGAAAGCAGATCTCTTTCCCTGAGTCCATTAGTGAATCAGACGGGTTTCTTTATAAAGTTCAAAGATAGTTTTATGGTTACCATTACTGAGACTATCTTTGTAATTCCAGATTATCTTTTTATTTAAATTCCACCAGCTGGGATTTGAACCTGCATCCCACAGGGAATTAGCAAGGACTTGTTAATTACTATCCAAGTGACCTTACCACTATGCCACCATCTTTCCCCATCATTGAGTCAAGTCCCATATTTGAAAAACAATCTGAGCAGAGTTTGCGCATCTGGTCAGAGCAGAGGTTGGGTTCAACGTGCTACAATTTGCCTCAAAGGGCCAGGAAGTTGTGACAATGGAGGAAGCAAAAGGGATTGGGTGAAGAATCAGTCAGCATTCCCTCATCTATTCACTAACCAGAGGTTTCAGCCAGAAATGGGCATGTCTGGCTGCTCAGGGGAGACAAGATTGGGGTTAGCTTTGTAGGTCCCCACAGTCAAACAGCCTGTCAGAACTCGATGTTTAGATTAATCAATGAACAATGGCCTAGTGAATGAGGTATTAACAAATGTCTAACATCTATATTATCACAAAGTACTTTCATAAATGGAACAAAAACAATCTCTGGAGTTAAATGTGAACAAAACATCAAAAATAAATGCCGATTATTGCTGTAAACTGTTTGTTCCATCTGTTTTCTCTTTGTAATAATTGAAGTATTTCTTTTTGTCTCCAGGCATTACAAATAAGAACAAATGGTGGAACAACAGACTTCTTTTAGCAATTAATACAAGAATGGCCACACATCCAAGGTCATGTCATTTGACCACTGCCCTTTGAATCCTTACAGGATATGAGCTCATATGCAATGCTGTAAGGGTTTAATAACACAGTGTGGAGTTGGAGGAACTTAACAGGCCAGTCAGCATCAGAGGAGCAGGAAAGTTGACGTTTTGGATCGGGACTCTTTCTGAAGCTGCCTGGCCTGCTGTGTTCCTCCAGCTGCATACTGTGTTATCTCTGACTCCAGCATCGGCAGTTCTTACTATCTCTATGAGAGTTTAATGCTTATTTGCGATACATCTCCTGTACGGACTAACATGCCAGATTTCATCAATTAAGGACCATTCTTCTTACAGACTTTTTGAAAAAAATCCTTTGTTTAGAGAAAATTCTTTGCAGATGTACAATGTAATCTTCGTCAGTGTGTTTATACTACAATATATACAGTACCAAGTTTTGATGCCCCTTTCCTTAAATTCTCTAATCTACATTCAGGAACTCTCTGTCAGTCTCATGCTCTCCCAACACAACAAATTCAAGCTCCTTTTCCCTTCCTGGTCCCCCAACATGACACATTCAATAACATCATGCTTTCTCATCCAGTCTCCCTGTGCAACCTCTTTCAACCCTGAAATCCCAACTATTCACCTGTGCTAGAAAAGAACACTCCTAATTCTCCTCCTTAACAAGAAGGATTGGCATTTGTAACACCTTTAACAACACCAAAATGTCACAGGGCAGCCTTATCAGACATTTGACAGTCAACCACTTGAGGACAGGTGACTGAAGCTCAGACAATGAGACTTAAAGAAGAATGATTGAGAGTGATAGACAGATGATATGGTTTATGGAAGGAATTTCAGAGTCTAGCGTCTTCATGGGGAGTGATGGCCTAGTGGTTTTACTGCTGGGCTGTCAACCTGGAGACCCAGATAATGTTCAGGGGACCCGGGTTTGAATCCCACCATGGCAGATGGCAGAATTTGAACTCAATGAAAAATCAATTCTGAAATTAAGAGTCTAATGATGACCATGAATCCGTTGTCAATTGTCAGAAAAAACCATCTGGTTCACTTTTGCCTTTTGGGGAAGGAAACTGCTATCCTTACCTGGTCTGGCCTACATGTGGCTCCAGACCCACAGCAACATGGTTGATTTTTAACTGCCCTCTGGGCAATTAGTGATGGGCAATAAATACTGACCTAGCCAGTGACAACCTCATCCCATGAATGAATTTTTAAAAAAAGACACCAGAAGGCTAACAGTCGAGGGATAAAAATACACAGCACGGGCTATGGAGTATCTCAGAGGATTCTCACTCTGTTTTCATATTCATGAAACAACTTAGGGCATTAAATGAAGAAAAAAAAATCAGAGTTAACATTCTGTTCTGAGGAAGGGTCACTGGACCCAAAATACTGACTCTGATTTTTTTGTTCACAGATGCTGCCAGACCTGCTGAACTTTTCCAGCAACTTCTGTCTTTGTTCCTGATTTACAGCATCTGCAGTTCTTTTGGTTTTTATATAATGTTTAAGGAGCTAGGTAAGCGGTAAGGTGTCATTAGCAAAGCAGTGAGAAACAACACCTCATGGTAATTGTTAGTTGTGGCAAATATTGACTAGTGTTCAAATCTGTCAGCTCAGGTAACCATTTCTCTGTGCTCAGCAAGCTGTGTTTGGAGGGTACAGGGGAGCTATAGGACTTCACTGGGTTTTACAGCCAGCCAACCACTTTGCTTAGCTGCAAGATAATTTGCCAGACACGTGAAGAGGAGAAACCATTTGGCAGTGAATCATCACAGAATCCCTACAGTGTGCAAGCAGGCCATTTGAGTCCACACCAACCTTCCAAACAGCAGTCCAGCCATGTAATCCTGCATTTCCCATGGCTAACTCACCAGCCTGCACATCCTGGGGCACTAAGCATGGCCAATCCACTTAACCCACACATCTTTGGACTGTGGGATGAAACTGGAGCGCTCAGAGTAAACCCGCACAGACATGGGGAGAAGGTGCAAATTCCACACAGACAGTCATCCAAGGCTGGAACCGAACCCTTGTCCCTGGTGCTGTGAGGCAGTAGCACTAACCATTGGGCCACCATGACAGCCAGTGGTGCAAGGTTGGTGAGATCCTCTCTTTACAACAAAAAAAAAAGCCTTCCCCTTAACCATCAAAATTTCACAGTGCTATATATTTTTAGACAGCCACTCTTCATTCGAAATTTATCAAGTCTTGATGACCTCATATCAGATCAATTCATGAGAAGATATTAAAAAGTGTAATTTTCTTTCAAAGAATTCTAAACAAATTAACATTAAATGCCATTATGTTGTAGGCAACTATGAAGCACTTGCTCATATGACCTTAAAAATAAGTCTAATTATACTCATCAATAACATGGAACCATAGATTTACTGGGAATGCTCCCACAGGGAAAGCATGACCCTGTAGAAACGCCATTTAAAAATAAGTTGATAAAAGGTAAAAATGAGCTGCCATTACCTGAGGGATATTTTAGTAATGAAACAGTGTGTGTCAGAGCAAGTGTTAATGGCTGATGAAGCAGACATTCTGATCCCGAGAGGCACCATTGTCAGGAAATTTTATCATATTACAGTAAGGCTTTCTGTTCCTTTAAAGAAAATGTGGTCAAAAAGAAGTAAATAAGAGTGTTTGCCCTGATTTAATTTGGTTGCTGAGACCTGAGACACATTTGTCAGCTGTTGGGTGTGCTCAGGTGAATGCAGATTGTTTGGCACAGGACCGAACTTGAACAGATTAGAATTGAAGATTTAGACATGGCATGGAAACTCTGATGCTCGAAAACAAACTTTAGCATAAAGGGAAATTTAATGTTTTCTGTGTGGGCTGTTGAGAACATAACTTGACTCTCACTGGGAGGGGAATTATACCATATAATCATCTGATGATGTTGTTCACTCAGAGTCTGTCAGGCCAATAGTTAGACCTGATTTGTGGCATTTTGTTTCCCACATATAACAGTCATGGTTCATATAGCTGCACTTATTCATCCACAGCCCAAAATAATCTGTCACAGTACATAAAGTATTTTAATTTAAATCGTTAATCTAGTATTTCTGGGTATTCAGCGCATTGTGAAAATGAAAAATGTGAACAGATTATTCAATTGTGCTTCTGCAAGCTTAGGTAAGCTTTTACACAATGAAGAGTTCTAAAGCTGAACAATGGTTTCATTACTACAATATGATCTCAAAATATGGGTCAAATGTTTGTCTAAATATTTAAAGAAATACACGGAAATGTGTACAATGTCAGTTCAGGAGTTATGGAAGTAACACTGATGAAAACTATTTTTCTGCTCAAAAAATAATAGAAAACCGATGAGCAGTTGGCTTTTGCAAATTTCTCTTTGGATCAGCTGTGTTTACGATATGATTGCTTTTCTCCATTGAAAGCAAAATCAATTATTGAATCCAACCACTCAAAATGTCTTAGTTGATCCCAAGATGAGCATTCAGCCTGTGATGAAGGTTTATAATATGTTATTAATATTTATGAATTCAGATTGTAAAGCAGGGGTAAATGGGATTTTAGTTTTTAGATCATGAAGGTGACTTTATTTTGAAAACCAACTTTTTTTCAGTATTTGATCAAAACAGCTTTCCCATGAAATCTTGTGACTTAAACTAAATGACTAGATACGCTACTTGGTGAGATAATTACTGAAGTGGTAACTATGGTGAGTTTTAAGCATCTTCAGAAAGCAAAAAACAATGGCCAGAAACAGGTTCATCTAGGAAGGAAAGGTTCAGTCCAGCAGATCTACTGTTCAGCAGCTTCAAAGTAGTCTAAGTCAGAAGAAAGTCAGTATATTTGCCTGTCTGTGTGTCTCAGGGAGACAAGGAGAAAACCACATTCAGTGAAGAAGTAGGAAGTTGCTGAAAGTTAATCAGAACATAAAATATGAAGTTGGAGTGATACGTAGACTAGGAAACTTTATCTTAAAAGATAACTTCAGTTTTTGCCAGTTACATTACTCATACTCACTCTCTGAACATAATCAGAAGACAGAGACATAACATCATTGCCAAAATATCCAAAGGGGGAAAAGAAATACCTTTTCTGTAGTGGGTTGTTAAGTTTTGGAAAGTGTTGCCTGTAGAGATGATGGTAATGTTAAAAAGGGAATTGGATACATACTCAACACAGAAAGAAAATAACAGACTATGAGGAAACAGTAGGAACTGGGACAAATTGGATAACTCTTTCAAAGAGATGACACAGACATGATAGGCCAAATGGCCTCCTTTGGAGCCAAAAAATTAAATGTTCTACTTTCAATTTTTCAAGTATTACTCTCCTCCAACAGCCAATCTCCACACCCACCCCCTCCCAACTCTATCCACAACCCCATTGTTGATAGTTCTCCACGGTTGAAGTTGACCGGGAAGCATCTCAGCCACAGATTATGGCGTCAAACTAGACTCAAAGTACCTCTGGTCTATCACAGCTTGGTCTACCATATACCCATAAATATGTAAGTACATCCAAAAAACCTACAAAGGGCAGGAGTCAGAAAACCTGGTCAATTCCTGTTCTTCTTCCCAGCCTTGGGGTACCATGAGGACTTTTTACAATATCATTGCCATCTTGATTGAGATTGCAGAGCCAGCCCAAAGCAGGAATCAAACCAAGGAAGTCCTTTGGTCTATTATGTGGCCAAAAGAACCAATTATAACAGGGAAATGTAAAATGCCAACACCTAAAAAGATTATGACCCTTTTTCTGAAGCAGATTGGTACAAGTAGCTCTCCTATAATGCGATAGTTGCGTTCTTGTGTGACCTTGCACTGTAGAAAATCGAGCTACAGAAAATCGCATTATAGGGAAATCACTGCGCCTGTACAGCAGAAAGTTTGCATTATGCAAACAGCATCCACTATTCATCAATCGCGTTACAGCCAATTCGTGTTAATGAAACACGCATTATAGCAGAACTACCTGTGTGAGGGCGGGTTCCAGTTTGCATCTCTGTGGTGCATGAAGATAGGTAAACATGTTAAACTGCAGCTGGTTCATGCTGATCTGATTCAAAGCACAATTTGTCCACTTTAGAGCTGGTAGGAGAAAGAGTCCTTTGGAGAGTTCTTTTGGATGTTTCAGATGCTTGGATACACCTTATGTACTTTGGAATTGTTAAAAATCAACATGAATATAGAAAACGAAGTGCTTACATTCATTGTACCTGTGAAGCTCTCTAGGCATTTAAAACTCCAAGCCTTTAAATATTTGAAATAAAATCTCCTGATTATTTTGAAAGACACAGCGCTTGCTATTTCACTCTGTCTGCTGACATAAACTAGAGTGTTATATTACAAGTTTAGTGTATGACTGATTTCAAACCCATTCATTATCGCAGTAGAGTGTCTGACATTTCAATTTTATTGACAGATCTGGGTGGTTATAAACTCATTGAAGTTGGGCTTTGAATTACAAAACGTTTTTTTATTCCTTCGTCGGATGTGGGAGTGGATAACTGGGCTAGAATTTATTGTCCATTCCTAGTTGTCCTTGAGGAGGTGGTGGTGAGCTATCTTTTTGAACAGCTGAAGTCTATTTGATGTCGATATTCCCACAATGTCTTAGGAGGGAGTTCCAGGATTTTAACTTGGCAACACTTTTGGCATGTGATATATTTTCAAGTCAGGATGGTATCTGGCTTGGAAGAGAATTTTGGGGATTAAAAGCAGTTAGGTTTTTAAAAAATGACAGCACATTACTTTAAAACAACAAAATTATCTTCAGATTCAATGCTTTATCTCAACGTACTTTGTGTCCTGAGATCTGCACTCGGCATATAAAGAGCAAGATGGTATGCTAAGTATAAAGACAAAGAGTGTGTTTGGGGAGTATTGAATCGACATGAGTAGAATCTATGTTTATAGAGGTATAAAGTGCCATGTGATTGGTGGAAAGCACTGGTTGGTGTGGAAATTGTGATGGATCATCCAAATGTGATTGGGCATTTGGTGACTTGGAGAGTGTGTATATAGGCCATATGTTGACATTGAAGGTATTGGGAACTGTTAGGATGGAAACAGGAGCATACCATAGAACCCACAGAGTGTGGAAGCAGGCCATATAGCCCACCGAGTCCACACCAACCCTCTGAACAGCATCACACGGCTAATTCACCTAGCCTGCACATCCCTAGACACTATGGGCAATTTAGCATGGCCACTCCACCCAATCTGCACAGCCTTGGACTATGGGAGGAAATTGGAGCACCCGGAGGAAAGCCATGCAGTCACGGCGAAAATGTGCAAACTCCACACAGACAGTCACCCGAGGTCAGAACTGAACCAGGTCCCTGGTACTATGAGGCAACAGTGCTAACCAATGAGATGCCATGCCACCCACTTCCTTAAAGAAAAAGCATCATGACTTAAGTATACCTGGGCTTGCTTGGATACTTGTACATGCTTGGTATATTTTTTTAAAAGGGCAACCAAGTGAGTTTTTGTTTCTGGAAAAGTGTGCTCCCTGCCTCACTTCATCACCAGTGCAGTTCTCATGCCATATATTTTCACTGTGTGCTGTAAATGACAAGCTGAACCATTGTTTCCACAGTCCAGTTTCCATTGTTTCCACAGATCCACATTGTTCTACAGTCACCATTCATAAAGTGCAGCTTTATGCTTCTGGGCTCCTGACATAAACATTGGTAACATCAAAATTGACAATCATTACATCAGATGCACAAAGAACGTATGGCCAATAATAATTCTTTCCACTGGAGAGAATGAAACATTTTGTTACCACCAAAAGGAAAAAAATATTTTTCCACTCTGCCACCAATGAATTTTTGTATGAGTTCCTGCACTGTTTTGTATGTTTGCTTTGTTCCTGTTGATGATAATGGAGCTAATTTTCAGAATTCAGACTTTGCTTTGTGTCTGTTTTAAGCAGGATACTATAGGATGAATGTTGCTCCAAATGTGACAGTAGCAGAAAATGTTGAATACTGCATTGGGTGAAGTTAGTATTTAGAAGTATTCCCTAGCATAAATGGGGCATGAGCAGTGTATATCATAGAATTCCTACTGCATAGAAACAGGCCATTAAGCCCAAGTCCGCACCGACTCTCCAAAGAGCATCCCTCTCAGACTCAACCCCCAACCCTATCTATGTAACCTTGCATACTTAACCTACACATCCCTGGACACTATAGGCAATTTAGCAAGGCCAGTCTATCTAACCTGCACACCTTTGGACAATGTGAACAAACCAGAGCACCTGGAGGAAACCCACACAGACACAGAGAGAATGCGCAAACTCCAGACATTTGCCTGCGGCTGGAATCGAACGGGGTCCCTGGCGCTGTGAGGCAGCAGTGTTAACCACTGTGTTGCCCTTAAAAAGTGTACGAGAGTGTGTGAGGTGTTAAGGAGCTTTTGTTTTATCATTTTCTTCATATCTTCACAAAATGCCTCACCCGAAGACAAACATCTTGGTCAAAATACCTGCACAAATGACAGCCTTTGTACCATTTCTGGGGTCCAGGGGTCCAGGCCTCCTGGACCCTTCTGAGGAAGGGTCACCGGACCCGAAATGTTAACTCTGTTTCTTCCTTCACAGATGCTGCCAGACCTGCTAAGCTTTTCCTGTAACTTCTGTTTTTGTCCCCTACTTTCAGCTGACCCCTCCTCCTCCCCTTTGAATACAAATTGAAACTTTCTTCGGCTCAGGTATGCAGAGCTGGGAAACGTTCTGACACGGGAACACAAGTTCAGCTAAGAACCTGACCATATCGTAGCAACATTTTCAATATTCGCGACTCAGGGTACCCAAGTCAACGTTCATACCAAATACCAACTTATAAACCTGCATTAACTGGATGGAGACCCAGATTTTTCTGGGGTTTCAAATGTCATCCTTAGATTTTTAAACTTGTTGAGCTGGTTCAGTCCATCAATGAGATTTACACTGATCGTATGCATTGATTGGTGCAAGCTGATAACACAGTGCATAGTTCTGGCCCACACCCATTTTTCTTTTATTAAAGTTAAGATTTTACTTCAAACAGTAGCACATACTTCCATGTTGGGAACACCTTCGCTCTTCAATAAATCAATTGAAGATCCTTAGTAAAATTTTCCGGAACTCCAGAGTCAGTTTCATGCCTCTTCAGATACAGAAGTAGGCTCCGTTCTTAAGCAGCAAGAATTGGGAAATGTTCAGGCTTGAACCAACAATTGGCAATTAACAGAGATAATAAGGTGTAGAGCTGGATGAACAGAGCAGGCCAAGCAGCATCAGAGGAGCAGGAAAGCTGACATTTCGGGTCTAGACCCTTTTCTGAAGAAGGGCTCTACACCTTGTTATCTCAGATTCTCCAGCATCGGCAGTTCCTACTATCTCATTGGCAATTAACAGCTGCATCATGCAACTGCCAGGCAACAATCCATCTCCAACAAAAAACCATCTCGCCAACTGACATTTCACAACATTACCATAATTGAATTTTGTACTAACAAAAACTTAGGGGCTACCATTGGCCAGAAAGTTCACTGGACCAGGCTTAAACATACTGTAACTGCAATAGCCGAGAACAGTTAGGAATTTGGCACTGAGTAACTCATGTGCTAATTCTTCAGAACCTGTCCACCATCTACAAGTGACAAGTCAGGAGTGTGATGGAATACTCCCCACTTGCCTGGATGGGTTTCGTCTCCAAAAATACTCAAAGCTTGACATCATCCAGGACCAAGGACGGCATCTCATCTAGCACCCTTAAACAATTCTTGCTCCTCCTGGGCACAGTGACAAGAGTGTGGGCTAAATATGAGGTGTACTGCAATAACCCATTAACTTGAAAGGACCCTCAAAACCTGCCGCAGATGCATGGGAACACCACCACTTGCAAGTTCCCCTCCAAATCATATTGCTTTCTGATTTGGAACTGTGTCACTGCTGCTGGGTCATAGAGTCATAGAGTCATACAGCATGGAAACAGACACTTTAGTCCAACTAGTCCACGCTGACCATGCCCACAAACTAAAGTAGTCCAAACCTTTCCCATACATGTACTTATCCAAATGTATTTTAATGTTGTAACTGTACCTGCATCTACCACTTCCTCTGGCAGTTCATTTCACACACGAACCACACTCTGTCTAAAAAAGTTGCCCCTCATGTCCTTTTTTAAATCTTTTCCCTCTCACCTTAAATATAGGCCCTTTAATTTTGAACTCCCTCACCTTGGGAAAAGACCTTTGCTATTCACCTTTTCTATGCATTTCTTGATTTTATAAACCTGTATAAGGTCACTCCTCAATCTCCTACCCGCCAGTGAAAAAGGTCTCAGCCTATCCAGCCTCTCTTTAAAACTCAATTTCAAAAAATTATGTACCTGAACCCCTAGGTCTCTGTTTTCACAATTCTACCGAGGGCCCAACCATGAATTGTAGAAGTCCTGCCCTTGTTTGTTTTACCAAACTGCAATACCTTGCATTTATCCAAATTAAACTGCACCTGCCACTCCTCAGCCCATTGACCCAAACGATCAAGATCTCTTTGTAATCTTGGATAACCTTCTTCACTGTTCACTATACCACCAATTTTGGTGTCATCCACAAAATTACTAACCATGCCTCCTACATCCTCATCCAAATCATTTCTACAAATGACAAACAAAAGTGGACCCTGTACGATCCCTGTGGAACTCCACTGGTCCCTGGCCTCGAGTCCAAAGAACAATCCTCTACTACCTCCCTCTGTCTCATACCACAAAGCCAATTTTGTATCCAATTGGCAAGCTCACCCTGAATCCCATGTGATCTAACTTTACTAATTATTCTTCCATGGTGGACTTTATCAAAGGCTTTACTGAAGTCCAAATAAACAACATCAACCACTCTGCCCTCATCAATCTTTTTAGTTACTTCCTCAAAAAACTCAATCAAGTATGTGAGACATGACTTCCCTCGCACAAAACCATGCTGACTACCCCTAATCATTCCTTGCCTCAAAATGCATATAAATCCTATCTTTCAGAATCCCCTCCAACAAGTTACCTGCCACAGATATCAGACTCACAGCTCTATAGTTCCCAGGCTTCTCCTTACAGTCTTTCTTAAATAAAGGCACAACATTAGCCTACCTCAAGTCCTTCAGCACCTCACCTGTGGTTGTAGAAGATACAAATATTTCTGCTAGGTACCAAGCAATTTCCTCCCTAACTTCCCACAATGTCTTGGGATACACTAGATCAGGTCCTGGAGATTTATCCACCTTTATGATTTCTAAGATCTCCAGGATTTCCTCTTCTGTAATGTGAATTGTTTTCAAAACATCAATATTTATTTCCCTGAACTGTCTAGCTTCCATTTCTTTCCCCACAGTAAAAACTGATGCAAACTATTCATTTAATATCCCTCCCATCTCCTGAGGTGCAATACAAAGACGATCTCCTTGATCTTTAAGGGGCCCTACTCTTTCACAAGTGGCTCCTTTTCCCTTAAATTACTTGTGGGTCAAAATCCTGCAACTCACTCCCTATATCAGATGAGTTGCAGCAGTTCAAGAATCTTCCCAATGGCAACTAGTGATGAGGAACAAATGCTGGCCTTACAACTGATGTTCACATTCCATGAAAGAATGAAAAAAAAAAGGTCCAGCGACATGATGTATAATTGTAGGAGACAGACGTACAGTGGTGGGTTGCTAATTACTCGTAAACCAGGGCCTCTGGAGTAACGGCCAAGTGGAAAAGGTAACATGAAATAAATATTGAAAAATGAAGGAACAAGTAGGAGATTGATTTGGTGAGAGCGTGGTTCTATGAACTGATTAGGAGGTACCAGGTCTGGTTCAGTGCTCTCCTGATTTCCCAGTACTGTGTAACGTGTACTTTCGATGTACAATTTAATTTTGGATTTTCACAAAATTTATCTCTAAATTTCAATTTAGTACTGTGGATATCACACAACCTTTCCTTGAAATGTTACATCTTGCAACGTAGTGATTTTGAACTCTGATGAGTTGTTAATATTCCAGGGTGCCAGCCAGTGAAGGATAGAACTGGAGCCAGTATTTACACACTTTGATCAGCATTAATTTACAGAGTTACACACAACAAGAATACACTTCCCAATCCAATTCAGTCTAGTCCACTCTAAAGAAGGGTCACTGGACCCGAAACATTAACTCTGCTTTCTCTCCACAGGTGCTGTCAGACCTGCTGAGTTTTCCCAGCTTTTTCTGTTTTTACTTCCAACTCCAATTCAGTCTAGATCTGGTAATAAAGCACAAGTGAATTTCTAGCTAATACCCAACAGCTGTGTAAAATTAAATACAATTATAAAAGAGTTAACAGATGTTTTGTACAAAAAGTGGTGTCAAATCCATATCTACTTTTAGATTTCAGAAGCAGGATCTGCAGTAACAGAGCATGGAGCTGCAAAACCAAACTCCATTAATTATATGGGATGGACAGCGAGTCTAAATGATAGTGACTGACTATGCTAGTACCTCCAATATCTGGCTGCTACCAGCCTATGGATATGGCCAACAGCACATTGGCACCTCCTTGCAACACAGAGGGATCCTATTAATTGGATGTTGGGATTATATCTCAAAGCTGTGGCCCCCACTATGCAGTTGTGAACAGTGTTGTGCCAAAGCGAAGAAGTTGTGACAGAGACAAAGGGGACAGGTTGACATTGCAATGTGCTTTCCACTTGGCAGCCAAAGAACAACTTGGCTGAGATGTCATAGCTCAGACTCCATACTTAGGCTTCAGCATCACTGTGGAGTGTAAGCTGCCTCGTAGACAATAAAGCTGCAAATGCGGCAAGTTTTCAAGCTCCCCTGCCAAAACTAGGAGTTTGGAGTTCCAGATTAGCTCCAGAAGTAAATGGAAACCCGCTGCCAATCACTAGCATAACTCTTTCTGTAAATAATTGCACTGAAGACCAGATCCTTAGTTCACCTATGGAGTCATTAACGAGTCTATTTCAGCTCAGAACTAATTAATTCTTGTAATGTCCTTTGCAAAGCTAGTCTTCTAATTTAGCTAGAATAAAGCACTAATGTCATTGCTGCTGTTTAGACACAGCCAGACTCTGTCTATTCATTTGTGGCAGTAATTGCCGGTCATACCCTCACTAATGGACATTACAGTCTAGTGTTCACTGTCAGAATAAGCAGCAATTTCCTGACTCCAAACAGGCTCTTTTGTGCAAAGCTGCTAGAAAGTGTCAGCACCGAAAGAATAAGTGTTTTTGCTCCAATCAGGCTGATAGAGACAGTTCTGTTTATAGCCAGGAAGAGAAAAGAGACACCTCTTTTCTATCCCAACTACCCCCTTCACACAGCCACCACCAGCGTCTAAAGTAAAAACAATCAACAGCTAGCCAACCATTCCTTCTTCCTGTGTTTAGAACTGCTACAAAACCGATTATATGGCCACTGACAATTGAATGCATTCTCAATATCCTGTTAGGGCTTTAATTATGATACTTAGCTGAAAGTACCTTGCCTTCAAATCCACTGTGATGAGACAAATGGCAGAAGGGGAAGAGGTAAATTACACCACATGCAACAGCCATTTGCACTTACATGGCATGCTTCAAAGTAGTAAAACATTCCCAGGCTGTATTATCACAAAAAATGTGACACCAAAGTCAGAATCTTCCACTCTGGAGTAGACGTTTGACGATGAGGTCACCAGTAAGTGCCACTGTCAGTCGGGGTCAAAGAGGAACACAGTACCCCTGCCATTACAAGATTGAAGGCACATTGACAGGGCACCCAGGGAGGTATTAATTCCCAACAAGTCAGGAGTCTTGCGGGACGTCTGTTGTGTTTGGTTCTACAGTTGCGCATGCACTTTGCGACTGCGGCTGGTAGAATTTCATTTTTTTAAATACTTATTCGTTTTGTGTGATGTGGACGTTGCTGGGTGGCCAGCATTTATTGCCCGTCCCGAGCTGTCCTTGAGAAGGTGCTGGCGAGCTGCCTAGTTGAACTGCTGCAGTCCACCTTGATTTGTTAATTGCATTAAATACAAAATTGTCTCAATGATGGTGGTCATTAATCTGTCACTGATTTTTGTAAAAAAAAACTGGTTCACTAATGCTGTTTAAGGAAGAAGATCTGCCATCCTTACCTGGTCTGGCCTACACGTGACTCCAGACCCACAACAATGTGGTTGACTCTTAACTGCCCTCTGAAATGGCCCAGCAAGTCACTCAAATTAAGGGCAACTAGGGATGTCCAACAATGATTGGTCTTGCCAGTGATAACCATGCCAACCCCAGCAAGTTAACTACTTTGCCGCTGCATGCCACTTTGATGCAGTTGTAAATCTGAAAGCACATCTCAGTCACTCACAGATTACTGGGATGGGGAACTTAATTCAGGTGAGATTGCATTCTATTTAGCTTGTGTGACATGCAAGTGCCTTCAAAAAGACAACATAATGCTTACAGTCAGAAAACTTGACCCAACTTCAAAATTCCTTGACCTTAATAGTTCTTGAAATTGAGAATCTGATTTTTGGACTCGTGCTCAATTAGGTTTTCCCAGCTCCTGGGTTCTTGATCCTGAGAGCAGCATAATATTTAACCCCAAATTATATATGGAGTTTTTGGGAAAGTCAATCATAACATGGAAAATGAGGTTGACTTTAAGGATCATCTTAAATAGGTAAAAAGGCTGACAGGTATAGGCAGAGAACTCCAGAATTTAGGGCATATCCAACTGAAAGCACAGCCCCAACAGTGGAACAATGAAAACCAGGACGTGTCTGGAGGAATACAGACATCCTGGAGATTTGTGAAACTGGTGGAGGTTGCACAGATAGGGAGGGGTAACATCATGGACAGAATTGAAAACATGTCTGAGAATGCTGAAGTTGATGGGTTGCTGTTTTGAGAAGCAAATGTAGGGAGGAGAGACAGAGAGAGGTAATTCTCCAACAGAAGGCCATTTGGCATTGAGATCACAATTCAAATGTTTACCCTTGTTGCACCAGAAAGCAGCAGAGCTGACATAGCTGACACCATTATGCCCTCCAGACTGATCTCAAAACTCTGTGACCTTGGTCTCGGCTCTGCCCTCTGCAACTGGATCCTCAGCTTTCTGACCCATAGACTGTAATCTGGAAACGTAGGTAACTGCACCTTCTCCACAGTAACACTGAATATTGGAGCTCCCCAAGAATGCCTCCTCAGCCTCCTGTTGTACTCCCTGTACACCCAAGACTGTGTCGTCAAATTCCAAATGAATGTCATCTGCAAGTTCGGTGAGGACACCATAGTAGTAGGACAGATATCTAACAATGACAAGTCAAAATATATAAGGGAGATAGAAGGCCTGGTGACATGGTGCAATGAGAACAACCTCTCTCTCAATGTCAGCAAAACTAAAGAACTGATCATTGACTTTAGTAAGAAAGGAGGCGAACACGCCTCCACCTACATCAATGGAACTGAGTTGAGAGAGTTGATAGCATCAATTCCTCAGAATGACAAGAACCGACAACCTGTCCTGGACTTCCCAAGTAGATGTGATGGTCAAGAAGGCATAACAACGCCTCTTCTTCCTCAGGTGGCTCAGGAAATTTGCCAAGTCCATAAGCTCCCTCACCAACTTCTACAGATACATAAATTGAAAGCATACTGTCCAGGAGCATAATGGCCTGATACGGCAACTGCTCTGTCTGGGACCGTAAGAAACTACAGAAGGTGGTGTGCACAGTCCAGAACATCACAGAAGCCAACCTTCCATCCATGGACTCTACTTACACAGCTTGTTGCTGCGCAAAGGCTACCATCATCATCAAAGACCCATTGCACCCTGGTAATGACCTCCTACAACCTCTTCCATCAGTCAGAAGATACAGAGGCCTGAACACACACACGAGCAGGTTCAGGAACAGCTTCTTCCTGGCCATTATCAGACTGATGAATGGACTCTCTAGCCTCAAATAACGCTGATCTTGCTAACATTGATCTCACCTGGTGCATGCCCTGGGCAATGTAACCTGTATGCCTCTGTCTAAGTCTTTTTGATCTCTACATCCCTGCTATTATGATCTGTCTGTACTGCTCGTAAACAAAGCTTTTCACTATACTTCGATACACGTGACAATAAATCAATCAGTTAACAAAATAGAAAACCAAAAAGGCTCTGATTTGTTTCTAAAGAAATACAGATAAATAAGTATTCTCTAATTTACTTGTCACTTGAAATTGTAATTCTACAGGTTAGTATTTCTGCAAGTCGCGCAGCTGTGCTGGCTGGTTTGCAATGCAGAGTGATGCCAACAGCATGGGTTCAGTTCCCTCACCGGCTGAGGTGACTTTCCTTTTCAGTCTCTGCCCTTGCCTGAGATGTGGTGACCCTGAGGTTAAACCATCCCCAGTTGTCTCTCTCTCTCTAATGAGAGCTTGATGAGGTTGGATAATGTGGTGCCAGTATTTAAGAAAGGTGGTAAGGAAAAGCCAGGGAACTATAGACCAGAGAGCCTGACATCGGTGGTGGGCAATTTGTTGGAGGGAATCCTGAGGGACAGGATTTACATGTATTTGGAAAGGCAAGGACTGATTAGGGATAGTCAACATGGTTTTGTGCGTGGCACATTGTGTCTCACTAACTTGACTGAGCTTTTGAAAGAAGTAATGAAGACGATTGATGAGGGCAGACCAGTGGGCATGATTTATATGGACCCATCAAGGCATTCGACAAGGTTCCTCATGGTTAGACTGGTTAGCAAGGTTAGCTCACATGGAATAGAGGGAGAATTACCCATTTGGATACAGAACTGGCTCAAAGGCAGAAGACAGAGAGTGGTGGTGGAGGGTTGTTTTTCAAACTGGAGGCCTGTGACCAGCGGTGTGCCACAAGGATCGGTGCTGGGTCTGCTACTTTGCATCATTTATATAAATGATTTGGATGTGAACATAGGAGGTGTGGTTATTAAGTCTGCAGATGACACCAAAATTGGAGATGTAGTGGGCAACGAAGAAGATTACCTCAGAGTACAACAGGACCTTGATCAGATGGGTCAATGGGCCGAAGAGTGGCAAATAGCTCTTAAATTTAGATAAATATGAGATGCCGCATTTTGGAAAGGCAAATCAGGGCAGGACTTACACACTTAATGGTAAAGTCTTGGGGAGTGTGGCTGAACAAAGAGACCTTGGAGTGCAGGTTCACAGTTCCTTGAAAGTGGAGTTGCAGATAGATAGGATAGTGAAGGTGGCGTTTGATATGCCTGCCTTTATGGGTCAGTGCGTTGAGTATAGGAGTTGGGAGGCCATGTTGCAGCTGTACAGGACATTGGTTAGGCCAATTTTGGAATATTGCATGCAATTCAGGTCTCCTTCCTATAGAAAAGATGTTTTGAAACTTGAAAGGATTCAGAAAAGGTTTACAAGGATTTGCCAGGTTGAGGGGTTTGAGCTATAGGGAGAGGCTGAATAGACTGGGGCTATTTTCCTTGGAGTGTCGTAGGTTGAGCGTTGATGGTATAGAGTTTATAAAATCATGAGGGGCATGAATAGGGTGAATGGACATGGTCTTTACCCCCAGGTGGGGGTGTCCAAAACTAGAGGGCGTAGGTTTAAAGTGAGAGGGGTAAGATTTAAAAGGGACAAAAGGAGCAACTTTTTCACGCAGAGGGTGTTGCATGCATGGAATGAGTTGCCAGAGGAAGTGATGGCGGCTGGTACAGTTACAACATTTAAAAGGCATCTGGATGGGCATATGAATAGGGAGGGTTTAGAGGGAAATGGACCAAATGCTGGCAAATGGGACTAGATTTATTTAGGATACTGGTCGGCATGGAAGAGTTGGACTGAACAGTCTGTTTCTCTGTTGAATGATTGTATGACTCTATAACAGCCCTGTGATCCAGTAGGACTGTGATGACTTTATCTTTCCTTACCTTTCCCTTTACTGGATCCATCAACTCTGATTGGTGATAGCTGGAAGCTTTCATCACATGATGCCCTTTGCATTGATGGCAGTTCAGTGAAGGTTCACTTGATTAATTCCTGAGATGAAAGGCTTATTACATGAGGACAGATCGAGCAGTTCAGGCCTATTCTCACCAGGGTTCAGAAGGCTGAAACAAGATCTGGTTGATGTATTAAAAGATGCTATTGGGAACTGACAAAGTAGACGTGGAGTGAGAGGTCCAGAGGTCTTGAATGAGAGGTCATAGTTTTAGGCTAATGGGTGGCCGATTTAAAATAGAAGATGAGGAGGAAATACTTCTTCCAAAGGGTTGTGAATCTGTGGGAGTCAATGTCCCAGAGTGCAGTGGACGTGTGGCAGTGAATAAATCTAAAAAGGAGATGGACAGGTTTTTAATTAGTAGCAGGTTAGAGAGTTATGGAGACTGGGCAGGAAAGTGGAGTTGGGGCTGAGATGAGACCAGTCATGATCATATTAAATGGTGGAACAGGCTTTTAGGGGCTGAATGGCCTATACCTGCTCTTAGTTCTTATGTTCCAACTGATCTGCCCCTGCACTCTAGTCATTGGCTGGCTGACATATCCATTATCCTGGTGCAGAGATAGAAGGAACTGCTGATGCTGGAGAATCTGAGATAACAAGGTGTAGAGACAACAAGGTGTACAGCAGGATGAACACAGCAGGCCAAGCAGCATCAGAGGAGCAGGAA
>NC_063341.1:69422317-69472520 GCF_021869965.1 Rhincodon typus | reverse complement strand
TCAACATCCCAAACAGCATCTGCAGTTCCTACTATCTCCCAAGGACTATAGCCTGGATCTCTGCATTCATGCTCTAGTGACAGTATCACTATGCCACTGTCTTCTGATTCCATCTAACGTCAAGATCATAACGTCAAGAGAGGTACCGGGACACATTTGTTAGGGATGGCTGATAACAGTGCTAAAAGAGGTGAGAATAAAACCTAAAGAATAGGAGAAGATAATGGTGCTGGTGATTTTGTGAGACATGGGGTTCTCTGGGAGGATAAAAGGTAAAGACGTCATTGACCTACTGGACCATAGGGCTGCTCCTTCATTAGAGAGGGACAACTGCTGGTGGTTCAACCTGAGGGTCATCAGACGCCAGGCAAGGGGAGAGGCTGAGAAGGAGATTCCTTCATGGCAACCTCAGCTGGTGCAGTAATTGAACACATCACTCTGCATCACAAACCAGCTGCCCAGCCAACTGTGCTAACTGACAGATGCAAGTTCAAAGCAAACTCCATGTATGAAGTGAACTTGAAATGGAATTGACAAGAGGATGAATCAGGAAGATGGAGTTCAAGCCAGGGGAGCAAACAGCTGCAATGTTATACAGAAAAGCTCTTCATATTTAATATCAGAGCTGAGGATAGGAGTGTGGTAGTGCAGCATATTAGGACTATTTCCTCTGAGATAGAGTACAATTTGATTAATGAACTAAGACAACAATGCACTACAGATCAAGCCAACTCCAAATATGAGGTTAGAATAATGAAAAGAAAGGCTAGATAAGCAATTGGGATGGGTGGGTACAGGGTTGGGAATATCCTGGAAAAATGAACTATGCAGCAGCTACATAGTCCCACCCAGCATGTATCAGGTCTTCCCATTCTAACAAGGTGCTTGCCATGTTAATATAAAACAATGATCATTTAATGCATTTCCTCTTTGAAACTATTGACTGGAATCCTTCCAAGCTAATTTCACCCTGCTCCGCATGCTTCCACAGTCGGTTTTCCCTGTGTTAACCTTCCTTTAACAAGTAACACAGTATATAATACAATTCATTGATAAGCTCATTTTAAATACTCATGCCCCAGATCAACTTGCCGCTTGCTGAGTCTGTAGGGCTCCCCAACACTGAAACACAAAGCAACTCTTTCTTTCAAAAACATTTAATTGAATACATTCATGGTCTGCACAGACTTCTTCTGAAAATAAACGGCATTGTTAGATCTAGAGGGACAGTAAACGGTATTTCCCAGGGTCTAACAGGACTGCAGCTGTGCCCATTGCCAAAGCCATCAGAACCTTTGATACTGTCACAATCAACAAGTTACAGCTGTACAAGAAATTGGTAAAGCCACAGTTGGAGCACTGCTTACAATTCTAGTTGCCCTGCTATAGGAAGGATATTATTAAACTGGAAAGGATGCAAGAAAGACTTACAAGGATGTTACCAGGGTTGGGGAGTTTGACTTACAAGGAGAGGCTGGATAGGCTGGGTCATTTTTCCCTGGGGCATAGGAGGCTGAGGGTTACATTATAGAGGTTTATAAAATCATGAGGGGCATAGATAAGGTGAATAGCCAAGGTCTTTTCCCTATGGTAGGGGAGCCTAAAACTAGAGGGCATAGCTTTGAGATGAGAGGGTAAAGATTTAAAAGGGACCTGCAGGGCAACATTTTCACACAGAAGGTGCTCTTCTTGGTGTGTATCTGGCATCTCCTGCTTACTCTGTGCAGCTCTCCACATTAGGGGGGGTTAGCCAATGGCTGTAAAGAGATGACGCTCAGGAGACACGCTAACATCATTTATTGCTGCCTCAGCTAAATCAGGAGGGAGGTGACCGGTCCATGAACATGGTTCAGCAAAGAAAAATCCCAGAAAACTCTGGGAAATCTCAGAGAGTGGTGTGTTGGAAATTGTGGGGACCAGCTGTAATGGTAAAGGGTAAAGTCGCCATAGTGTTCCTAGACCATAGGGCTGCTCTATTATTAGACCTCCTTTATCCTGAAGATCACCATTCCTCAGACGAGGGGAGAGGTTGAGAAGGAAAGTCCTCCACTGTAATCTAACCCAATCTCTTTGAAAAGAACTCCCCTGCTGTCTGGAACTCACTGCATGCTTCAGACTGGGAATATTTCATTGAAGGCTTGATACATCATGGTAGGAGAGAAAGGCCTAACACTGGCACTGGCTGAACGTAGCATCAGAATTCACTGGGGAGGGTGGCAATGTTTGTACAATTTTTGACTTCATTTAGAAATTTCCTTGCGCTTGTCATAAAGAGAAATAGAGAGAACAGGGGCATTTGAAATATGATTTGTCAGCCGACTCTGCGTGCACAACATAACCCCTCTCCCACCTGAGCCCCCTCTGCGCCCCCAAACCGGCCTGAATGTCTGATTGGATATAGAACCCAATTGCTACCAACTGACCACCTAGATAACTGGTCACTCGACGCTTGGCGAACAATCCAAAATGGTGGCTGATGTTGGGGGGTGGGGGATGGACCTACACTGCTCACATCCTCACACCACGCTGACAAACTAAAAATCCAGCCCAAGATATCATTTCTCCTACTCAGAGAGCATCTGCGATTGACCAGCAAGTCAAAGTCCAGTTGCTATGAATACTGTTGTCAATCAGAGGTTAATTACCCACTGGCAATGGGAAGTTCGCAAGAGGGAGAACAGGTACTTGGAAGGTTCTGAGTCTGGAGAAATTTAAGGTGGAATTTAAGATGGGGAAAAAACTTTTTTTTAAAATGCATGAAGTGGACCAGCTTTGAAAAACACCACTCAATCAGGCATTTGAAGCAAATGGTGCAGGAACATAGGAACAAAGCATGGGGGTGGGTGGTACTAACAAATATAGCTGGAATATTGTGAACAATTTTGGGCCCCTCACTGAAGGAAAGAGATGCTGCCATTGGAGGCAGTCGAGAGAAGCTGGATACCATCCAGGTATGGGGCTGCTGTTTTATGAGGGGAGGTTGAGTAGACTGGGCATGTAATGTTGGAATGTAGAAAAATGAGAAGTGACCTTTTTGTAACAGACAGGACACTTTGGGGACTTGGCAGGGTAGATGCAGAAAGGTTGTTTCCTCTCGTAGGAAAGTCTAGGGACAGAGGACATTATCTTAATGCATTGAAGAAAGAGAGGAGAAGGAATGTTTTCTGTCTAAGGGTAGTGAATCTGTAGAATTCTTTACCACAGGGGGCAGTCGAGGCTGAGTCATTGTGTATATTCAAGGCTCTGAGATACAAAGATTTTTAATCAGTAAGGGAATCAAAGATAATTGGGGATAAGGCAAAAAAGTGGAGTTGAGAATTTTCAGATCAGCCATGATCTCATTGAATTGTGGAGTAGACTTGATGGGCTGAATGGCCTACTTCTCCTCTTACATTTTATGGTGTAAATGTTGAAAAGACAGTCTCAATGGGTTTCTTTCTGTGCTGTACTCTTGTATAATTCTTTAATGTAAGATAAATCAGCAGGAACTAAATGCTCCCTTTTTCATTTAAGTACATCTTTGATTCCTCTGAGTATGACATCTGAAATATGATAGGAACGTGCAATGTACAAAAATTCTTCACATACAACCAACAAAATGATTCTGTATATTTACAGCAAAACAAAGGCAAAATATCAGAGGCTGGGAGAATCTGAAATAAGAAAAAAATGTTAACTCTGCTTTTCTCTCTCCACAGATGCTGCCTGACCTGCTCAGTTTTCCTAGTATTCTGTTTTTTTTTTAATTCAAAAGTATACTTTATTCATAAAAAAAATCTTTGTATACATACACAATCACTAAAGCAGTTTGATTCTGTACGGTCTTCACATATTGAGAACAAAATGACTGTTGGAGTTTGACTCTCCCGACAGTTCCAAAAAACCCAAGGCATTTCTTACTTATGCAAGATACTTTTAGATAGATTTGAAGCATTTGGTTGAGGGGTCGGGGGGGGGGGGGGGGCGGTAGTGGATGGTAGCAGTGGTGGTGGTTGGGAACTGATAACTGAACGGACCCTCATTGTACTTTGGCCGGAAGACCTTAGACGGTGGACTTTCTCCACTGTGCTTTGTTGGCAGCTGCCCCAAGCTTTAGTGAGTCCCTCGGCACATAATCCTGGACCTTGGAATGTGCCAGTCTACAACACTCGGTTGAGGTCAACTCTTTGCTCTGGAAGACCAACAAGTTTCGAGCAGATCAAAGCGCATCTTTCACCAAGTTGATGGTCATCTTGGCATAGTTGATGTTTGTCTCAGTGTGCATCCCAGGGAACAGTTCAGAATTTTCCGTTCTTGTTTCAGCTCCCCTGCATGCACCCACTGCTGGTAGTTAGTGTAAAGCTTGCAGCAGTGCTCTGTATAGTTATCTCCTCTTAGGGTCTCTGTGTCAGGGTGGCAAAGTGGGGTAATTGTAAAAGGCTGGATCTCCAATTCTGATAAAAATAGAAAGAACTGTGGGTGCTGTAAATCAGAAACAAAAATGTTTCGGGTCCCAAAACATTAACTCTGATTTCTCTCTACAGATGCTGCCAGATCTGCTGAGCCTTTCCAGTAATTTCTGCTTTTGCACCCAATTTTGATTGTTTGCAATTTTCAAGTAATTGCCTTTCATCATCTTCATAAATCTAGCTTTTGTTTGCAACAATGCATTGTATGATGAGCAATGGATGTAAGTGAACACAAGGCATTTCTACAGGGTGTACATTCTCCCATGCACTTTTATTAACACAGGAGCATCGCCATATCTGCTGAACATTTTTCTAAATGTGGCCATATGTTTAAATAGCTTGACTCCCCAAGGCCACGAAGTTTGAACTGTTGTACCTTCTTGGCTTTAGTGTACTGTGTTGGGTCATTTAGAAGTTAAACTATCTTCCTTTCTCCTTTTATGTGTTATGTTTAAACGTGACTCCTGAACTCACTTAGAAGCTAGGTTCTGTGAATTCTGTTCTGAATTTTCTTTATATCTGAGATGAGTCAGTTTCCTTTCCACTTTGAATACTTTTTTTTTGGAGAGGTGACACACTGTCATAAAGAAATGTGATCGGCGCTTCTCAAATCTCTTACAAACAAGAAAAGATAGCTGAATAGATTTTTAGATAGTATTCCCCTGGATAAATTACCAGGAGAATAATATATGTTTTCCAGCAATATTGAAAACATCTAGTCAGCTGAACCTTTAATAAGCATTCTACCAGGTTACATTTGTGTTATATCACCCTTTTAAGCACTAATGGAGCTGTATATCGTTTTTTTTTGATCAATGGGATTCATAACATGTAGAACATCTAAGCTTCATTTACTGTAAAAGCATACGCGGATACTTAAATTATGGAATGAAACCAGAGTAAACATCAAAGAGGTGCTCTCAACATGATTTTTGTATATGCTGAATTTCTAATTCAATTCAACTTGTTAGGTAAAAAGGCTTCCATCAGCTGCAAAAGCACTCTTGAGAAATCTTTAATGTAATCTGCTATCCCTTTGCGAACATATGCATGGGTTCCTTTTGTCATTAGGTACATGTGCCATGGGTTGCTATGTTTCAATTATCTATAAAAATAAGTTTTGTATATGGTTACTGATAAATACACAATATCCTCAAATCCTGTATGTGATCGAGCTTAAGGTGTCAGCCATGTGTCAAGCTAGAGGCAATACTTTCCCTGCTTTGACTCTGAACAGGATTAATTTTCACTTCAGGAGTTGATCGCTAGCACCCAGCAAAGTGCTATGGGAATGCTGCACTGTTGGAAGCACCTTCTTTCAAGAAAGATATTAGATGACATCATGTCCAGTGGTGCAAAAGGTCTCCCAACTGTTATTTGAAGAGAAGCAGGCTGTTCTGCAAATGTCCTGACCAGGGCTTAGCTCAGATATTGCTAAATGAGACAAGAAATTAAAACTTTCTGTCTTGCATACATCAGGTTGAAATGCAACAAAATAAATCTTACACAGGGTACAATAGTTTATACAACATGAGAAGAGGGAATGTGATGGTTTGGACTATGGTTGGATATAGATGCAGCAGGATCTGTTAACTGTCAGTCTTGGTTAATGATTTCATTCAAACCATGTAATTTGACACTGGTCAGAGCATTGTCATGGGGATGTGGCAGGGATTGATGGTCTCCACAGCCCTTTCCCCACTGAACGTGTGTGGATATAATCATTTTGCTGACAAAAAACAAGACCCGAGTGTGAATAAATGTCACGTCTGGCATGTGTAAAGGAAGCAAACTGCGAGCCCAACTCATAACCTTAAATCAGTTCTTCATTTAATCCTTAGCACACAGGATTGTTTAGTACACTTTGTCCAGTAACAGAAACACATCTAATGTTGGACACTATGTTCTAAGTTATGCAAGCACAGGCTTAAAGAGGCATGTTATTTGATAAGGTCCACCATTAGTGAAATCTATGAAACTCATATACCACATGACTAACTTGTTTCGTTGGCAGAACATCCTTTTGGCTTTACGGCAAGGTTTGATTTGAACAGGATAGGAATTAGTAAGCAGGATCATTTTGATACACCCATCTTATCTCTCAAGCCACATGTCCAAAAAGAAACAGATTATCTCATCGGTCACCTCATTGATACCAACTTTATTCAAAATTGTTTGCTACATTATAACAGTAACTTCATTTCTACAAGAATGCATTCAATTGCCATTCAAAAGGATTATTTAGTGATCTGTCATTCACAAAGTTGATTGGATTGCTAAAACTAATTAAGCATTTAGAGTTAAGGTGCACAGTTATGACCCAGGTCACTTTGGGGTCAGAAATTCTCTAATGCGTTCATGTGGCTTTGATGAAATGTCATTGGAAATCCCAGAGAAGCCGCATAATCAGTGTTTACAGCATTTCCCTGGGGTTTCTCAAAACTTTCCTTGGGACTTTGACAGAAAAGCAAGAGGAGCCAGGAGGAAATTCTCAAAGATCCTTAGACAGCACTTTCCAAACCCACAACCACTTCCAGCTAAAAGGACAAGGGCAGCAGATACATGGGAACACCACCATTTGCAAGTTCCCCTCCAAGCCATTCCCATCCTGACTTGTAAATGTATCGCCGCTCCTTCACTGTCGCTGGAATTCCCTCCTTAAAGGCATTGTGGGTCAACCTACAGCACTTGGACTGCAGCAGTTCAAGAAGGCAGCTCACCACCACCTTCTCAAGAGCAACTAGGGATGGACAATAAATGCTGGACCAGCCAGCGACACCTACATCCCATGAACGAATAAAAAAAAAATCAACCCCGATCCAGTGCCTTAATTACTGTAGTAAGGTATCCCTCGACATGGTCAATTGAATGTCTTTATTCTCACAGAACAATCCCTCCATCATCTCAGTTCTTGGTGTTTGCAACTTGCCTCCAACCCTTGTCTGATTCTTGCCTCCTTTTGTAGCAGCTCTTCCTTCATTTCCAGCTTCTGAGGCTGAGCCTTCAGCACCTTGGCTGGAATCTAAAGGGCTTTTCTTAAAGTTCTTCTTTCCCCTTTTAATTTAATTTTCCTGTTTTAACAACCTCCTGGCAAACTTTTCACTTTGCCTCAGTTCCAGTACACTTCCATTTTCCGAAGTGGGGTTATCAGAATGTTAGCCCCCACATTGGAACACAGCACACTGAGCAGGATTTCCTTCAGGACTGTGGGGTGGGTATGGATGAACCACGGAGCGGTGGGGAACTGCCCTGGCCTGCGCCCAAATTTCCCAGCCTCCAGTCAGAAGACGAGCGTGTTGTTCCTACTCTGCCCTGCAGAGCCTGGAACATCGGCCCATTTGATGTTTCTGCATTCTATCTCAAGCCCTCCCAGTTATTGCTGGCTCTGTCTCATTGAAGGTGGTCGCAGGCTGGAGACTAGCAACAGGAGAGATGGAGTAAAGCCTTTCCCAAAAACCATTTCCTGACCAGGCCTTGCTCGAGACCTGTGCTTTGCTTTGAAAGGAAATCTGACATTTTGGTTTCTGACCATTTCTGCCCTTTTAAGGAAAGTCAAGTGCTGTTGTGGTGCTACATTAAAACATAGGGGTGAAAGGCCATTCAGCCCCTCGTGCCTTCTCTATCATTTGGGATCATGGCTGATCAACTATTATCAACTACAATGTCCTGATGCCTTGGTGAGCTCCCTGTCAACATAAGACAGCTTGCTCAGCACCTGCTGTAGGTACTCCTAGGCTGGAAACACAGTAATTTCAGTGATCTGGTGAAAGACCTGCCACAATAAAACACCACCAATAGGAGAGTATTTTCTCTTATTGAAGCTTACAAATAATAAAGCATCATACTCAGCCACAATAGCTATATTTATATAGCACCTTTATATAAGGTGAGGCAATATGAAAGCTCTTCACAGTAGCAAACTTAGGTTAAAAAAAAAGGTGCTGAGTCAAAGGAGGCAATATTAGGAGAGGGAACCAAAACCAAGGTAAGTAAGGTCTTGGGTTGGGGGGACGTGTCGGGTGGGAGAGAGAATTAGAGATGTTTAGAGAGAGAATTCCAGATATTAAAATAAAAATGGTTGAAAGTTCAACTCTCCAATGATGCTATGAAGATTTCATATTTGATTTTGTTTTCACTTGAGGGCTTGTGTTTGAAGGATTGTGGAAAAATTTATTTCTGGTTCAGTGGAGATACTTGGATTTTTTTAAAAAGACAATGCAAGGACACATTTGGAACTTTTTTTTAAACAAGGCATTTTTGTGGAAAACCCACAGTTCCAGTTAATTGTTGGACTTGGAGATAGTAGGAACTGCAGATGCTGGAGAATCCGAGACAACAAGGTGCCTGGGATGGGGGTGAGGGAGGAGGTATGGGGGCAGGTGTAGCACTTCCTGCGGTTGCAGGGAAAAGTGCCGGCCTACTATCTCCACTTCCTAGCTCACATTACCTTTGCAGCAGTTAACTTTACCAGGGCACACACAGTTGATTAATTGATGTTGGATAATCTGTGAATCCTTCTGACACTCATTGGCCAAGGCTCGAGCATACATTTGGATGGGGTACTGAAAAGTCAATCACAGCAGTGAACACTTGTCCCAGTATGATGGAGTTTAATTGAGATAAATGTGAGGTTTTGTAGTTTGGCAAGACAAACCAGATTAGGACTTACGCAATTAACGGTAGGGCCCTGAGGAATGTTGCTGAGCGAAAAGACGTAGGGGTGCAGGCACATAGTTCCTTGAAAGGTGCAGCACAGGTAGACAGGGTGATGAAGAAGTCATTCGGCATGCTTGCCTTCATTGGTCAGAACATTGAGTATAAGAGTTGGGACATCATATTGCGGCTGTACAGGACAAGGGTCAGGTCAATTTTAGAATACTGTGTGCAATTCTAGTTGCTCTGCTATGGGAAGGATGTTATTAAACTGGTGCAAAAAATATTTACAACGAGGTTACCGGGGCTGGAGAGTTTGAATTATAAGGAGAGGCTGAATAGGCTAGGGCTTTCTTCCCTGGAATGTCAGAGGCTGAGGGGGCGACCTTATAGAGGTTTATAAAATCATGAGGGGCATGGATAGGGTGATTAGCCAAGGTCTTTTCCTGGGTAGTGGAGTCCAAAACTAGAGGGCATAGGTTTAAGGTGAGAGAGGAAATATTTAAAAGGGACCTGAGGGATAACTTTTTCACAGAGAGGGTGGTGTGTGTATGGAATGAGCTGCCAGAGGAAGTGGTGGAGGCTGGTACAATTACAACATTTAAAAGGCATCTGGATGGGTACATGAATAAGAAGAGTTTAGAGGGATATGGGCCAAATGCTGGCAAATAGGATTAGTTCAGTTTAGGAATAATTGGTTGGCAAGGACAAGTTGGACGTAAGAGTCCGTTTCCGTTCTGTATGACTTTATGACTCTACACTACTCCTAGAACACGGCACTTCTCCAATTCTGGCATTGTAGGTTATTTCTTGATATCCCTTGTCTCATGAGCTATGGAAATCCTTTTGTAAAATGCTCCACTTTGATCCTCTCTTTTCTCCTTGCAAACACTCCTCAAAACCTAGTTCTGAAGACGGGTCACTGGACTTGAAACATTGATTCTGCTTTCACTCTACAGATACTGCCAGGCCTGATGAGTTTCTCCAGCAATTTGTTTTTGTTTCAGATTTCCAGCATCCACAGTTCTTGGTTTTATTATGTTACTCTTCAAAACATATTTATCTGGCCAAGCATTGGATCATCTCTTCAAATATTTCCTTGAGCATTCCAGTTCAATCTCCTATCTGATAATACTCCTGTGAAACACCTTAAGTTGCTTTATTGCATTAAAGGTGAGATTTAAATACAATCCGTTGCTGTTGTTGATACATGCATAAATGTGAAGTTGTCCACTTTGGTAGCAAACATAGGAAGGCAGATTATTATTTGCATGTCTACAAATTGAAGGAAGGTAATACCCAATGAGACCTGGGTGACCCCATCCACCAGTTACTGATAGGAAGTGCACAGGTGCAGCAGGCAGTAAAGAAGGCAAATTGTATGTTGGCCTTCATAGCCAGAGGATTTAAGTACAGGTACAAGGATGTCTTGCTGCAATTATGCAGGACATTGGTGAGGCGACAACAGCAATATTGTGTGCAGTTTCGGTTTAAGTGCAGCAAAGGTTTACCGAATTAATTCCTGAGATGGCAGGACTGATATATCGGGAGAAATTGAGTTGGTTAGGATTGTACTCATTGGGGTTCAGAAGAATGTCGGGGGGTGGGTGGGGTGGTGTGGATTTCATAGAAACCTATAACATTTGTACAGGACTGGACAGATTCGATGCAGGAAGGATGTTCCTAATGGTGCAGGAGTCCAGAACTAGTGTTACAGTTTAAAGAGAAGGGGTAAACCTTTGAGGAGGAGAAATTCCTTCACCCAGAGAGTGGTGAGCCTGTGGAATTCACTACCACAGAAAGTGACCAAGGCCACAGCATTATGTACTTTCAAGAAGAAGGTGGATATAGCTCTTGTGGCTAACGAAATTCAGGGATGTGGAAGGAGGGGGAAGTGTTAGGGGATTGACCTTGATGAACAGCCATGATCATACTGAATAGTGGAGCAGGTTTGAGGGGTCAAATGTTCAACTCCTGCTCATATCTTCTTTGTTTCTATAGAGTAGGTGAGAAAATACATAAGAGCTTTAAAGGACAGCTGTCGTCATTTAATAGGGGCATCTGTTTAAGGTATCAGCTTCTATGGTTCCAGTTCCTTTTCAGTGTTCTTAAATCAGTGAAGCTAGTGGTCTTTACTTAATAGAGAACATCTGATCAATGGTACAGTGGGTTCCATTTTGCCCTGTTTGAACTGATACCAAGTATCTTTTCACCAAGTCTTGCCCTGGCAAGAGTGTCATCACACCAGAAACTCTCTGGCAGTTGAGGGGGGCAAGTGCAATGGTCCTGGGGAAGAATAGAACAGCCAACCTCAGAGCAGGTCAGTACCTTTATGGCTCCACCTGGTCAATTCCATCTCCAAGCCATGAATAAGGAAATTGAAAAAAGGTCAGTGGAAATTAACATAGGCTGGAGCAGAAAAGTAGGATTGATGCACTTGGTGTAAATATTTAAGTCCATGTGCTTCTGCAATTCTGACTCGTAGTCAGGCTTCAGCTTGAATCAGGGGTGATGCTGTTGCTGTAGAGTCAGAAGGTGGGGCTTCAAGTCCCAACACAGTTACAGTCATACAGAGATCAACCACTACGAAGCAGAACTGGAAATGAGACCAACCACCAATCAGACTAGACCACATAAACAACAAGTGGGACAGATCAACAACCTTCATCAGAGGCACACTGGCGATGTTACCTAGTACTGTGATGAAACGTCTGCAAACCAACCCTCAAGCTCGGCGAACAAATCAACAACAGAGCTCTTGTTGCCTACCATCTTCCAGCTGACTCCCTTTGGTTCTGGATGCTGCCAATTTTTGTTTCAGAACACTCCTGCGAAGCACTTCAAATGTCTTCCTATCTTTGAGATGCCACACCAATGCAAGCTTTCATTGCTGTGTCTCAGGCGGGATATCTTAGGAAAGCAATGAGTGCAGTGCAGATTCAGCAGAATGATATTGGAGCTAAAAGGGATAAATTATGAGGAAATGCTGTACCGTTTGTTTTCACATCAGCTCACTTCTTCCCTGAGCTTCCTTTGGGCCTCCATCAACCCACACAATAATGTTAGCCACCATCAGAATTTCTTCTTGCTCTGTCATTACTCACAATTTCTCCTTTGACTGTTGCTGGAAGGTGAGTATTCGTATTGACTGTCTCTATTTGACTCCCTTTAACTGGACTTAGCAACTCTTTTGGTCCCTGAACCTGTTCTCCATGCAGCCCATGCATTTGAGCTTTCTGACCATCCAACTGATTCCAAGTACCCTCCACTGAACCCATGTTTCACAAGCTGACGTCCACCATTCAACCTTTCTTCAGAAGCACATCCATGGAGCGCCCTACCCCACACTAATCACTGTACTAAAGGCTTTTTCAGATTGTCACTAGGGTTGCGCAATGAAAATCAAGACCCGTTATTCTCAGAATTGTCACAAGATGTAACAAGTTTATCAAAATTTGCAAAAATCTCCAATTTACCTGTCAGATAGATCCAGGTTAACAAGAAACATGCACCAGGTTTTTATACTTAATAAGAACTATTATTTATTATGAAAAAATAGCTTCAAACCATGGTTAAACGACTATCAACTGTTGACTTATAACTTTATGAGCTAAAACTCTAACCTCCCTTCTAAAACGTCCCTACGTACAGACTGACATAGACAAACAAAAGAAAAATTTGGTGTTATGGGTACAGGGAAAAATAAACAGAGCAGCAGTTCACAGGCCTCAGTCTATGGGTTCACTGAGATGATCCTTTGTTTGCCAGGATTTTCTGTTATCAATCTCTTCTCTTCATGTCCTCTTCACTTTTTTGCAGGAGGCATAGGCAATCAGTTACAAAGTCTCCTTGTGACTGGTTACAGCATACAGCAACTCGTGGGGAAAAATTAATTGGATTTCTTCAGGTTTAAGATATTTGACTGAAGAGAAAGACATACCACCTTCCCTTTGTAGCAGTCCAAAGGCTTCTGCCAGTATTGTGCACAGCCACAAACTGTTCAGCTACCCAGGAGGCTAATTATTAGTTGCTGTCAGGTTGATGGCCTTTGTCATCCACAATTGGTTTGAATTCCACAGACCAATCAGCAACCTGGTGATGGTTAAATCTCATTTTGTACGTATAGCCCCCCTTGTTACCAGCCCATCTACAAACACCTCCACCTCTCCCACTGCTTGAACAAAGCAGCATTGTAAAACATTGAATTTCAGTAACTTGTTTTTAAAAGGAATACCAACTCCTTCCTCAGTCCTTTGCTGTAAAACAATCCTCTTACCATTTCAGTCCACAATCAAAAACACAGAAAAATAAAAAAAGATACCATCTTTACAAGATCCCAATGACTTCCAGATGCTACTTCAGTCAGCAGTCATGCCTTTTGTCACCATTTGTAAAGACTACCTTGTATTCTCTTGACCAATGAGAAATGAGGAGGTATTTGATGTGTTAATGATGATGAAAGGAATTGATATGATACATTGATATATTTTGGAAAGAGTGCCAGACCATAGGGAATATAACTTGAAAATTAGTGCTTGACTGCTCAGGGGGAATGTCAGGAAATACCTCTTCATTTAAAGAGGCGTGGAAATCTGGATCTCATCTTCCTCCATTCCCAAATGATAATGAGACCAGGGAGTGAATTGAAAATTTCAAAACAGAGATTGATATGTATTTCTTAAGGCAGGCTGTCAAGGGATCTGGAATTGCAGACCATCATTGATATTAATCTGCAGTGATTTAAGTGAATCGCAGAATAGAATTGAAGCTGAATGGCCCTTATCTACATCTTTCTAGGTTTTAGCACATTGGTTAAGCTGGCAGTCCAGTGCACCATTGAGGAAAGACTGTAGTGGAGCTGTTGTCTTTTCACATGTGACCTTAAACTGGTTCCTTACAGAACTAACCATCACCTTCTCAAGACTCATTAAGGACGGGCAACAAATTCTGATCTTGCCAGTCATATCCAAATCCCATGAAACACTTACAAAAAAAAAAGCCGGTCATGCAAAAGATTAAAAATAGAACAGGCAGTTATCGCTGAAATCTCACTATTGAAACAGATGAACTAATGATTCATATTGCCATGTGCAAATTGGCTGCCGTGTTTGCCTATATAACAGCAGTGACTACACTTCAAAAGTAATTTATTGGCTGCAAAATGCTTTGGTTTCTCTTGAGGACCTGAAAAGCATTACATGGATTTAAAATCCTTTTTTTTATTACCATCTGGATGAGTGTTCAAGTCACCCAGCTCTTTTGATTTTTATAAACTAGATTAATTTTTACAAACTCAGATTTAGAGCTGAGTGCCTTTACTTTTCAAAATTTCTTACCTACAAAACTCTTGCGTAGATCGTAACTACCAGCATGGAATATAGAGTGCTGATGTTACAATTACCCAACTCTACGAAGTTGATTACTGAATGGAGGGTTGAAAACTAAACATTCTTCCCCACACAAAAGAGTAAGAATGTTGAAGCCTATTTCTTCCTGAAACCACAACTCTATTGTCCTGACTCCGAACTCACTGAGGCCGCAATTGTATCTCCCTGAGAACACAACTGTTTTGGAATTACTTGTGATCTTTCTTTCTTGCTTTCTTCCATTCTGCCCCAAGATTGCACAAATCCATGGCATAGTAATAATATCACTGGGCAAATGTTGCAGACTAATTTCCTAGGGACCTGGGTCCAAATCCCACCATAGCACTGATGGAATTTCAATTATCTAATAATTCTGGAATTGAAAACTAGTCTCAATGGTGACCATGAAGTCATCATCAATTGTTTTAAAAATTCATCTGTTCACTCATGCCCTTTAATGAAAGAAATCAGCCATCCTTACCTGGTCCGGTCTACTGGAGACACCAGATGCACAGCAACATGTTTGACTCTTAACTGCCCCTTAGGTGACCTCACAAACTGTTCAATTAAAGGGAAGTTAGGGATAGGCAACAAACCCTGACCTTTCTGTATGACTGAATAAAGGGGAGAAAGAACCACTTGAATATTTCAAAGATAATAATACAAGTCCAAGATTGGAGTGGATTAGAAATTGAATTCAACAGTCCTACTGTTATAGAGTCATAGTCATCGAGACATACAGCACTGAAACAGACCCTTCGGTCCAACCAGACCATGCTGACCATAATCCCAAACCAAACTAGTCCCACCAGCCTGTGTTTGGCCCATATCCTTCCAAACCTTTCCTATTTATGTTTGCAACTAACTGTCTTTTAAACGTTGTAACTGTACCAGCATTCACCCCTTCCTCTGGAAGTTCATTCCACACACGAACCACTCCCCATGTGAAAAAGTTGTCCCTCATGTCTTTTTTAAAAATCTTTCTCCTTTCACCTAAAAAAATATGCCCCCTTGAAATCCCTTACCCTAGGAAAAAGACGTCTGCCATTCAATTTATCTATACCCCTCATGATTTCATAAACCTCTATAAGGTCACCTCTCAACTTCCTACGCTCCAGTGAAAAACAAAGGGACAGAGTACTTAAAGAAATCTGAATAGATTAGTGAGAGCCAACATGGATTTATAAGGAGTATGTCATGTCTAACCAACCTCATGGAATTTTTGAAGGAGGTGGCAAAAGTAGAAGAGAGAATGCCTGCAGATGTAATTTATAGGGACTTACAGGAAGTATTCAATAATGCTCCACATACAAGAGTGTCAGCTAAAATTAAAGCTCATGGAACTGAAGGCACATTATTAATCTGGTACAGTAGCTGAAGAATGGACATGTATTTAAATTGGATAGAACTGACTGGTCGAGTTCAATAATGATCTGCACCAGGGGCCCAACTATATTCATGAATGACTTAAATACCACAATGGACACTCAAACATCTAATTTTGCCAAGGTCGTGGAGGTTGGTGGCAAAGTTGGCAGATGAAAATGCAAAACTGTGAAGAGACACGACACGTTAAGTGAGCAAAATTTTGACAGATTGATTTTGACACAGGGAATTGGGAAGTCATCCATTTTGCATCAAAAATTATGGATCCAACTATTTTTTAAATGGAAAAACATTTAGGAACCCTGGAGATCTGAGATGTTTATGAGGTCAGGTATAGTAAAATGTAATGGATAGTTACAAAGAAAATCAAAAAGCTTATGTTATGAGGCTATTCAGAAACAAAGTGAAAAGCACAATATTCATGTAAAGAGGTAGAGAAGGGTCAAATTCTTTCCCAGAAAAATCTAATTCAAATAATAATTTTAAATTTGAGATTTGCACTTCCTTGCCAATCAATGAAACCAATGTGGATAGATCACATGGTTTGTGTGGGATTGTGAAAGAGCTTTGAGGGGCAGAATGGCCTACTCTTGTTCCTCAATCCATTATTGCTGTCAGTAGGCTAATGCATGTCATCATCGTACAACAACTCAATGAACTGACAGCTGTTCAATGCTTTAAAATATCAATGTCAATATCGATACCAGTACTCTTCAAAAGTAATCTGCAAATTTTTTTTAAGAATGAAAGCTTTTCATTAGAAAAATGTGGTACAGAACTCTCAGTATAACTCAGTAATTGTATGAGTCTTCAATCTAAGCAGACTTCATCACTCATGTGTTATGTCATTAGGTCCATTTGTTGTATAAATATGCTATCACACAGGGACCACGGTGCTATTCTTTGAGAGTCACTGTTTCACAATTCATCACATTTGGCATTATACATCCAGGTTGATGTATGTACAGAACATGAATATATTCAAAATTGGCATATCAAAGCTGATTATAATTTTGTAGATTATTGGCTATAGCATTTAATAACAGTACGTAGCTTCGTACCTATTACAGCAGTCTTTGTTAATCCTCATAGTTAATGTTTCACAAAAGCCTTTATATTTTGCACTTCTGTGATTTATGGAATTTGAAGCAAATAAGATAATTGTAAAATATGCAGTGAAGAATGAATAGCTATTAAAAAGGAAATTCGATGGTAAGGACAGCAGTTGCATAACTTGGGTGCTTTCCGAGATCACAAATGTAGGGACGCATGATGGCTCAATTTGAAAAGCATGTGAAATGCATCAACCCATGCATTACCTGCAATTCTGATTCATCTCTGGTTTTGCGCTATAAGCACAAAGCTGTCATAATATCAGTTGCAAAGTTGAGTAAAGGAAAGGCATGTACCCTGGTCTTGTTAATGTCCTGTAGATCTGACTTCAATCAGGTGTGTTATTAGTGACTACATTTCAAAAGTAAATTATTGGTTGCAAGGTTGTTTAAAAATATCTTGAAGTCATGGAAGGCACTATTTAACTGCAAGGAAAAGAAAATAGTATCTGCTTTGTTAACTCTCTAAATTGTGTCCATTCTATGGATCATTTTATGATGCCTATATTACAAGTAAAGTCATCATTTAATTGGAAAGTTTGACAAGGAAAACTCACTAATCAGTCCAAAGCAGAGCTCAGACAACCTGACTGATACACAGATACGACCTCGCAGTACCACATATGGGCCAATGTTACCTTATGCTATCTTCAGATGAAACTTTGGTATCCAAATGGAGTTGTTATTATATGTTATGCTTACATTCAGCCGACTTGTCTTGAAGGAATTGTACATTCCTTACACTTTTTTTATATACAGGAGATGTAAGTGGTAGACATAATTGAAGATCGTACTAGTGGACCCATGGAAATCCATGCATGTCAGATACAGACACCAGATTTCACTAAAAGAGATCTAGTGAAGACTATTCATTTTTGGAGGGGGTGCTGACAATGTTGGCAATGTGGCGACTTCAAGCAGTGACTAAAGTGGAGACGGTTTAAGTGATGGTTTCACTGTGGGTGACCTGGTGGTCTGGTCTGGCCCTCCTTGCTATGGGTGATGCAGTGGCTTCGGTATCAGCTTCGGCGGTGGCAGCATGGTGGGTCCAGTCTGGAAATCCTTGCTTTGGCGGCCTTAGGGGCAGTTTCAGTGGCAGCATCCCATAGCCACTCCATAAACCCAGAACGCCGTGGAGGGAACAAAAGATGAACTTTGTCACAATTATTTCTTTTTATAATTTCTGTAATTAAAATGGCACTGAATTGTGGCGACTTATACACATCTCACTATATTTTCATCAATGCAAGTTTCTATTCTATTCTATTCATAAACTGGTTTAACTTTTCTGCAATGGAGTTCAGATCGAAGGTTTTATGATGGCAGATGTTGGATTCATGAATGATTGATTTACTCCAGAGGACTTTGTTGATGAAAAGAAATTATTAAGCTGCATTTATATATCTCCGTTCCCAACCTCAGGACATTGCATAGTATTTTACAGAAAGCCAATTAAGTGTGTTTGAAGTATAGCCACTTTCATAACACAGGAAATGGGGCAGCCAAATCATGAGTAGAATTGTGTCCAATATTTAAAGAGTTCCTTTTATTTCTCTTCCAAACACAATTCAAATAGAGTGATATCAATTGGACTTCATGTACTGATGGGATATCTGGATTCTCACATCCTCATTCAAAAACTGGCTCAGCAATGGGCAAATCCAGTTGAATTGACAACAGAAAGACTGAACATGTTTTGGTTCTGGATCACTTAAGCTATTACGCTGCCAGGGTTCCGAATATCATTTATAAAAGCGTCCTTTATCCTCTCAAGCAGCTTCAGGAAACATTTAAGCAAACAGGAATTTCAGGAATATAGTCTGATAAGTTTGCCTAATATGAGGCAAAATTCTAACACCAGAATATTTATGTGGCTTAGACAGAACAGTCAGTTGATGAAACGAAGTAGGGATCTGCAATGACAAGCTCACTCTGCTAATCCCTAACAAAAACATATAGTACTGGAGAAACCCAGCAGGTGTGGCAGCATCTGTACAGAGAAAGAGTCAACATTTTGAGTCCAGTGACAATCTGTCAGAACAGAATGTCTGTCTACATCCAATGTTCATTTGTTCAGAGTACAATAAATTAGTAATTTTGAAACTATTAATCAACCACTTAAATGCACATAATATGTGTAGCAGTGGATTTCAATGGGTAGCTTCTCTCAGAGAACAGGCTACGTGTTTTAAAGCAATTTCAATCATGAAAGGAAAGTTTACAAATGTAGTAATGATACAAATCAGAATATAGAATGAAATAAGAGAGCTTTGCGTTTCCAAGAGAACATTAGCGAGAGAAAATGAAATCATCTTCGGGAATTACAAAGAACGAACAGAACAGAAACAGGCCAAATGGTTGATGATAGTCTTTATGCTCTAAATGGACCTCCTCCCACCTTTCATCCAACCCTATTAGCACAGTTCTTTTGCCCTTGTGTTTTACCTAGCATTCCTCTAGAAAATACACAAGGATAACACTGATGCATTCTAAAGTGCTAACTTTAAATCATTATATTTGCCCACAAAATGTTAAAACATTAGTGGGAACATTGGTGTTCAGAGTGCAGTATTGTAATAAGAGCCAGTTACGAAACTGAAAAGGCTATGCAGGTACATTTAAATAGCACAGAAAATGTAATAGACATGCAAGGCACCCAGCACAATGTTAAAATGAATAACAGTTGGATGTATTATATTCCTTTCCAAATGTACTCAAGAAAATCTCCCCAACAGAATGATAATAATAGGCTTTAGCCAAGCCTAAAGAACCCTGGCTATAGTACCTGCAGCTGGATTCAGATGTAAAAGAAAATGATTTTCTTTTTGTTTTGATTGCAAGCAATTATTAGCCCAGCTTTAAGCTGAGATTACTTTCCAACTGTCCTGATTTTATCCAAGCACACAGGAAGATAAAAAGGTTTGTGGAGTGTTCTAATCAGACCCTGCTTTGCATGTGTACCATAAACAACATGATGGTTCCTTTTAACAAGAACCAAAAAAGAAAATCTGCAATAATTTACTTTTACACAGAGAGCCCAATGACCAGAACTATTAAATTATAAACTCGTTGGGTTATAAAACATGAAAGAATGCAAATAGAATCTACATTCTAGGATTGGTGAGCTGGAGTGACAAAGAAATGCAGACAAAGCTATATTTGATTGAGTGGAGAACTCTCTAACTGAATGGAATAAAGTAACTTCATTTACCCAAGACACATAATGTGAATAAGCATTTTTGGGACATTTTCAGTATGAAAATTTTACTACACTGCTGTCCCCTCTGTTTTCCTTTCTTTCCTTCACATTCTGTCAGAACGAGGGATAATGAAAAGTTTATGAAACACTGGAATCATGTAACTTGCTTCCAGTGTGTAGCTTACCTTTTAATAAAGTCGGAAGTCACATGACATCAGGTTTTAGTCCAACAGGTCTGTTTGAAATCACAAGCTTTCAGAGCGCTATCCCTTCATCAGGTGAAGGGGAGGTGATGGCCTGGTGGTATTATTGTTAATCCAGAGACCCAGATAATGTTCTGGGGACCTGGGTTCGAATCCCGCAATGGCACATGGTGGAATTTGAATTCAATAAATATCTGGAATTAACAATCTCATGGTGATTGTGAATCGCTTGTTGGGAAAAACCCATCTCGTTCACTAATGTCCTTTAGGGAAGGAAATGGCCATCCTTACCTGGGCTGGCCTACATGTGACTCCAGACCCACCGCAATGTCATTGACTCCGAACTGCCCTCTGGGCAATTAGGGATGGGCAATAAATGCTGCCTAGCCAGCGATGTCCTCATCCCGCGAATGATTAAAGAGGAAAAAAAAACATGGTCGGCAAAGCCAACCCATCAACTAGTTGGTTTGGTTAGCTATTTCAGAGCACATTTAAGATTCAATATCTTTGTTGTGCCTCTGGAATCATATGCGGGCCAGACTTGGTATGGGCAGCAGATTCCATTTTTTAAAAGGACATCGGAGACCCAGATGGGTTCCGACTGAGGCTCGTTCCCAATTCCTAATTTATTGATGGAATTTAAACAGTAGGCCTTAGGGATTTGAGTTATGTGGAGAGGATTGTTGTCCTCCACAGCACAATGAGGGTTAGAGGAGATTTAATAAATAGCATTTAAAACTATGAGCAAATATGGAGAAATGGTTCCCGTGGTCAAGAGAGTTTGTAACCAGAGGACTCAGTTTTAAGATAATTGATAAAAGAACCAGATACGAAATGAGATTTTCTTTCACGGAACCCAAGTTTTTGCAATCTGGAATGCACTGTCCGATAGATAGGCATAAGAAAATCCAATAGTAATTTTCAAAACGAAGTTGATATATTTTCGAAGAGGAAAAGCAAATTTCAGGGCAATGGGGAATGATCAGGTGGTGAGACTGATCAGATAGTTCTGCCAAAGGGCTGGCACAAACATGGTAATGACAAGCTCACTCTTATTTCTTTCACTGAGCGCAGGAAGAATACTGGCATTGGCCATCTGATTCAGTCAATTTTTTTCTTCCCTCTTTGCGATTCCAGGTACCAATGCAATATTCCCAGTAAATCTCCAGCTTTTGTCGCAGACAGGATTTCTTTAATCCATCTGGAATTTTTATGATTAATGTATCGATGTAATGTTTCATGATAAATTAAACCTAGGTCTCTTTTCTTTGCACTCAGATTACAGAAAGAATTGTTCGTTTTTTTTCTTGAAACTGATTTGTTATTTTATATAGGAGCCAAAGCAGAGGGAATCTTCACCACTTCAAAACCTGTAGGTGACTGAAATTGTGTTTAAGAACCAGTTGCTTGGATATCTTATTTTAAAATCAACCTATTTGGGTAGCTCACAACCTCTGGAAGGAATTCCATAGTTATTTTAATCAATGTATTCAGACAGGTTATGATACACCTCCACGGACAGATGGGAACCCAGGCCTCCTGGATCTAAGGTCAAGACACCACCAGAGGCCCATGCAGCAGCTTTGATAATGTGAGGTTCCTGCACCAGAGCACTGAACTTGTTTTCCAGCCTCTCCGTTTACTGTGCCGATCAATTAGTAATTCAATATTCAGTTAATGAACAGTCCCAGACAATTAGTAATTGATGTGTATTTACATTGGTAATCCAATTCAGTTAAATAATAGAAAAGTGCCTATAGCACTTAAGACTGAGTCAGATTTTGGTTACAAAGTCTTCTTTTTTAATTGTCAGAATGCGTGGAACGAGTCTCATTTGGCAGACAACTGAACCTGTTCAGGCAGCTAAACATCTAAAGGATTGCACAGACCACGTTGGTTTATAATGTATATTTTACAGCTCAGGATCAAAACGCTCTCATCATTTATTCAAACTTTTTGACGGACACAAAATACAGATAACGTGCAGAATTTCAAAATGGGTTCTTCAAGTGTTCAGGGTCCTCCTTTTTGTTTTATTTGACATCGCCAAATGCAAATAGGACTTCTCTGCAACATCTGTCTCCAGCTGAGGTGCAGAATGCTAAATGGAGGCTCCTATCTTGGGGGATGACAGGAAGAGACAAACTGGGTCTGGATCACTGCAATATGGTGAAACAACAAACAGCACTGGGGGCATATGAGGGAAAGGGAAAAGGTTTCTTCGGTAGATATGAAATGCTGGCACAGCAGACTGAATGATACTGTCATCAAATATCCAGCACTCTGTTATTCTTAGATCATTAAAGGAAGGAAGACCATTTACCCATCATGTTTGTGCAAGCTGTTTGACCGAGCCAGCCAATTCCCCGTTCCTGCTACTTCTCCATTGTCCCCAAAACCTTTTCTTTGCTAATTTACAAGGATGTAGAGTCGTGGACTCATACAGCATGGAAACAGACCCCTTGGTCCAACCAGTCCACGTTGACCATGTTCCCAAACTAAACTAGTCCGACCTGCTGCACTTGGCCAATATCCCTCCAATCCTTTCTTAGTCATGATTTTATCCAAATGTCTTTTAAATGTTGCAATACAGTGTGGAGCTGGAGGAACACAGCAGGCCACACAGCATCAGAGGAGCAGGAAAGCTGACGTTTTGGGTCGGGACCCTTCTTCAGTGGCTTTGCAGTGGGGTTATAACTCACTCATAGATAGTAAGAACTGATAGTAAGCTGAAGAAGGGTCCTGACCCAAAACGTCGACTCTCCTGCTCCTCTGATGCTGCCTGACTCGCTGTGTTCATCCAGCTCCACACTGTGTTATCTCTGACTCCAGCATCGGCAGTTCTTAATATATTTAAATGCTGTAACTGTACCTGCATTCATCACTTTCTCTGGCAGTTCATTCCACACATGAACCACTGTCTGTGTAAAAATGTTGCCCCTTACGTCTTCTTTAAATCTTTCTCCTCTCACCTTAAAAATATGCCCCCTATTTTTGAAATCCCACCCCCCCAAACCCACTATGCTAGGGAAAAGACCCTGGTCATTCACCTTATTTGTGCCACTCTTGATTTTATAAACCTCAATAAGGTCACCCTTCAACCTCCTACGTTCCAGTGAAAAAAATTCCCAGTTTTTCCATATGTCCATTTCCATATGTCAACAGAGTTATAAGTAGGGAGGAAGGGAAATGATGTTTCATATAAATTCTGGCATTGAACAGAAGGACCAATTATCCTCTTTCCATGCTGTAAATTCTCTGTAAGTCTATATCCAACACTTATTGGAAAATTGCTATTGAATTTCATTAATTATCTAATTCCAATTCATAACAACCCACTGCATTAAAACAAATTCTCCACTTGATTCCCCCTTTGTTCTTTTGCCAACTATCTTAAATCCATGCCCTCTGGTTACTGATGCTCCTGCTCAGTAAGGGAGAAGTTATGAGACTGAGAGGGAAAGCTGTTTCCAGACATTTGCCAATGTCTCTATAACAATGACTAGCCTATACCTGTGACTCAGCTGGAGAACTCTTGCCTTTCCAGTCAGAAGGTTGTAGATTTCTGTCCTTTTTCAGATAAAAGTCAAAGCTGACACTCTAGTGCACTATTGAAGGAACGTGGCACTGCCAGTTTTGCAATCTTTTGTGTGATGTTAAAGCAAGACACCTCCTAATCTATCAGGTGGATATAAAATACCTAGTTTGAAGAAGCACTGGGGAGCTGTTTATGGGATCTTTTGATTTGATTTGATTTATTGTTGTCACATTTATCTAGGTACAGTGAAAAGTTTTGTTTTGCATGCAGTACAGACAGATCATAACATACAAAGTGCAGTAGGGTACTAGAACAGAGCGAACAAAGTTATGGCTGTAAAGAAGGTGCACAAATAGCAAAATTAACATTCCATTTAAAATTTGAGAGGTCCATTCAAAAGTCTGATAGCAGTGGGGAAGAAGCTGTTCTTGAATCTGTTGGTACGTGTGTTTAAGCCTTTGTATGTTCTGTCCGACAGAAGAGGTTGGAAGAGATTATAACTAGGGTGGCAGCAACAAATATCAACATCATTCAAAAGAAACTGATGAGCTGAGTCCCCTATTTCATTGTTACTTATGGGATCTTGCTATGTGCAATTTGACTGTTGTGTTTCACAGCATGTGAACTTCAAAAATTATCTCATTGACTGTAAAGTGCATTGGGACGCCTTGAGGTCGCAAACATGTGCTTTGAAATGTCATTCTTACTTTTACTTAATAAGTGCAGCTCTGATAACAGTCAAGAAGCATGATACCAACCAGGACAAAGCAGCCTGCTTGCTTGACACCACATCCACAGACATTCACTCCCTCCACTCTCCACTACTGATGCTTAGTAGCAGCAGTATGTTCCATCTACAAGATGCACTGGAGAAATTCACCAAAGATGCTCAGTCAGCACCTTCCAAATCCACCATCAGAAGGACAAGGGCAGTAAATTCATTGGAACACCCTCACTTGCAAGTTCTCCTCTGAGGCCCGCTCCATCCTGACTTGGAAATACATCATCATTTATCGAATCACAGAATCATAGAACCCCTACACTGTGGAAGCAGGCCATTCGGCCCATCGAGTCCATGCCGACCTTCCCAAAACCATGCCACCCTGACCCACTCCATCCCTGTAACCCTGCATTTCGCATGGCTGATCCACCTAACCTGCACATCCATGGAATCTATGTGGCAATTTAGCATGGCCAATCTACCTAACCTGCTCATCTTTGGGCTGAGGGAGGAAACCAGAGCACCCAGAGGAAACCCAAGCAGGGGACACGGGGAGAACATGCAATCTCGACGCAGACAGTTGCCCGAGGGTTCCTGGTGCGGTGAGACAGCAGTGCTAACCACTGAGCTACTGCGCTGTCCTTTAGTGTCGTGGGATCAGAGTGTTGGAACTCTATCCCTAATAGCACTGTGGGTACACCTTATGTTAAATGCTCTGTAGCGGATCAAGAAGACAACCACCTTTTCCAGGTCAACTGGCAATGGGAAATGAATGCTGGCATGGCCAGTGACACACACTTCATGAATTGATAAAAAAAATTTCTTTGTTATCAAAGAACTTCCCAAGTTGGGAAACACGTAATGGAGAATCAGATCAATAGTGACAGAAGTGACTTGAATGGTCAAAGGGTTGGTTCAGTGGAGTATTATCAAAGTTGAAAGGGATACAGCAAGGCTGAGGGGTTTAGGGAGAAGGTTCCAGAATTCACAGGTTTAAGAGCTGAGGATTCTGACACTGATTACTGAAAGAAGAGTTGGGAGTTGGAAGGTGGATGAATGAGAGTAGCAGATTGAGAGACCCCACACAGACTGGAATGGGAGGCAGGGGAAGACATTGAGACCTTTCATAAGGGTTTGTAGCTTCGGGATAATAATTCTCAAAGTTTTGTAACCGTATACTCAGTGCAGAGGAGGGCTGGGGGCTGGAGATGGTGTATGAAATCTTTCCAAGGTGACAAAGCTTCCAATGTACTGTGTTCTGATGTGAAAACAACTTGCTTTCATTTGTTGCCCACAGTTGGTTATATGGCTGAGACTGGGAGATCAGATTGGGTTGTGCAATGTGCCTCATTACCCTGGAATGAAATAGGGAAACCACAGGACAAGCTGAAAAAAACCTCTTACTCACAAAGGAAAATCTCTTCAACATCACAGTAAAGTGACAAAATCACCAACTTTATTTGCATACTCGGTAACTCTGCATTCACAGCTCAATGCCCCGCAGCTTACTCAGTAACATTCCTCTGAATTTACTTCCTTTTCTACCAGTAAATGTGCACACATTTTCTGTCGATAAATGTGTTTCTCCGTTACAGTTATAGGACAAAACGACCCATTAACAAGGCAACTGCCAAGCCTTTTATTTAAATAATATTCTGGAAAACAATTATTGTTGTCACTCACCATCAGCTCACCAGATCCTTGTCAGTTTATGTGGTGTACAGTAAAAGAAAAATTGGCAGTCCTCTTGTGCAAACAGTCTAAGTATTTATATTCGTTAGTTTGCATATAGCAATATAATATTCATCATTATCCTCATTATAATACACCCCAGAGGGTTTCCATTGATGCTTTTGAACTTCAAACTTGGCAATAATTTTTACAAGCAGCTGATGCTCCTGCTCAAGAAGCAATCGAGTCTTAGTGAAAAAGTGAGGAGTGTTTTGCAAGGTGATGATCACACAGTGTTCAGGGCTATTTGCCATTTCCTCAACAATGAAGCAGTGTGTGCCCCATGCAGTAAGACATGGGTAACATTCAGGTTTAGATATTTTCCAATCCATCTGTTCAGAGATGTTATTACACATTAGATCACACAGAATAGAGGGAGAGCTAGCTATTTGGATACAGAACTGGCTCGAAGGTAGAAGACAGAGGATGGTGGTGGAGGGTTGCTTTTCAGACTGGAGGCCTGTAACGAGCGGTGTGCCACGAGGATCGGTGCTGGGTACACTGCTTTTCGTCATTAATGCAATGATTTGGATGTGAACAAAGGAGGTATGGTTAGTAAATTTGTAGATGACACCAAAATTAGAGGTGTAGTGGACAGCAAAGAAGGCTATCTTAGAGTACAATGGGATCTTGATCAGATGAGCCAATGGGCCGAGGATTGGCAGATGGAGTTTAATTTAGATAAATGTCAGGTGCTGTATTTTGGAAAGGCAAATCAGGGCAGGATTTATACACTTAAAGGTAAAGTCCAGGAAGTGTTGCTGAACAAGAAGACCTTGGAGTGCAGGTTCATAGTTCCTTGAAAGCGGAGTTGCAGGTAGATAGGATAGTGGAGAAAACGTTTGATATGCTTCTCTTTATTGGTCAGTGCGTTGAGTATAGGAGTTGGAAGGTCATGTTGCGGCTGTACAGGACATTGGTTAGTCCACTTTTGGAATACTGTGCGCAGTTCAGGTCTCCCTGCTATAGAAAGGATGTTGTGAAACTTGAAAGGGTTCAGAAAAGATTTACAAGAATGTTACCAGGGTTGGAGGGTTTGAGCTGGGACAGGCTGAATAGACTGGGGTTATTTTTCCCTGGAGCGTTGGAGGCTGAGAGGTGAACTTATAGAGGTTCATAAAATCATGAGGGGCATGGATAGGGTGAATAGGCAAGGTCTTTTCCCTAGGGTGAGGAGTTCAAAACGAGAGGGCAAGGTTTAAGGTGAGAGGGGAATGATTTAAAAGGGACTGAAGGGGCAATTTTTTCATGCAGAAGGTGGTGTGTGTATGGAATGAGCTGCCAGAAGAAGTGGTGGAGGCTGGTACAATTACAACATTTAAAAGGCACCTGGATGGGTACATGAATAGGAAGGGTTTAGAGGGATATGGGCCAAATGCGACTAGATTAATTTAGGATATGTGGTTGGCATGGACGAGTTGGACCGAAGGGTCTGCTTCCGTGGTGTACATCTCTATGACTCTATCTCTGGAGCAAGTGGGATTTGAGCTCAGGCCTTCTGGCTCACAGGTAGGAACAGTACCACCGCACCAGACAACCTTTTTCAAATTTCACCATCTGCCATGGTGGGATTCCTACCCATGGCCTCAGGATATCAGGTTAATTCTGAATGACTAGTTCAGTGACATTTCCACTACAACACCCACCTCCCCACAACATTCAAGTTTAGGCTGATTAAGTGGCAAGGAACAATCAAGTGTCACAGAATGAATATCTCCAACAGTAGCGAGTGTAAACATCCTTCCACCACCAGCAACAAATTCCCTTAGATGTCGCACACCATTGCCAATTGATCGTACATAGCCATTCATTCATCATTACCAGATCCTACATCTTCCTACCTCTGTAATGGTTCAAGGAGGTGGCTCAGGACTACCTTCTCATGAGATTGAAAGGCCTTAAACAAGAAAGTGGGCTTTAAATTAAACAGTGCGGGCAAGAAGACTTCAAAATAAATAGTGAGGCTGAGGGATCAAGATTGAGAGGATTCTATAAAATAATAAAGAATATAACACAAGTGAGCAAGGTTTCAATAAAGAAAATGGTGATCAGAAAATGATAGAAAGGGACAGATTGTACAAACCTCAGAGTGAAACAATAGATAGGGTGGGAAATTACAAAAAGTAAAAACACAGAACTGAAGAAACAGCAGTTGAATGTATATAGCATATGTTACAAAATAGATGAGTTGACTACACAAATAGAAATAAATAAGTATGATCTGACAATCATTATTACAAGATGGCCTAATTTGGGACCAGACTATTCAATTGTATGTGACATTTAGTAAGAACACAGGTGTTCTTATTAAAGGAGTGAGGGTGAGATGGCCTTAGCTCTGGGAATCAGGATGTAAAATCAGTTTTGGTAAAAATGAGAAACATTACAGGTAAGAAGTCACTGTGGGAGAGGCATAAAGGTCCTTTAACATCCACTACATTGTAGGGTATATATAATATAATAGGGACTTGTGAGAAAGGTACAGTGATAATCATGGGTGATTTTAATCCATACATAGATTGGATGCATCAGACGGTAAGGGTGACCTGGAGGATGAGTTTATAGAGTGTTTTCTCAGACATTTTCTTTGCGGTAGGTAGGAAGGCAATTGGTGAGAATAACACAAAAGAAGCTACAGAGGCGCATGAACAGGTTAAGTGAGTGGGACAAACACTTGATAGATAGAATATAATGTGGAAAACCATGAGGTTATGCACTTTGGCTGGAAGAATAAAAGAGCTGACCATTATTTAAATGGAAAATGACTGCAGAGAGCTGCACCACAGAGAGATTTGAGATTCGCTGTGCATAAATCACAAAAAAGTTAGCACCCAAGTTCAGCAGGTAATAGGGGAGCCAAATGGAATGCTGGCCTTTACTCTAAAGGGAATGGAGTATACAGGTAGGGACATTTTGCTGACATTAGGGACTAGTCAGAACAGACTCAGAATGCTATGAACAGTTTTGGTCCTTTTATCTAAGGAAAGGTATTGGATGCAGCCCTGAGAAAGTTTACTAGGTTAATCCCAGGCATGGAGGAATTTTCTTTTGAGGACAGGTTGACTTGATTGAGCTTGTACTCATTGGACCTTAGAAGAATGAGAGGCTTATTGAAGCATACAAAATTCTTAGGGGACTTGACAGGCTGGCTGCAGAAAGGTCATTGCTCCTTTTGGGAGAGTCTAGGACCAGAGGGTATAATCTCAGAATAAGGATTGCACATTTAAGACAAAGATAAGGAGGAATTTCTTCTCTCAAAGGGTAGTGAATCTGCGGAATCCTGCACCCCAGGGGTTGTTGAGGCAGGGTTCTTAAGAATTTTCAAGGCTAAGACAGATTTTCAATTAGGAAAGGAGAATCAAGGGTTATGGGGGAAAGGCAGTCATGATCTCTTTGAATGGTGGAGGAGACTTGATGTGCCAAATGGCTTACTTCAGCTCCTACATCTTACGGTGTTACATATTGTACTTTGATTTCCAGAAGCCGCATAAGGAGCCACAATAAAGATTACTATACAAAATAAGAGAGCATAGTAAAGACATAACGTATTGCCATGGATAGAAAGTTAGTTGGAAGCAGAAGATGGGCATAAATGTGTTGTGATTTGCAGAATATTGCGAGGACCAATGTTGAAGCCTTTATTTTTTTAAAATTGATATAAATGACTAGAAGGAATTGACTGTGTGATTGCTAGATTTGCAGATGATATATAGTTGGGTAGGAAAGTAAGGTACAACACTGACTCAAAAAAATGTAGCATATTGTCCCCTGCACAAAAAAGAAGGGGCAATCCAACTTGATGAATTGCCACCCTATCAGTTTACTTTTGATCACCAGCACAATGGTGGGAGGGCTCATCAATAAAATTCTTGACACAGAAAGATAACTGTGTTGTGATGATATGATGCAGAGAAAAGAAAATGGAGTTACTGAGGCTATGCAGCTTTGAATGCGGGTAAATGGTACAGTTCTTGGAATTTTGTCACAGTTAGTTTGAGTATATTTTATGTTTGTATCAATGGTACCTGGTGATGTGACTTCTCCTCCAAATCTACACATGAATTCTACATCTGACAGTCACTTGGCATTTGCCATTGGGTTTGAGGTGACCTCAACTCATTGTAACAGTTTGTACAAAGGCAACAGACAGCATACTCAGGCCACGTTGCTATCGAAGAATGAAAACAGGTCAAGTCAGTCAACCTGGGTACCTCAAATAAAAGCAAAATACTGTGGATGCTGGAAACCTGAAATAAAAACTGAAAGTCCTGAAGAAACTCAGGAATCCTGGCAGCTTCTGTGGAGAGAGAAAAATTGAATTGTTCTGAAGTACAGTCATAATAGGCTTGAAATGTTAACTCTGTTTCTCTCTCTTTTTTATTCACTCATGAGATATGAGCGTCGCAGGCTAGGCAAGCATTAATAGCCCATCTCTAGTTGCCCAAGAGAAGGCAGTGGTGACAGTAGCTATTTCAGAGGGCAGTTAAGAATTAAACATATTGCTATGGATTTGGAGTCACCTTTAGGCCAGACCAGTTAAGGATGGCTGTTTGCTTTTCTAAAGGACGTTAGTGAACATGGGGTTTGTTAATGGTTTCACTAGTCACCTAATTCCAGACTTTTTAAAAATCAATTCAAATTTCACCACATGCCATGGAGGGAGTCGAACCTGGGTTCCCATGACATTACCTGAGTCTCCGCATTAAAGGTGCCACCAGACCACAATCACCTATTTAAGCTGGGAGCCCCAACCAGTAAGAGGCAGGTCTTTGAGATACACACAAACACAAAGAAGCCTGAAAAGCTGGATACCTGATAGGAATCATGTACATTTGCATATTCTGAATAGAGTGCCATCAAATCTATCATCCATGTTGGAGGCATATTCCAATCCGAAAGGCTTACAGCAGCAGGGGTTGAAAATATTCATCCTATCGTTCAGCCTTCATACGGCAACAGAATGCAATATTGCTGAAAAGTCATTGATCAACACCATTCCTAGACTAAAGTGTCTGATCAATGCGGAAACTATGCTAGCAGTGGCACAATATGAATTTATTGCAATCACAGTCACTGAGGTCAATGATTACCAATACACACGGTTTCCTTCTCACGAAAATCAATAACAAAATCCAAGTTACTATTACATTTCAGCAGACCCTTTAATATATTTCCTTTTCTTCTAATCTACTGCGGTGCATGTAAGTAGCACAAGCCGCAGTGAAGTATGTCCCTCTAGCTAATTACTGGAGGCATTCATTAATGCAATCAATGTAAACTATTCTAGTGCAACTAAGCTCTATTCATTAGACACAGAGCAATGTATATGTGTCACATCAAGGCTTTTCAAGCGCTCAATGCCTTTTGTACTCTGAAGAGGGAGAATGCTTTTTCTGTTATCAGGCGTTATTCTATATTTGTTTTATTTCTGAATGGTCGATAAGCGACCATATCAAAGCATGTCGAATGTACCCTGATATCCCCAACAGGTCACAGGTCAAGGCCTCAAAGAGCACACAACAACAATTAAGCAGACAACACCATTGACATTTTCAGCACACCAGCAAGAACAAACTATCGTTAAAATTAAATCAATGGCTTAATCACATTTCTGGAATACTATTTAAACAAACAAACGATCGGGAATGGAATAAATCTCTCTCTCCATGTATTCGAGAGGATTGTTATGTAGTACAGCGTGCCAGACTTTTATTCTTCAGTTACCATCGGCAACAACAAGAATGTGCATTTATACAGTGCCTTTTCAAGGTGATTCGCAGGAATAAAATGGATCATTACATTGAAGTGTGGTTTTGATGCTCCATTACATGTAGGTTTCCAGTTTCAGTTTCTCTTTTCTTCAGAAATTAATTGTGTTTGCAAAATCAATGTATTTTCAGGGCTTTAAAAGCACAGAACAAAATAGCAACAGGTTGTGGTATTCTGAGGGGAGGTGATAGCCTAGTGGTAGTATTGCTAGACTATTAATCCAGAAACTCAGCTAATGTTCTGGGGGTCCCAGGTTTGAATCCAGTCATGGCAGATCATAGAATCCTAGATTTCATAAAATTCTATAAGATCAGCCCTCAACCTCCAACGCTCTAGCGAAAATAGCCCCAGCCTATTCAGCCTCTCCCTATAGCCCAAACCCTCCAACCTTGGCAATATCCTTGTAAACCTTTTGTGAATCCTTTCAAGTTTAACAACATCTTTCCTGTAACAGGGAGACCAGCACTGAACACAATATTCCAAAAGTGGCCTGTCCAATGTCCTGTACAGCACCCACATGACCTCAGAACTCCTATACTCAATGCACTGACCACCCACATTGTTGACTCTATTTTGGTGATGCTCGGAAGAATGCAAGTTCATTTTAGGGCTCCACAGGAATAACCAAAGACATTGCCAACTCAGGTTCTGTTCACCCCAATGCCAAAATCACCCACCCCAACCATGGACCGACCTCCCTGTTTGTTGGATTGGCTTCAGGTCAAAGATTTCAACCAAAGCTCCAAGCTTTTGGGGGCAGGGTGGTGCTGGAGAATTGGCCTGAGGTGAATGTTGCCACACAGTGCCTCCACACCAGAAGGAAACTAGCCATCAGGATACACGAACACCAGCTAACTGCAAAACGACATGATGGAGTTTCCCTCGTCTCAGTGCACTCGGACAATGAAGGCCATCAATTTAACTGGGACAATGTGACCATCCTAGCTCAAGCCAACCACAGGCATGCATGGAAATTCCTAGGGGCCTGGTTTTCAACCCGTAATGCAATTAACAAACATGTGGAATCAGACTGCATATACAAACCCATGCAGAACAGAACTGAAAATGACACAACCCAACTTAACCGACCGGATCATATAAATTCCAAGCGGAGTAGAACAACATCGCTTCATCGGAGGCCGCACTGATGATGTTACCTAGCATGGTGATGAAACATCTGTACGGTAACCAGCCAGCTCGGCAAGCAAGCCAACAACCTCTCCCATACTACGGTAACAAGGCCCCATCCTCAAAATAGGCCTCATCCTTGCTACTGTGGCTCAGGCTTACTGTTTAACCCAATGACCATCTGGAATTCAGAACTAAACTTACTTATTTTTACTTTATTCAGTCTCTCAGAAGCTTTACATTTTTCAAACTCCTTTTGCTTATTTCCTCATTAAAAGAAAATGATCAAACTAAGCAAAAAAAACAGTGAAAATCTCTCGGTGGAATATGAAATAGTATTTGAAAAGGTCATTTCTGTAGTCTGCATAAGTATCGCCCATTTTTCCAGCGCTTGTTTCATAAAATCAAAGATTTTTGTCCTAGAGTTGTTTTATTGCTGGTTTAAATCAAAAAACATAATTTCTAATATTTCACTGTCATGTAACCAGTAACAGAATTGTGGAAATAAGTTATAGTCAAAAGCTCATACAGTGTATCATACAGCAGTCACCCTTCTAACAACTCTCTGATTTATGGGAGATACTGAACATCTAACACTTGATCTATCTTTTTCATTCCTCCGTGATGCTGTGTCACATTTATGATATATTAACACACATAATAACACTGGATGGTTATGAATACCTCATTGTCAGTGAAAATAAATACCCATGCCACATGATTTCACTCCTGGGGAAAAACAAAATCTCCCCCCCAGTTGAGTTACAACCGCATTTCAATAGCTAACTGTCTAGGCCTTGTCCCTCCATTTGCTATTCTAATTCAGCAGCGAGACTCTCTCACCTCCACCTTTGCCTCCAGTAAAAACTCACTCGCTCCCACCATTGTGATAATGGCACCATTTACTCCCCCTTAACTGAAGGATGCAGAGATGTGTGAATTTGATGCACAATTAGTTTAGTTACCCATAATCATGCAGAACAGAGTGGTCTACATCAAGTCTCAGGTTTCTCTATACAAAAGGCCCAATGCACCAAGACCATCTCAGAGATCAAAGATGACCCTAGCTTGCTCTCTCTACTTGTATTCCCAGCATTTCCAGCAGCCCCATCTCAACTCCTCACTCTGTTCTATCACCCTGATGCACTTTGTATTGTACGATCTGCCTGTACTGCACACAAAACTAAGCTTTTCACAGTACCTGGGTGCATGTGACAATAATAAATCAAATCAAATCAACATGCCGTCTCTACCCCCACTTCCCAAAGCAGCTGCAAGAATTTCATGGACTTTTCTGATACTAAAATGGAGGAACATCCATTCAGCCACATCTGTTACCTCCTACTTTGCTCAGCAGGCCAAAAGCACACACCCTTCCCCTCTGCTAGGCTTCTAAATGATATAGCCCTGAATGCCCAGAGGTCATGAGTTCAAATCCCACCTTGCGATAAAGAAGGTCAGGAGGAAAGTACACATTGAGAGACACTAAGTACCACGATTGTGTATGGTGGACAGGATGCCAGAGGAAAGAAAAAGTTAAAAAAACATCATCTTTGGGTTGCCCCATGTTCTAATTGTTATGGGGATGTACAGCTCAGGAAATAGACGCATTGATTGGTGTGGGAAGGAGGGATTTCATTTGTGGCACAAAGTCTCACCTGCTCCAGATGTGTGTAATAACATCTTTTGATTTGATTTATTATTGCCATATGTATCTAGGTACAGTGAAAAGTTTTGTTTTGCATGCAGGACAGGCAGATCACACCATATAAAGTGCATTAGGGTACTGCAACAGAGCGAAGAATGCAATGTTACAGCTGCAGAGAAGGGGCACAAAGAGCGAGGTCAACATTTAAATTTAATATTCAAGAGGTCCATTAAAAAATCTGATAAAATGAGGGGTGACCTTATTGAGGTGTATATAATCATGAGCGGCATAGGTAGGATGAATGCATATCGTCTTTTTCCCAGGGATGGGGAATTGAAAACTAGAGGGCATTGGTTTAAGGTGAGAGGGGATAGATTTAAGAAGGATCCGAGAGGCAACTTTTTCACAGAGAGTGGTGCGTATATGGAATGGGCTGCTAGAGAAAGTGGTTGAGGCAGGTACAATAGCAACATTTAAAAAACATTTGGATAGGTGCATGGATGGGAAGGGTTTAGAGGGATATGAACCAAGTGTAGGCAATTGGAACTAGTTGAGTGGCCACCATGGTCAGCATGGACCAGTTTGGGCTGAAGGGCCTGTTTCCATGCTGTATTGGTCTATGACAGCGGGGAAGAAGCTGTTCTTGAATCTCTTGGTACGTATGTTTAAGTTTTTGTATCTTCTGCTTGACGGAAGAGGTTGGAAGAGATTATAGCCGGGGTGGGAGGGGTCTTTGATTCTGAACAGGTTGATTAGAAAAAACAGACAGAAAAGAGCAGTACTGTTGGACCAGTTTCACCAGGACTGAAACAAAATCCTTACAGAAAGGATAAATAAAAGCATGAAAAATCAATAGGAATGGAGAAAGAACTTTAAATGGGCATATTGTGGGACTGGTATAATGCCCTGAACAATACAGTCACAAACTGGGCATGATTGGGAACAACATTCCAAACTGCAGGATATTTGGATAGGACCGGGGAAATGGGGGAAGGTGGTGAGAGGGAGTAAGAATGATGATTAAGAAACATAATTGCAACTATTGAAAGCAGGAATTTTAGTAAGGATGCTTGGATAATGGCAACAATGAGCTGACTCTTACTGTATTTTGCCATTTTCATCCAGTAATTTCTCTCTGAGGGGCCTGGTCTGTTTTCTCACACAAATGCCCAAATTTGCCTCATTAACTATGTACCATGCCCCTATGGTGTCTCTCTCATGCATTGTTAGCTCAAATCTGGCTACAGCAAGTAGAAGGACTTGCCACTGCCAGAATATCCCAGAAACCTTGGTGATGGTGTCATCTTTAAAAGGCTTTGTGTACCTGGTCAGGCACGGTCAGTCTAGAGCCCTCACGGTTCATGACCTTTCCCCCGGACATGGTAGATAAAGGGAAATTGCTGCCCTGCTTTGTAGGCAGTGAACGGGAGGTCATGGTGGATGGGGTGGTGCGGTGGAAGGATGTCCTTTTCCCACAAAACTGGCAAAGAAGGTCATGACACCAGACCCTGCCAACTTAGTCTGAGTTTGCCACCCAGATTGGTATGATTTCAGCTGACTGGAGGGGTGTTCAGCAGAGGAGGAAGATGGTCAATGACCTTCTCTGATCCACCATGGTGCTACCATCACAGTGCTACCTCACACTTACTCTAACTCTGTCACTGCACACACCTCCCACCAAGGCTATCTCTCTCACTCCTGATTGTAACATCTTTCCTTATTTGCTCTTACACACCAGTTGGACTATACCACTAACCCTGCCCGGCCTCTGTGCTGCCTACTGACTCACTCAGGACACCTCACCACCTTTTCCTACCTGCATTAGCACTAACTGCTGTGCCACCCAACTTTCATCTTAGTCAATTCCACTGCCCTGTTCTCTCATTCCAGGAGAAACAGAGAGTGGGAGAATAAAGCAATCAGGGCACCATAGCATTACAGTGCATAGCTAGTGAGGTGGGTTTGGGAAGATAGCATGATAAAACCCGCGAGGACTCAAGGAGAGAAACCACCATGACACTCACCAAAATTAACACTTAGCCGACTTCTGGTAATATTGAGGCCCGAGTGTCCAACTAAGGAATGATAAGACACGCAAAATGTTGTCTGCAGCAGGCAGAATGAATAAATATGATGCTGCTTCCCTGATCTGCAATCTCCTTACAATGAGAGGTTTAAATTTTTCAGTAGACTGGGAGGAGCAGAATAAATCAAATAGTAATAGCAAAAAATTTCTAGAAAGCACTTGGAACATATTTTTCTGGAAGAGTAGGTTTTGAAACTGACATGTTGTAGGTGATGTTACAGTGGATAATAAAAAGGAAATAGCAGATCTATTACATGAACATTTTGTTCTTGTTTTCAGAATAGAGGAAGAGAACAATATGTCTCTGAAGAAAAGAAAGCTAAAAATAATTCAAGGGCAGGAACTTATTTGATCTAAGTAGAAATATTGCAATGGTGAAAATAATGGGACTTAAGACAGCGTGGAATGCCCTGCCTGCAAAAGTAGTAGACTCGCCAACTTTAAGGGCATTTAAATGGTCATTGGATAAACATATGGATGATAATGGAATAGTTTAGGTTAGATGGACTTCAGATTGGTTTCACAGGTCGGCGCAACATCGGGGGCCAAAGGGCCTGTACTGCGCTGTAATGTTCTATGTTCTACGTTCTATGTTCTAATCTCCAGGATTTGGTAGTTTACATTCCCAGAATGTTTCTAAGGAACTAAATCAGCAAAGTGCATATGTGTTATGTACAATATTAAATAGCTCTCTAGATAGAGGAACTGTGCCTTAAATTGCAAATGTCACATAGTTGTTATTTAACATAAGAATCACTTGCAATCTTAGTGGAGATATTTGCATGCAAGTTTTTTTAGTCTTTACAAACTTGCAAAGGTTTGAATTTATGTCAAGAAACCTTATTTTGGATCTATACAAGGACTGCACTGTAGTTTCTGTCTATTATTAATAAGATACATTTTAGCATCCCCAAGATTCTGAGATATTCAATAAGAAGTTTCACACCATGACTACTTAGAACCATAACAGCTTTTAAAACTGGTGTATAGACTGGTGTGTGAAAGCTTGCTCTCTACAAGAACCATTTACACCTTGGCTTGTATAGATCTTTAAATCCAAATGGAACCTACACAATGGGGGAGGTGACGGCCTCGTGGCATTATCACTGGACTGTTAATCCAGAGACTCAGGGAATGTTCTGGGCACCTGGTTTGAATCCCACCACAGCAGATGGTGGAATTTGAATTGAATAAAAATCTGGAATTAAGGGTCTAATGATGACCATGCATCCATTGTTGATTGCTGGAAAAACCCATCTGGTTCGCTACTGTCCTTTAGAGAAGGAAACTGCCATCCTTACCTGGTCTATATGTGACACCATTCCCACAGCAATGTGGTTGGCTCTTAACTGCCCTCTGGGTAATTAGGGATGGGCAATATGTGCTGGCCTGGCCAGCGATGCCTACATTGCATGAATGAATAAAAAATAAATTTAAAGTGAGGTGGTCAGTTCTGATGCACAGGGTTTTGCAGTTGTGTGGGACAGACCAGCTGAACTGGAAACATTTTTTTCCCCCGTTCATCACTGTTCAAGTGTTTGCCACTAGATAGAGACAAAATCTTGGCAGCAATTTGCACAATGCAAGGCCGTTGCCAAGAAGTAGCTGATGTGTGGATTGTTTTAGTGTTGATAGATGTGAATGCATCTGTTTCAAAACCCAATAATTGTCAGAAATCGTAAGTACTCACCGGTATAGTCTGTTTACACAATTTCATTTGTTTTTATCTGGGCCAAGAATCATACAGCTACAAAGGCAAGTGACAGTCGACCCCAGACAGCTAAAGAATTAAGTTCCACTGAAAAAAATAGATCTGTTTAGAGACTTTATTTTGGATCCCCTTTAAATTCTTGACGTTGATCATCCTCATTTGATCCACAGAGATGCCAGACTGTTGTGTAAAAAGGAGTTACAAAGCATACAACAGAGTTTGAACATTGACATTCAGGTAGGATGTCAAAGCTGGGTATCTCCAAACAAAATCTTAATAATTAACAGCCACAATTTAACATGATCGCTTCTGACACACCCACACTGGTAATTATTGCTTTAAGGCCATTTGCTAACGAAATTAATGTATTCATTGCCCTAACAAATTAGTATAACTTGTACATTATGCCCTGCGTTTGTGACCTCACAGTAAGAGGTTCCCAAAATACCACCAGAATTAAATGGCAAGAGCATTAAATGGAGGCTGTATTCACTGGAGTGCTGTATGCCTCTAACCACAAAGGATATTTCTCTTTTGAAATGCAGAATACATCTGATAACAGTCTAAGTGAAACCCTAATTAATAAAAGCTTGGTTTTGCCGACTAATGATATTGTTTTGCAGCAAATATATTTTTAGTTATGCATCTGTGTTGACAATTAACGTAACTAATATTATGGAAATTGATTCTATGGAAAAAAGAACTTTGCCCTTTTAGTCAATTATAGCACATGCATTATGGGTTGGCATTAATCGCAATATGTTTTGTGTTTAATATGAAAAGCAAAAGGATACAAACAAAAACTCACAAATGAAAATCTGTACCGAGTTTGATTGTGCATGCACACAAAACAGTATTTACAGTGTATTCACAAGGTTAATTAATGTATTTTGTTTCATTTTGTCCTTCATACACTAACGTTCTCAATGCAGTAGCAGTTCAATGTTCACATCGTTTTGCTCTTTCAATGACAGTAGCCCCAAAAATGTCGTTTTTATTCCTATCTTCTTGGGCAGTTTTTATTTTCCCCTCCTGAGGACATGGATTGCTTGTTTGGGTATGATTCCTCTGGTAGCAGACTCCCTATCTTTTACCTCATTCATGCGATTTTGAGTGTTGCTATGCTATTCAACCATGACTGGTAAAGAATCAAGCTAAGTGCCTCCTCAGTCAATGCACACAGGCATGCGAGTACCAATTAGTGTAAGAAATCAGATAATGCTGATGATAGAGAATTGGCAGAGTAATAAACATCAGGCAAGGTATGAAGCAAGGCTGCTGTTCTGCTGTTCTAAAACAAAGAACTGCAGATGCTGGAAATCTGAAACAAAAACAGAAATTGCTGGAGAAACCCAGCAGGCCTGGCAGCATCTGTGGGGAGAAAACAGAGTTAACACTTCGAGTCCAGTGACCCTTTTTCAGTTCTGAACTGGACTCGAAATGTTAACTCTGCTTTTTCTCCACAGATGCTGCCAAACCTGCTAAGGTTCCCCAGCAATTTCTGTTTTTGTACAGCTTTGCCATTGCGAGTATGTGTTATTTCCTAAGTGCAGTTTTACTTTCGCATGTTTTTCTCCCTTCCAAACCAAATGGCACTACAATCAACTTCAGCAAAGTGAACATAGGACAAGTAGAGCAATATCTTGGGGGACACCATCAAATTCCCATTAAGTCACATACCATCCTGAATTGGACATATAACAATATTGCTTCCTGGATCAATCACCAGGAGTTCCCAATATAACACTATTGTGCTAATACCACCGTTCCAAGTCCAGAACAACCCATCAACCCATTTTATTAGGGCCGGTCAGAGTGAGAAATAAATGCAAGGTCAGAAGAATTGCGCTCATTCAGAGAACAATACTAAATATTGCGACACTAAGATCAGTTCGTTCAGCAAAGATGAGGTCTTGAGGCTGGGACTATTCTGGTCTACACAAGCCATTGAGTTAGCCCTTGTTTTGTATTTAAAAAAATGCAAACTAAATGATAGCTGTCTTAAATATTGTAGTTTCTTTTGCCATTCTAATTAATTTACAGATTGGTTAAATGAAAGAATGTGGACTGTGTATTCCTGTGGCTTGAAACGTTGAGATTTTTGTTACTAACTTGGACTAGCACTTAGCTAGGGGACTGGAATTCAGGGCATAAACCAGATAAACAAGTATTACAGCTGTTCTTAAATATACAACATATTTATATTGCATTGGCCACTGGTTGAAGTCTTGCAACGTGGCATATTTCAGCAATGACAAGGTAAAGAGTGAAAAATCTGCTGTCCCATAAAGATTGATTGGTTTATTGTTGTCACATGTACCAAATACAGTGAAAAGTGTTGTTTTGCATGCTCTACAGGACAGAGTGGAGAATGCAGTGTTACCGCTGCAGAGGAAAAGCGAGAGATCAAAATTAACATTTGAGAGGTCTGTTCAAGAGTCTGTTAACTCATTTAATGTAACTGATAATGAAAGATCTTTCTTTTACACCATTATCGCACCTGACTTAGAGTCACAGAGATTACAGCACAGAAACAGACCCTTTGGTCCAACTCATCCATACCGATCAGATATCCTAAATAAATCTAGTCCCATTTGCCAGCATTTGTCCCATATCGTTCTAAACCCTTTCCTATTCATATACCCATCCGGATGCCTTTTAAATGTTGTAATTGTACCAACCTCCACCACTTCCTCTGGCAGCTCATTCCATACACGCACCACCCTCTGCATGAAAACATTGGCCCTTGAATCCCTTTAAAATCTTTCCCTTCTCACCTTAAACCTTTGTCCTGTAGTTTTGGACTCCCCCAACCTGGGGAAAAGACCTTATCTATTTATCCTATCAATGTTATTCATGATTTTATAAACCTCTATAAGGTCACCCCTCAACCTCTGATGATCCAGGGAAAATAGCCCCAGTCTATTCAGCTTCTCCCTATAGCTCAAACCCTCCAACCCTCACTGGAAAGCTTGGAGAAAAGTGACAAGAGTTTACCTGTGTGAGTTGCCAAGCCAGGGAATAGCTGTGTTTTAAATTTTTGAATGGCCCTATGATAGGGGAAATGGTAGCTTTATTGTAATGTCACTGGACCAAGAATATACGAATTAGGAACAGGTGTAGACCATTCGGCCCCTTCAGCCTGCTCTGCTATTCAATAAGATCATGACTGATCTAATTTTGGCTGCAACTCCACATTCTCACAGAGGGCTGTTGAGGCTGGGTCTTTGAGTATATTCAAGGTTGAGATAGACAGATGTTTAATCAGTAATAGAACCAAAGGTTAAGGGGAAAAAGCAAGAAAGTGGACTTAAGGATTATTAGATCAACCATGATTCTGAATGCAGAAGAGACTCAATGGGCTGAATGGTCTACTTCTGCTCTTATGTCTTATGGACATTATTTTTCAAATGGGAGGAAGGTTTACAATGGGGTTTGCTCAGAATCAACGCTAGGACTCTGTAGTTTCTGATATATATCACTTATCTACACCTTGGTTCATTGGTACAGTTTCAAAAAGTGTAGATGATACGAAATCTGAAAGCATAAACTGCGACAAGGATAGGCTAGTACTTCCTAAGGACATGGACAGGTTGGTGCATTGGGCAGACAAGTGACAGATGTAATTTAAAGCAGAGAAGCGTGAAGTGATTCATTTCGATAAGAACGGCACAGCAACAATGTAAAATAAAGGATATAATTCTAAAATGGGTATAGGAACAGAGTCAGTTGGGTGTTTATGTGCATAGCTTATAGGACAGCTGGAGAGAGTGTTCAATAAAGCTTTATCAATAGGTAAGTACAGAACTAGTACAGTGTTAAACTTGTATAAAATTTGGTTTTTCCTCAACTAGAGTTTTGCATTATGTTTTGGGTACTGCACTTTGGGAAGGATGTAAACTCATTTGGGAGGGTACAGAAAAGACTCATGAGAATGGCTCCAGTTTCCATGATGAGTAACTTCAGTTGGAGAGACAAGTTGGAGAAATTGTGGCTGTTCCCCATGAGACGACATTTGATCGAGGTGTTCAAAATCACAAGTGGTCTGCACAGAGCATTAACAGAGAAACTGTCCCTTTCAGTGCAATGATCAAGAAACAGACAGTACCAGTTTATGGTAGGGGAGGCAATGGCCTAGTGGTATTATCGCTGGACTGTTAATCCAGAGACGCAGATAATGTTCTGGGGACCCAGATTCAAATCCCACCATGGCAGATGGTGGAATCCAGTAAGTATCTGGAATTAAGAATCTAATGATGACCGTGAATCCATTGTCGATTGTTGGGAAAAACCCATCTGGTTCACTAATGCCCTTTAGGGAAGGAAACTGCCATCCTCACTTGGTCTGGCTACATGTGACTCCAGACTCCACAACAATGTGGTTGACTCTCAAGTGCCCTCTGGGCAATAAATGCTGCCTAGCCAGCAACGCCCTCATCCCATGAATGAATTTTTAAAAAGTATTGGCAAAAGCAACAATGGCAGTATGAAGAAAATCTTTTTCATACAGCAAGTGGTTAGCATGTGGAATGCACATGTGAGTGTGGTAGAGGCAGATTCAATGAGGTTTTCAAAAAGGGAACTGGATCATTATCTGAAAAGAAAATTTTGCAGAGTTATAGGCAAAAGACAGAGGAGTGGCAATAGGTGAATTGCTCCCCTCCAGTGCTATAACAATTCTACAAATCTATTGAACAGCGATTGCTTCCATTAATCATGGTTGGTTCTACGCTATCATCAAACCTATTCTGAAACTGCATGAAGATGATACACAGAGTACCAAGACTCAGGTGATTCTTGGCTCTACCGTGGCATAATTAGTGTTTTGGGACCAAAGTAGTCATCACCTTAAGGGCTATGAGTCAAGGGTGGATTTGCTAGAAGGCTAAGCCACCATGTATGTGCATAGATGGCTTCTATCCTGAACGGGTATCTGAGGAGTTCCCGAAAAAGGTACATAAGCTGGCACCAAGAAGCATCCAGAAGGCAGACTTCTGTCACATCCAAGAGGGAAAAAGTAATTGAGTTGGTTCTGCTGACCCAGAGATGCCAACCCAAAGGTTTCGGAGATACACCTGAAGCATTGCAGACTACAGAACACTCAGTAAATCTCCAGGCTACATAAATTGGCAGAGAGGCGAAAGTTTTGCTGTCTCAGTCTGCAGTTGCAGTGAAATTTCACGCAGTGAGTGTTGAAAATAATACAATTCAGTCAGCTCCCCACTACGCAACCTTCCACCCTCCCCACCAGTCATAAAGTATTCTTCCTGCATTAAATATTTTGGGTATTTTCTTATCCCAATAACAAGTCAGTAAAACAAAATGTGTTTCTGGAGAACAATCTATGTTGTGGAGAGTTCAGCTAAAAAGCTAAGTGAAATGTCTAAATCTTATTGCAAATTGTATTTTCACAGGTTTCATGCAGTATCAGAACACCAGGCACTTAGTTTTACAAGGTGTGAGAGTTTGTTTTCCAATAATGTCTCTCTTGGGAAGGAAACTGATAAAGAATACCACTATATCCCAGCTTACCTCGGTCAGACTATTTACACAGCATTCATTGCAGCATTGTTTCAGCATCTGCTGAGGATTAGAATGGTATCAGATCTTGAACCCAAAGATCATATAGTGCATTAACACACAGATGGACAAATCATCATTCCATATGTCATCAATCAAACATGTTTGAGAAGAAATTGTTTGAAACACCTTTGACATTTTTCAAATCTTTGCTTACATCTCAAAGTTACTGGGGTAGATGTCCAAGGGAGGTGAAAGAGAGTCTAATAACGTGTATCTGTTTGGCTGTCTGTCCCCACTCCTGTCCTCATCTCCCCACAGTTGTCGCCCACACTGCAGACCTCCTATACTCTACCTGAAAGCTGATCTCTCAGATAAATTCCAATAGTGTTGGTAAGCCATTCAACCATGTGCATCAGAGAAATCCCAAGACTGAGATCCAATCTTAGAAGATATTCCCACCTAATTGTATGTAATATTCAATGAGAGGAATCTCTAGAATGGTAACATGGCTTTGGGGCAAACATTAGCTGTTATTTTGAGTAGCATTCTGGCTCACATCGAGTCGCATTTGTCTATCACTCCTAGTGGTCATTACATCTGCAATACACCATGTGATTCTCTTCCTTATGTTCAAATTCCTCTCTATTAATTGCCCCACCATGGTCTGCCATATCTTCAGCATCGTAGGCCTCAAATTTTAGAATTACCCCCTTCATCATCTCCCCAACACTACCCCTCAACCCTCCTTTAAAATGCCATGGAAAATTCCTATCCCTTTGACCAACTTTCTTGCTATCGCCTTAAGTGACTTGGTGTAAGTGCCTTGAGACCCTATATTATTTCAAATGCACTATATATAATATAAGCCATTGTTACTGTTGCATACCCACTTTATTTTGCTTGTTAAATTTTCTGTCACATATTTACATCTTCAGTTATCGGAGTTGGGTAGACCTGTATCTTGCTACTGTTGTTTAATTTTCGCACTTTAGATGACCTCCCTTCTCTATCATTGGATAAAAAGCCATAAGAGTAAACTATGATCTAAACAAAGATTTATCGAACACAAGCCATGCAGAGCTTACAATTTATTTTGGCATTTCTCAGTAGGAGAAATCAACCATTTGCTCTCCTCTCCACCATGCATTCAAAATTACTCTATTGTGAATTTTTCCCCCTCAAAATCTGACAATTCCAATGTTGAGGAATTCTGTCTCATTCCCTAACTTCATCAATAGAAAAAAGAATCAAAGGATTCATCGAATCTTCAGTCCCCCTTTTCAATTGGTACTGTTCCTCTGCATGGTTCCAGATATCATTGTTTATTTGCCAATCATGTTTGTGTACAGGTTTTGGGAGACAGCCATTAACTTTGGCCATAACAGACCAGCAAGAGAGGATGAGTGTCAGGCTCTTTAGTAAGATGTATTTCAAGCAATTCATGAGAAGATAGCTCTTCGTGATGGACAATTTAAGAATTGGTAGATAGTTGAAATAAACCATTAATGCTTTAGCTAGCTGATTGTAAGGTCACTGGTGTTCACAGTCACTTGTCCTAGTTCCATAATAGATGATAGATGTCTAATGGATTTCCTGTGATAATTGTTTTCAGATTGACAGCCTCCAAAGTGACTGATGAGAAATTGACAACAAACTGGGGTGCAATCTAATAAGAGACAGTACTCCTCAGAAATATTTGAGACGTAGCACAGTAATAAAAGAAACATCAAACCAATAAGTTACCTTTCAGACTGTGTTACTGTATCACAGTCAGGCTTTTGATTGGGCTGCCCGTAGAGGGACATTTGAGAATGTTACCCTAATAATTCTAATCCTCACGGCCAGTGTCACTTGTGTATATGGTATGTGTGCTCTGTCCGAAAGTAGGTTCATTATCTGCTGATGCTTCATCCTGACCCTTGGTTACTGGTGACTTAACATTGCCTACCAGTCTCAATGCAGTGTGAAGAGGCAGGCCCCAAATCTATGTCAGCTGGAATGGGAATCAAACCTAAACTGTTGGCATTATCCTGAGCTGCCAACCAAGTCCCCACCAGCTAAGTCACCTGACCCCATCATGCTTTCTTTTCCCCTTATTTACTTGCAGGATGTAGCTGTTGCTGGCGAGAAAAGCATTGGTTGCCCATCTCTAATTATCCCTGAGATGTCAACATTGACGTATCTTCTTGGGCCGTTGCAGACTGCATACAACCAAAAGTGCTGTTAGAAATGGATTTGGACTTTAACCTAGCAGCAGTGAAGGAATAGCAATATACTGCCCCGTCAGGATGACGAGTGGCTTGGAGGTGAACTTGCAGGTGGTGACGTTCCTATGTACCTGCTGCCTTTGTCCTTTGAGATGGTTGAGGTTATATGTTTGGAAGGAGCCCGGGTCAATTGCTGTGGTGCAACTTGCAGATAGTAAAAACTGCTGCCACTGGTAGTGGAGGAGTGAATGTTCAAGGTGGTGAATGGGGTGCCAATAAACCAAGCAGCATTGGCTTGGGTGATACTGAGCTTCTAGAGTGCTGATAGACTAAAAGTGAAGTTTATTCCATGTCACACAAACATATTTACATATAAACATGCAAAACAGTAGTAGACACTGACCCTTCAGCTTGCTCCACCATTCAAGAAGATCATGATTGATCTGTTTTGTGTTTCAAATTTATATTCCCATGTAGCCCCAATCACCTTTAATTCCCTTCCTAACAAGAATCAACTCACCTCTATCTTAAAAATATTCAATGACTCCACTGCCGTCTGAAGCACAGTTCCAAAGTCACATAACCTTCTTATTACTTTTCCTCATCTCTGTCCTGAAAGGATGGCCCCAACTTTAAAATACAGCCCACTAGTTTTGGATTGCCCCACAAGAGAAAACATGTCCACCATTCAGGATCTTACACATTTCAATCAGGTCACTTCTCATTCTTCCAAACTCTAGCGGAAATAAGCTTAACCTTATTTTATCCTACTCTCATAAAACATACCACTCATTCCAGCATATCAATCCGGCATAACAAGGTGTAGAGCTGGATGAACACAGCAGGCCAAGCAGCATCAGGGGAGCAGGAAGGCTGACGTTTCAGGCCTAGACCCTTAAGCCTCTTCTAAGGATGCCTAACAATCCGGTAAATCTCTTTTGTATCTTTCCTTACATAAGATGACCAAAACTGCACACTGTATACAAGCTTTGTATTTGTGCCTTGTAGATGGTTGAAGGGCTTTGGAAAGTCAGGAGATGAGTTATTCAGTATAATATTCATAGCCTTCGAGTTACAATATTTATATGACTGTTTGAGTTCAGTTTTTGGTCAATAGTAGCCCCTGGGATGTTGATAGTGGGGGATTAAGCAATTGAAATGTTAATGAATGTCAAGGGGAAATTTTTTTGTTTGAGATGGATAATGCCTGACAGTTGTGTGGCATCAGTGTTACTTGCCACTGCATATTGTCCAGGTTTTGCTGCACATAGAAAGGGAACTCTTCAATATCAGAGGAGTCGCAATCGTGCTGAATATTGTGCAGTTATCAGCAAACACCCCATTTATAACCTCACAGTAGATGGAAGGTAATTGACTGAAGATGGTTGGGCTGAGGACAGTACCCTGAGGAACCCCTGCAGAGGTGTCTTGAGACAAGTGTACATGTCCAGATGTACACATCACTACAATGTATAGCAGCAAAGTACAAAATTCAATATGGTGAATATATATAGAATACTTTATGTAAATGAACACTAGGTGAAAGATGATAATCAAAAATGAGTTCATTTGATAAAACAAATTGTGATTGATTGAAAAGAACAAGATGGACAAGATGGCAATAAGTGAAATCCACATTTCTGTTTTGGAACCTGCCAATTAAACTTAAACAGCACGCATGGGATGAAGCCAAGCAGACTAAAACAGATCTAAATCACTTCTGTAACCAAATGTTCAATTGAAAATAACCTTGAATGTTAATTATTATCATCAATATTTTATTAACATATATATACACACATATATACAGCTCCGGTACTTATAAATGATATCTCATTGTGACACTACAATTGAGTCAACTTTATGAATAAAGTAACACTGTGTAAAATTTACTGACTAATTTTAAACCAGCTACTTTCCAAAATTTATGCTTAAAGGCCGTTTTAAACTAATAGATTAACTGGCTCATCAAGGCATTTGTGAGTTCACGTGTTCGAGACCCATCCTTAGATCACAAAAAGTGGTGCATTTTAAAGGCAATTAAAATTTCAACATTATATTGAATGAAATTTTACAGACTCGATCACTCATTATACTGACTGCAGATAATGAGGGATATTGATGTTTTACTGCAGCTAAATAGTACGTATCTCATATTGTTGAGAAGAAATCACGGCAGCACTTAGATGCATTCATATGTAGATATGGCACAGTAAAGCTCACACTGGAGTGCACATTATTTAAATGTTAGACACAATGTCAATTTTAATGCAATGGCAGACAGCACTCACATTTCACAAATGCTGATATGACTCAAAAGCCCATTACATCACTTTAACTGCAAGTGGTCCCATAGGATAATGAGATTTAGACACTTTTGACCACAGATTCCTAAGTATCATTGGTGATATTTATTGTTTTATATAGCTTTTAATTCAATTGTTTATTTTTAACCAAAAAGAAACCTTTACAGGAAAAAGAAATGTATGTATCTGTATTTAATACTCCACTCTCACCTCCCTCAGCCCCACAATTTCCGGCATGTAAAATCTTACCTCAGCTGTGCATACTTTACAACTCAGCCTGTCTTCATTCTTGGGGCCCTGTGGAAAACAAAACTCAGTTAGATCTATTCGTGGGAGAATGGAAGAGGAAATCTGTGAGCGGTTGTGATAATATTAATCAACATTGTGATAACTGGAACAACGGTCAGAAAATCTGATTTAACCCTCAGGTATTCTTGCTTGACAATTTCAATTCTGACAAGTTCATTTTTCTTTCAATTTGGTGCAAGTTTAAATATCTTCAGCAGCTTTCAATGCTTTCTTTAATTCTATCAATATATTTAACATCAGAGACAATGACTATTGTACCCTTGTTGTTCATCCTCTGCTTAAAGCAGTGAACATATTAGGCAGATTACAGCTTCAGTCTCCTCCACATGGGTATGGAGGCAGATTATTCTCCTCATCAAACCAATTGCACCACTCAATCGTGGCTCATTTGTGTTTACCCGCCTTTGATTTATAGCTTAATCCAACAAAAATCTATCAATGAGGGGGAAAACAGTGGCATACTGGTAATGTCACCGGATTAGTAATCTAGGGAGACATTTTCAAATCCCACCAAAACTGCTGGTGGAATTTAAATTCAATGAATCAATCTGAAACAAGAAGCCAGTTAACGTCTAATTTCACCATGACCTCGATCTATAGATTGCTGTCAAACTCATCTCTTTCAATAAAAGTCATTCAGGAAAGGAAATCTGCCATCCTTACCCAGTCTGGCCTACATGCAACTCCAGACCCACAGCAAAATGGTTCACGCTTAACTCTCTCTTGTAAAAGCCCAGCAACAACTCAAGTCTACAACAATTAGGGAAGGGTAACAAATGCTGACATAGCAAGCAATTACCACCTCCCATAGAACATTACAGCGCAGTACAGGCCCTTCGGCCCTCGATGTTGTGCCGACCTGTGAAACCAGTCTGAAGCCCATCTAACCTAAACTATTCCATATGTTTATCCAATGACCATTTAAATGCCCTTAAAGTGGGCGAGTCTACTATTTTTGCAGGCAGGGCATTCCACGCCCTTACTACTCTCTGAGTAAAGAACCTACTCTGACATCTGTCCTATATCTATCACCCCTCAATTTAAAGCTATGTCCCCTCGTGCTAGCCATCACCATCCGAGGAAAAAGGCTCCCACTGTCCACCCTATCTAATCCTCTGATCATCTTGTATGTCTCTATCAAGTCACCTCTTAACCTTCT
>NC_063341.1:69358155-69421917 GCF_021869965.1 Rhincodon typus | reverse complement strand
CTATGGGCAACTTAGCATGGCCAATTCACCTAACCTGTACATCTTTGGACTATGGGAGGAAACCGGAGCACCCGGAGGAAACCCACACAGACTCGGGGAGAATGTGCAAACTCCACACAGGTAGTCACCCAAGGCTGGAATCAAACCTGGGTCCCTGGCGCTGTGAGGCAGCAGTGCTAACCATTGAGCCACTGTGCCACAGAAATCTTCCAAAAAAAAAATTAAGGGCGGCAGAAGGGGGCAGTGGAGATGTTAAGCAGGTTGTCAGAACAATTGTGGGGGACAGAGGAGAGAGAGGTTCAGGAAGTGTGGGAGCAATGACCATAGCCATTTACAGGCCAGATCCATTGGGAAGAACTCAGTAAATTGTATCTTTGTGGAGATTGATTCAGACCCAAGGCTCCATATGAAGTCACCAAAACAAAAAGCAAGTAACATGTCATTTTTGGACGAGGATTCCTAATGATTAACTCATCTCACATCATGAATAGTCATATGTCAGTCAATTACCTTTCAATTTGCTTTGTAAAACATGGTCACTTCAAGCTTATAGACGCAGCCAAACAATCAACAATATACGCAACAAAAACAAAAACAGAACAGAACACAAGAACAGTTCTGAGGAAGGGTCACCAGACCCGAAACGTTAACTCTGATCTTTCTTCACAGATGCTGCCAGACCTGCTGAGCTTTTCCAGCAACTTCTGTTTTGCTCTTGATTTACAGCATCCGCAGTTCTTTCGGTTTTCAATCAACAATATACTTGCATTCAAACGTACCCAAGGAAATGATGTGAAAAAATTCTGACCAACTTTCACATCCACTCGCTAGGAACATGGTGACTATGAAAAGCACACCTTTGAAGACCCTATGTTTTGTTCACATAAGTGGGCTGACAATCTTACGGCCCCTTTTTTGAGGGATCAGAAATGTGTGGAGCAGGCAGAGGGCATTGGAAGAGGGGCTAAGGCATGAAAGTTGATGTTCTTTCTCCTTACTTCGACCCTTGTCTTTGGCTTACCTGCTTTTCCCAAACCCTCCCACAATCCTTACCATCTCCTGCTAGATGTCACCCCCTTTTTAAACTTTTCAATGTGATTCCCCTGTGGGGAGATGCTGCTTAAGTGGGCATTGCTGGTAACTTTATGAGGATTCTGTTGTCAGTCGGCCTATAGCGCAATTCATTATATCATTGTCACATATTTTGATTTGTTTTTATAAATAGATAGAAATGGTTTAAGGAATTATTTGACAAATCCTTTTCAGACTGGTCATTTGTGATAGTCATCAGGCGAAGAGTGAAACACTTCATCCATTGTGCTGACAGAGAAGTGAACACCATCAAATTCAGAAAAGGGGTCATTGCTGCTCCAGCCTGGGATTTAGGGAATGGGGTCTGCAGGGTCAGTGCAGACTCAATGGGCTGAATGGCCTCTTTCGTACTGTAGGGATTCTATTTTTCTAAAATTGGGGTGCATGGAGGAGAAAGGAGGGATAAGAGGATTTGTTTTATGCCACAAGTTGTTATGCTCTGTCTGAAAGGTTGGTGGAAGCAGAATCAATGGTAGCTTTAAAAAGGAAATTGGGCATATAATTGAAAGCTATGGGGGAGGGGTAGGAGGGTGGGAGCAGTTTAGAGAGTCAATATAGGCATGATGGACCTTAAAATGATTTCCTGTGAACCGCAAGATTCTGCAATTCTATAGCACGGCCATTTCTCATCCCAACTAACCTTATGAGCTCTGAGACTGAAGTTGTCACTTTAGTAGCTTTTGTGCTGAACTGGAGGGCAGCTTTGTGTAGTAGGCTCACAACCAGTGGGAGTTGTGTTGAAACTGTCCAAACTGGTTTCATGAAAAAGAGGTATCAGTTGTTGGAGAAAGGAGACAATCAACATGTCAGGGCTAGATTTGCAAAAAACGTTGCTATTGCAAAAGGACTGGCTTTTCAATGCATTTGACCATCCAATTCCAGCATTTGCAAAACGGCCTGAATTCTTGGAGTTCTTGAACACGGCTTCAAAATAAACAGGATCAGAATGTGAGAAAAAGAAACTGTGCCGATTTCAGGTGATAGAACGCAGATATTTAGCCACCAGAAGACATTGAAGATTGAAAAAGCTCATTCCAGATTTTAAGGATTCGCGGTTCCCACTGTAAGAAAAATCAGTCATCTTGGCTGAATGGATACATAACATTTTGTTGGACATTTGAGACATTTTAAAAGAAAAGTTTTGTGAGCTTTCCACTTCAGGTGTAGCGTTGTGGTTAATGCAAGTTATTTAAGGGCAGAACCTATATGTGGTGGGAGGGCTACATGAATAAATGACTTTTTTTTGCAAGGTGGAATACTTTGAGGTAACTGAATACTCAAGTGTTCTGACATCAGTGTGTTTTTGTTCTTTACTCTAGGGCTAGGGGCCTAACAATTATAATTCAGGGTTAATTTCCCCATTTCATAATCTGAAAAGGGAGGTTGTCTTCATTGTAATTCATCTAATCACCTCACAATGGTGAAGTAAAATGGAATTTATGGGGACATCAGCAACCAGGACCACGAGTCGGCCCTTTGGCCTCTTGAGCCTGTTCCACCACTCAATTAGGTCACGGCTGATCTACGTCTTAACACCATTTCCCTCACATGGTTAAGTAACACACAATACCCATGCCTATGAAAAGTTATCAATCTCACTTTAAAAAAATTCCAAATGACAACTCCATCATCAACAGCTTCTTGTGAAAGAGTTCCAGATTTCCACTATCCTTTGGGTGCAGAAGTGCTTTTCGATTTGTCACTTCTGATTGGCTCACTGCAAGGAGGGATGTAGGTGAATGATATAGATACATTTAAAGGGAAGCAAGATAAAATGGAGTGTAAAAGGAATAAAAGTGTATGATGATGGGATTAAATGAAGAAAACTGGGAAAAAGGTTCATGTAGAGCAGTCAAAACAAATAACTGCTTCTGCCAACGTAATTTGGAATTCTATATCATCTGTCGTGAGAGATTGGGAGCTTTGAGATGTGGAGGGATCTGAATGTCTCAATGCATGAATTGCAACAGGTTGGTATGCGGATTCAGCGTGTTAATAAAGACAGCTAATAGAATGTATCCTTTACTGTGAGAATCGAAGACAGCTTCATTTATACAGGCACTGGTGAAATCACATTGAGATTGCAGTCTACAGTGATGGTCTCCCTATTTAACGAAACCTGTAAATATGTTGGTGGCAGTTCAGAGAAGGTTTACGAGACCAATGCTTGGAATGGGTGGGTCGTGCTCTGAGTGAAGATAGGGCAGACGGGGCTTGTGTCTGTTGAAGGCTAGAAGTGTGAGGGATGCCTTGACTTAAAGATACAAGATCTTGAGTGGTCTAGTCAGGGTGCATATGGAAAGGGTGGTTCATCTTGTGAGAGAATCTAAACTGTTTAAAAATAAGACTCCTCCCATCTAAGTCAGCAACGAGAAAACTTTTCTCATGGAGGCCCATGATTCTTTGGAACTTTCTTCCTAAAGAGATAGATGTTTGATGACCAATCCAGACACGATGGGACGAAGGGCCTCTTCACCCCCAAAAGAATAAAACTCTATGCCTCTATGGTGGAAGCATTGGAATCCCAGGATCACAGGACAACCCAGTCACAAGAGGAGGGGCGGGGTGTAACTAACTGGGGGGTGTAATGTGTTCAGTAGCGAGGGCAGGGGGATAACTCTCCATGTCCACTGACCTCCCAGTTCTAGATGTCCATTCCCAAAAATCAGGACTTTCAACAAGGGAACCACCCCCATTTTCTATCCCCTACCACCACAACTCTTGCCCCCCCTTCTTTGTAGGTAGCAATCTGTCTGCATGGTTTTCATTGCTATGCATGCTGCATAGTAACAGGACCACCTGCAGCTGGGTTACTACTACCGGTGGTGGGATAAGGCCATTGAGGTCAAAAAGGGCACTGACAAGTTGCTGGAGCGGGCATGTCGGCTCAATGATGAGGTTCAACGCAGATAAGTGTGAGGTCATGTACTTTGGTCAGCAGAACACTGAAAGACATTCGGGGGTACAGTTCCAGTGGGACCTGGGCATACATGTGCTCAGATTATTGAAGATGGACAACAGGTGGAGAGAGCAGTAATAAAGCTGCTTTAATAGATGCATCAAGTACAAGAGCAATGAGTTGATGGTGAACTCTTATAACTTGTTAGACCTCATCTGGAGCACTGTTTCCAGTTGTGGGAGCCACATTATAGGAATGACGTGAAAAAGTTGGAGACAGTGCAGAAAAGATTTACAAGAATGGTTCCAATGATGAGAAACTTCAGTTATGAGGATAGATTGAAGAGGTTAGGACTGTTCTCATTGGAGAGAAGAAGGCTATATAAGACTACGGTTTTCAAAATAGTGAGTAGATAGGGAGAAGCTGTTCCCAGTCTTAAAATGATGAAGAATGAGAGGGCATAGATTTAAACTAGTTTGCAAACAAAGCATGGATGATATGAGGAAAAACAGTTTCACGTAGTGATTAGTTAGGGTATGGATGCGCTGCCTGGAAATGTGGTGGAGGCGGGTTCAATTGAGGCATTAAAAAGGAGCATTGGATGATTATTTAGATGGAAATAATGTGCAGGGATAAGGGGAAAAGGCAAGAGAGTGGTACTGGATAATGCAGGCGCGATGGACTGAATGGCCTCCTTCTGCACTGTCACAATCTGAGATTCTGTGACTAAATGGCCACTGAAGGGCCTCACTAGGCAGCAGGATGGGACGGTCGACCGTCGGTATTCTTGCCCGGGACTTAATTCTGGTGGAGACAGGAAGGCAACAGGGGAATGAGGTCTAATACTCCACTATCCTGCCTCATGACAGGCTTTTCCTACCTCCAAGATCATCATTGGAGAAAGCAGAAAAGCCTGTCCACTATTTGTGAAGAGAGACTTCACTGCTGCCTCACAGTGTCAGGGACCCAGGTTCGATTCCAGTGTTGGGTGATCGTCTGTGTGGAGCTTGCATGTTCTCCCTCGTGTCTGTGTGGCTTTCCTCTGGGTGCTCTGGTTTCCTCCCACAGTCCAAAAATGTGCAGATTAGATGGATTAGCCATGCTAAACTGCCCGTAGTGTCCAGAGATGTAAAGGGTTGGTGGATTAACCATGGGAAATGTGGGGTTATGGGAACCGGAGCTGGGAGCGGTAGAAAGTGTGGGGGTCAGGGTGGGATGCTGTTTGGAAGATCAGTGCATACGCGATGAGCCAATGGCCTCTTTCTGCATTGTAGGGATTCTACAATTCTATGAGAGACACACACAAATGAGAGAATAAAATCTGGAAAAGATGTTGCTCATGTTGACTGGTACATATTATACCATAATCATTCAGCTCTTTAAAATAAATTTGCTGAGAAAATCCTCGGGGCTGCTGATTTTGAATACCTGGCAGCAGAAGGTGTGAAGCCTGTGGCGCAACACTAGTGGCATTTTGCAACTAAGGGCTCACTGATATACTGCGTGCATTCATCACAATGTCACTTGCTTTGTTTGTAAAAGAATGAACCAAAAGTAAGGTCAATCACAGCTGACAAATTCAATGCTGCTTTTTACCCAAAGTCTCTGGAAAGAAGACGGAGCAAAAGCATCTTTGAAATGTTTTCTGAGAACGCACGAAACCTGCAGGAAATCTCAGAGGAATTTGATGGAATAAGGAATTCTTGCATTTACGTTGCCTTTTGCATCGTCTCGGGATGACATTAAAGAAGAGCAGAGATGTTCACCAGATGGCCAATGTTTTCATCCTAATTTTGCTCCTGGTCATGTTGCCCTGATCCTTGGAGTGTATACAGCACAGAAGCAGACCCTTCGGTCCAACTTGTCCATGCTGACCAGATATCCTAAATTAATCTAGTACCATTTACCAATATTTGGCCCATATCCCTCTAAACCCTTCCTATTCATATATCATCCAGATGCCTTTAAAATGTTGTAGTTGTACCAGCCTCGACCACTTCCTCTGGTTGCTCATTCCATACATGCACCGACCTCTGCATGAAAAAGTCGCCGCTTAGGTCTTTTTTAAATCTTGCCCTTCTTACTTTAATCCTACGCCCTCTAGTTTTGGACTCCCCCAGCCCAGGGAAAAGTCCTTGTGTATTTATCCTATCCATGCCCCTTATGATTTTATAAATCTCCATAAGGTCACCCCTCAGCCTTCACCGCTCCAGGGAAAATAGCCCCAGTCTATTCAGCCTGTCCCTATAGCTCAAATGCTCTAACCCTGGCAACATTCTTGGAATTTTTTTCTGAACCTTTTTGAGTTCCACAACATCCTTCCAGTAATAGGGAGCCCAGAATTGCACATAGTATTCCAAAAGTGGCCTAACCAATGTCCTGTACAGCCCCAACACGGCCTCACATGACTTCCTAACTCCTATTTGCAATGCACTGATCGATACAGGGATGCATACCAAACACCACCTTCGCTATCCTATCTACTTGCGACTCCACTTTCAAAGAACTATGAACCTTCAATCCAAGCTCTCTTTGTTCAACAACACACACCAGGACCTTGCCATTAAGCGTAAAAGACTTGCCCTGATTTGCCTTTCCAAAATGCAGCACCTCACATTTATCTAAATTAAACTCCATCTAGCAGTCCTCAGCCCATTGGCCCATCTGATCAAGATCCTGTTGTACCCCAAGGTAACCTTCTTTGCTGTCCACTGCACTTCCAATTTCGGTGTCATCTGAAAACTTACTAACCATACCTCCTACGTTCACATGCAAATCATTTATATAAATGACAAAAAGCAATGGATCCAGCACCGATCTTCATGGTAAACCGCTGGTCATAGGCTTCCAGTCTGAAAAGCAACCCTCCACCAACACCCTCTGTCTTCTACCTTCGATCCAGTTCTGTATCCAAATGGCTAGTTGTCCCTGTATTCTATGTGATTTTACCTTGCTAACCAGTCTATCACAAGGAAGCTTGTCGAACGCTTTACTGAAGTCCATATAGATCATGTACACCGCTCTGCCCTCATCAATCCTCTTTTCGAAGAAATAACAAAACTCAGTCAAGTTCGTGAGACATGATTTCCCACACACTAAGTCATGTTGACTATTCCTAATCAGTCCTTTCCTTTTCAAATATATGTAAATCCTGTCCCTTAGGATTCCCTCCAACAACTTGCCCACCAGCGATGTCAGGCTCACCGGTCTACAGTTCTCTGGCTTTTCCTTACCTTGCTGTGTACATATTGGCTGACATGTTTCCTACAACAGTGACTACATTTAAAAAGTGCTCCATTAGCTGTAAAGAACTTGGGGATATCCTTAGGTTGTGAAAGGCAGTAGACAAATGCTCAGTTCTGAGGAAGGATCACTGGAACCAAAGTGTTAACTCTGATTTCTCTTCACAGATGCTGCCAGACCTGCTGAGCTTTTCCAACAACTTATGTTTTTGTTTGAGGCAATGCAGGCCTTCCTGTTCACGTTTCACACGAAATGTTGGCAAATTGACTTAAAAATGAATTGCGTGGAATCTTAGTGACTGTTATATCGGCAAATATAACAGACACATTGAGTACAGCAAAATCCCACAGATATCAATGAGGTGAATTCCCAGTTAATCTTTTTTCTTCCCCAAATGTGGTGATGATGATTAAGGTAAAAATGCCAAGCCATCAGGAGATAACACGATGCGAATCTGGAGGAGCTTGGCAGACCAGGCAGCATCAGAGGAGCAGGTAAGTTGCCTGATGCTGCCTGGCCTGCTGTGTTCCTCCAGCTCCACACTGTGTTATCTCTGACTCCAGTATTGGCAGTTCTTACTATCTCTGAGCCATCAGGAGAATTTGTTGCCATTCTTTAAACTGTGACATGGGATTGTCAAGGTTATAAATGAAACACATGGATAGACAAATGAAACTTCGGATTGATGTATCATTTCAAAGGCTAATATTTCCTGACAATGATGAGCTCCTCAACCTCGCACAGTCAGCCATCTTTATATGTTCAGCAGGAGTCTCTCTCTTTCTCTCTCTCAAATGCATCCAGTTCTGAAGAACACTCATACAAGACATGAAATGTTAACTTTTTTTCTCTCTCTACGGATGCTGCCAGACCTGCTGAGTGTCCCCAGCAATCTCTGTGCTTACACACAGGATAATTCTCCATCTCATCATTGAAGTAGTACAATGAGATCTTTTTTATCCAATGGCCAGGTAAATGGGCCTCAGTTTAACATCTCAGGGTAGACATGAGAACAAAGCACATTTCCACAGAGCTGTAAGTGTGGTAAAGTGTCTCTAGCTGTGCCATAGCAGTGTGTTCAAACTAAATTTGACACTGTTCCACGCAGGACAATATGAGGATAGGTGACTGAAAGTCTGGTTAAACAGGTAAGTGTTAACGTGAATCTTAAGACAGGAAAGAGGTGGAATACATTAGAGTGGGACATAACAAAACTTTGAGATGAGGTAGCTGAATGTATACCCCCAAAGGTGGCACAATAAAAATTGGGGATGGCAATAGGCCAGCATTAGGAGAGAGTGCGGAGTTCTTCCAAAAATCTTTATAAGGACCCAAAAGGAATTATTACACAATGGATGTGAGATTTGCTATTGAACCACTCAAAATATACTGCAGCTTGGAAATTCAGAAAAGCAAAGGTGCTGCTGTGTACGCATCAGCAAATGCTGCCAAATTCTAAACTGGAAAACAACAGTTTTTCTTCTATTTTTAAACAGTGTTCTTCAGACAAGACGGAATTTTTCATTGCCACCGACTTCAACGTAATTCAAGGCTTTGTTTTGGTAATCTAATCAATAGGTCCAAGTGCACGATCATACAGCTTTATTACCTTTTGTATCCACGTCAGCAAACACTTGTGATGAGCGACTAAACTCTTGCAGTCACAATACTGTAACAAGGAATCACGGTCTGTCACCTCCAGTTCTCTACAGATGAAGCATTCAGGAGCATCATCTGAAATTTTAAATAAAACACATTAAAGAAAGCTATGATGAAAAAGCATTACAAACAATTGCAATTGTTATACTTCCCGAGTAGCACACATGAAATCAAGTCTCACTTCACAGTTGTTACAAAAATTAAAGTACACAAAATTCCCCCATTTACCCCATTTTCAGACCTAGTTGTTAGAAAGCATGGATGAGATTCTGTAGAATTACAGAATCCCTACAGTGTGGAAGCAGACTATTCAGCCCATCAAGTCCACCCCAACCCTCCAAAGACCATTCCACTTAGACCCAACCCTCCAATCTTATCCCTGTAAGCCTGCATTTCCATGGCTAACCCACCTAGCTTGCACATCCCTAGACAGAACAAGCAATTTAGCATGGCCAATCCCCCTAACCTGCACATCTTTGGACTGTGGAAGGAAACCACAGACACAGGGAGAATGTGCAAATTCCACACAGACAATCGCCTGAGGCTGGAATCCAACTCAGGTCCTTGGCACTGTGAGGCAGCAGTGCTAACCAGTGAGCCACCATGCTGCCCCTAACTCACTGCATACAAATACGCTCCTTGTCTCTTTCTAGTTCTTTTGCCAGTTATGCTGAAACTTTGCCGATCAGTTTGTTAGAAAGGTTGAAAAAGTGAAACCCATGCAATATAATATTTAAGAGAAATTACAAATTACATTTTGTGAATTATTGGCATAAACTGCTAAGCTTGTTAGTTTATAGCTAAGTTGCACTTAGTAGGAATTGCTACTTATTGCAAGTAATTAAACTCTAGCTACAGGCGAACAGTTATAAACTCTTAGCATATAACAATACAAATTAAAACTCCAATCCCCTTACCCAACAAGGCAATGGGTTATGAGTGAAGGCAAGCTGGAAGGCAGCTTAGTGATTCCTATTCATGTGATGTGCTATTAACCATCCATCAAATTACTTTCTTGGCTAAACTTGAGAGACATTTCTAAGTGTTGGAAGTTGTTTGATATAACAGGTTAAGTGATGTGAGTGTGTCTGAATGAATGAATGTCACATGGAGCAATGTTGCCACCATATCCTTAAAGAATTGGCCTTAAAGGAGGCCACAGAATCATTCAGGGTATTTTCTTGGTCTTATTTTTGTGGACCTGGAAAGCCTGGTATAATTCAGCTCATTGGCAGCTTCCTCCAGCTTTAATCAGTCCCACTCCTAGTTCTAAGCGCTGTTCAGATCAACTCAGGAGCTGGCCTGATTCCTGCCTCCCCTTCTGGTGGATTTCTGGGTGAAACTTGTTTGATTCCATAACTTGTCCCTGGCATTAGTCAAGATGGGACAGAGGTAGGCGGGAAACCATGGTTATGGAAGAACCCATGGTTGCACCCAATGTGGCCTTGTCTAGATTGGCGAAACGAAACAGAGACTAGGTGACCACTTTGCAGAATACCTCTGGTCTGTGCGCAAGCATGACCCTGACCTTCCTGTAGCCGGTCATTTTAACACAGTGTCCTGCTCGCATGCCCACGTGTCTGTCCTTGGCATGCTACAGTGCTTCAGTGAATCACAGCACAAACGGGGTGAACAACTGCTATAGGCGTGGCCGAGTGGTTAAGGCGATGGTCTTGAAAGCCGAAGGGGGGGTCCCTGCACAGTTTCAAAACCTACTGACTATGGTTAAGAGCTCAAGGCCAATAAAAGGGGAGTTCACTCCCTGCCTTTCTAGGGCCAGGGGAGGCAATAGCCCAGTGGTATTATCGCTGGACTATTAATCCAGTGACCCAGGTAACATTCTGGGGAACTGGGTTCAAATCCCACCATGGCAGATGGTGGAAATTGAATTCAATAAAATATTCAGAATTAAATATCTAATGAGGACCATGAATCCACTGTCAATTTTGGAAACCCCATCTGGTTCACTAATGTCCTTTAGGGAAGGAAATCTGCCATCCTTACCTGGTCTGGTCTACATGTGACTCCAGACCCTCAGCAATGTGGTTGACTCTGAAATGCCCTCTGGGCAATTAGGGATGGGCAATAAATACTGCCTAGCAGCAATGTCCTCATCGCATTCATGAATAAAAAAAAACTCATCTTCAGACTGGGCACTTTACATTGTGAACCGACTCCCATTTCCTCCCTTTCGTTTAGCTTTATTGGTTACATTTTCCTAATTCTTTCCTTTCTTTTAGCTCTACTGGTTACATTCTCTGTCACCATGTCCTCTCTCCCCTGAACCCCACCCCACCCACCCCAACCAAGTCGGACCATTGTTCTGCCATTCTCACATTCTGATCACTTAATTTGAACTATCAACATCCTTTCTCCCCCAGCACTCCAACCACAGCCCCCGTCCCACTATTGCATAAATGCTGCCCCCTCCACGCTTCACTTCAGCTCTGGTGAAGTGTCATCTAGACTAGAAAAACCCGGGTTGCTTTCTTTGGAGTGGTGGAGGCTGATGGGAAACTAGATAGAAGACTGTAAGATTATGAGATGCATAGATAGGTCAGAATCTTTTTTCCAAGACGTGAAATGCCGAATACAAGGGGTCATGCATTTAAGGTGGGGGAGGGGGGTGGGAGTTCAAAGGAGATGTGAAGGGCAAGTTTTTTTTAAACACGGAGAGTAGTAGGAGTCTGGAACCAGGGCTGGTGGTGGAGGTAGATACGTTAAGGGCATTTAAGGGACTTTTAGATTAGCACATGAATATGCAAGGAATGGAGGGATATGGACCAAGGGCAGGCAGAAGAGATTAGTTTAATTTTGTGTGGTGTTCGGCACAACATCATGGGCCAAATGGCCCATTTCTGTGCTGTACTGTTCTTTGTTCTACATTCTAAGTTTAAGTTCCTAATCACTCCCTGATCCACAGGCTTGTGCCTTGACTGTGGTGTTGGAAGGTACATATATAAGCTTGGCACTTGGAGGCCAGCAATGTTGGGCTGCAGGGAGCAGTTGTCTGTTATGGTAATGATAATCTTCCTTTTCTTCCATTGATACATTTTATCCACTTTCTTCATCCACATCTCAAAACTGCTGGAGGTCCACCGCAATTTTGTTGACAAACTCAAAGATGCAAGCTCACGCTCCTCAGAAATGTTCACTTTTTGCTTCACTGTAGTACCCTCACTTTGTTTCCAACTGAGCACCTTTTTTTAAAAAAACTTTCCCACAGGTTTAGCCACACTTTCAGGGTTTGAATGTCTCTTCCACGAGAGATTGCAATGACGAATGATGGCTTTGCTGTGATTTCACACTCTATGGGCAGAGGGGGCGGGTGTGAGTACATGTGTATATTTAAGGCTTATACAGATAGATTCCTGATTAGTCAGAGGTTCAAGGGTTACAGGGAAAAGTCAGGAAAGTGGATGCAAGGAAGGTCGGGAATCCGCCATGAATGACAGAGCGGGCTCAAGGGGTCGAATGGCCTCCTCCTGTTCCTATTTTGTTATGGTTTGGCATGGTCTAATTTCTCTCCAATTGGTTCACACAATTGTATGACCAAGCGTTCATGCATTCGTCTAATCTCGAGTCACCAATCAGGAACATCGAAATATTTTGTGTTGGGAATAGCTGACACCTTCTCCACAAGCAGAGTTCTGGAATATTCAAATGTGATTCGCCAAGGTTTCACTGTATATATTGAATAAAGGTTTTAGTGTTCACTGACATGGGTGCGGAATGCATTCTATCAACAGCCCAGACATGATCTCACTACATCACAGGGATGTAAAGGATCCCACTTGGCACTGTTCGAACTTGAGCTGGATAAGTATTCACAGCAAGTTACCACTGCTTTATAAAGAACGGATTATCTGGACCATGGACTGGATTTTGTGGCTGTAACAAGGTACAACTGTCAGTTTTTGCTATCACTACTCTTCTAAAGTTGACAGCAACTTCTAGAGTTCATATAAGTTTGGATAAATTGTTGTCATGATACAATGCTTCCCTTAAAGGTGTGCTGTGATGTCGTCCCGGCCCATAATCAAATGGAGATCATACAACTGATGTAAAGTTAACCTTCTCCTGCAATCAGTCTCATAATAAAAACCTTTGAAGAAGTAATACCTTGTTGAAGAAGATATGACTAGGTTTTTAATGACATCCTAGGTTTCTTTGGCATGAACTTTATTCAACATGCAGTACCTTTTAATTTGTTGGTATGGCTGAGTGTATGTGGCACCTCAAAGGAAACAGTTTCCATGAGATATTTGGGATGGACTTCAAGATAGCTGCACAGTTTAGATGGGACATTGTTCACAATTAAGCACAAATCGCCTCTCTAGCCCTGAAAGAAAATGGTTAGTTGTCGTATGTCTCCATTATAAATAAATGCAGTTTGTTGGGTAGTTTAGTTTCTACTCATGTGCATATCCTAATCATATAAAAGATTTCTTTTTTCTATTCATTTTTTGTGGGATGTGGGTGTCGCTGGCTGGCCAGCATTTCTTGCCCATCCCTAGTTGCCCCTTGACAAGGTGGTGGTGAGCTGCCTTCTTGAACTGCTGCATTCCTCCTGCTGTGGGTTGACCCACAATGCTATTAAGGAGGGAATTCCAGGTTTTTGACCCAGCGACAGTGAAGAAACAGCGATATATTTCCAAGTCAGGATGGTGAGTGACTTGGAGGGGAACTTGGAGGCGGTGGTGTTTCCATATATCTGTTGCCCTTGTCCTTCCAGATGGAAGTGATTGTGGGTTTGGAAGGTGCTGTTTGAGGATCTTTGGTGAACTTCTGCAGTGCATCTTGTAGATAGTACACACTGCTGCTACTGAGGGTCAGTGGTGGAGGGAGTGGATGCTTGTGGATGTAGTACCAATCAAGTGGGCTGCTTTGTCCTGGATGGTATCAAGCATCTTGAGTGTTGTTGAGACTGCACTCATCCAGGCAAGTGGGGAGTATTCCATCACACTCCTGACTTGTGCCTTGTAGATGGTGCACAGGCTTTGAGGAGTCAGGAGGTGAGTTATTTGCCACAGTATTCCCAGCCTCTGGCCTGCTCTTGTAGCCACTCTGTTAATGTGGTGAGTCCAGTTGAGTTACTGGTCAATGGTAACCCCCAGGATACTTGGGGGATTCAGTGATGGTAACACCATTGAATGTCAAGGGGCGGTGGTTAGATTGTCTCTTATTGGTGATGGTCATAGCCTGGCATTTGTGTGGCGTGAATGTCATTGCCACTTGTCAGCCCAAGCCTGGATATTGTCCAGATCTTGTTGCATGTGAACATGGACTGCTTCAGTATTTGAAGAGTCATGAATGGTGCTGAACATTGTGCAATCATCGGCGAACATCCCTACCTCTGACCTTATGATGGAGGGAAGGTCATTGATGAAGCAGCTGAAGATGGTTGGGCCTAGGACACTACCCTGAGGAACTCCTGCAGAGATGTCCTGGAGCTGAGATGACTGACCTCCCACAACCACGACCATTTTCCTATGAGTCAGGTATGAATCCAACCACCAGAGCGTTTGCCCCCTGAGTAAACTGTGAAGAGATCTAGTGGTATGTTTCTTTTTATTCATGCATGTGATGAGGGTGTCACTGGCTAGGTCAGCATTTGTTGCCCATCCCTAATTGCCCAGATGCAGTTAAGAGTTAAACAAATTGTTGTAGGTCTGGAGTCACATGTAGGCCATGCCAGGTAAGGATGGCAGTTTCCTTCCCTAAAGTGAACCAGATGGGTTTTTCCAAAAGTGAACCAGATGGGTTTTTCCAACAATCAACAATGGATTCATAGTCATCATTAGATTCTTAATTCCAGGTATTTTATTGAATTCAAATTCCATTCTCTGTCATGGCAGAATTTGAACACGGGTCCCCCGAACATTACCTGGGTCTCTGGATTAACAGTGCAGTGAGAATACCATTTCCTCCCAGAAGTGTCTTGTGCTTTGTGAGAATACTTCAGTGTGATTGAAAGCCCATACTGTTTAAAGGATGCATAGTTAAGGCTGAGGGGTGAACTAATTGACAGCTTTGAAGTTTGAAAGATCTTGAGAGAGGGGATTCAGAGATAATGTGGGGAAGAACGTACAAAGATACAAATTAGGAGCAGAATTAGACCACTCGGCCCCTTGACCTACTCCATGTTTCCATAGTATCATGGGCTGATCTGGTTACTCTGCAATTGTGCCTGATATCCTTTTACTCTATTGTTTATTAAGGATCTACCCACCTTTGACTTAAAAGATTCAAATACACATGTATAAAAAATTCATTCTGGATGCGAGCATCACCAGCAAGTCCAGAATTTGTTGACCAACCTAATTGCCCTTGAATGGAGGGTTCTGAGGAAGGGTCACCAGTCCTGAAACGTTAACTCTGATTTTTTCTTCACAGATGCTGCCAGACCTGCAACTTTTCCAGCAACTTCTGTTTTTGCCCTTGAATGGAGTGGTTTACATTGTTATCTGATCAGGAGTCACAAACAGAGCTGCTAAGAGTGGATGATTTCCTTCCCTCAAAAACCAAATGAATATTTATGACAATTTATCATTAGGTTAACTTTTCAACTCATATTTATTGAATTCAAATTTCACTATATACAAGTGAGATTTGAATCCATGCTCCCAGAACATTAGTCTGGGGTTCTGGATGACTAGTCCAGTGACATTATCACAAGAAGAGATATCATCTTCACATCCACCTATTGAGACCCTTTGGGACCTTACATGTTTCAATCAAGTCACCATTTACTTTTCTAAACTCCAGCAGAAACAAGCCAAATCTGTCTAACCTTTCCTCATGAGACAACCTGCCCATTTTAGCTACTGGTCTGGTTAACCTTCTCTGAACTGCTTCTAATGTATTTAAATCCTTCCCTAAATTTTTGTTTTCATTCATTCACGGGTTGAGGGCGTCACTGACCAGGCCGTATTTATTGCCCATCCCTAATTGCCCAGAGGGTAGTTAAGAGTCAACCACATTGCTGCGGGACTGGGGTCACGTGTAGACCAGACCAGGTAAGGATGGCAGTTTCCTTCCCTAAAGGACATTAGTGAAATAGATGGGGTTTTCCGACAATCGGCAATGGATTCACGGTCATAGAACATAGATCAGTACAGCACGGTACAGGCCCTTCGGCCCACAATGTTGTGCTGAACTTTGACCCTAATCCTAAGGTCTATCTAACCTTCACCCCTACCTTAGGCTATCATCCATATGCCTATCTAATAGCCGCTTAAATGCCCCTAATGAGGCCGACTCCACTACCCTCTCCGGCAATGCATTCCACACCCCGACCATTCTCTGAGTAAAGAACCTACCTCTGATGTCTCCCCTATATCTACCTCCACTCACTTTAAAACTATGCCCCCTCATAATAGCTACCTCCACCCTAGGAAAAAGTCTCTGGCTGTCTACTCTATTTATACCTCTGATCATTTTGAACTCCTCTATCAAGTCATCGTTAGATTCCTAACTCCAGACATTTATTGAATTCAAATTCCACCATCTGCCATAGACAGATTGGAACCCAGGTGCCCAGAACATTATCTGGGTCTCTAGATTAAAAAGCCAGTCCAGCAAAAGTACCACTAGGCCATCGTCTCCCTATAAGGAGACAAATACGGACCCAATACACCAGTTGTGGTATCACCAATGTTCTTTAAAACTGAAGTAGAACTTTGCTTGGCAACACAGTGGCACAGTGGTTAGCAGTGTTGCTTCACAGTGCCAGGGACCCGGGTTTGATTCCAGCCTTGGGCAACTATCTGTGAGGTTACCATGTTCTCCCCGTGTTTGCTTGAGTTTCCACCAGGTGCTCCGGTTTCCTCCCACAGTCCAAAGATATGCAGGTTGGATGGATTGGCCATGGTAAATTGTCCTGTAGTGTCTAAGGATATGCAGCTTAGGTGGAATAATCATAGTAAATATGGGGTTAGAGGATAGGGTAGGAGTAGATCTTTGTAGGATGATCTTTTGGAAGGTCAACGCAGACTCAATGTGCCAGATGGCCTCTTTCCACGCTGTAGGGATTCTATGATTCTACTTTGATATTCAATTCCCCTAGCATTAAGCACTGAAGTATTATTACCTTTCCTAATTACTTGACGTAACTTTTATAATTCATGCACTTGAATAGCCAGATCCCATTGCATTCAGAGCTGTGCTTTTTCAGATAATAAGCTTTTTTAAAATTCTGTCTTCGAAAATAGACAATTTCACATTTTGCCAGAGATTAGTTGAATTGATAGGAAGGCTACACTTAGAGACTAGATGAGGAAGTAATAGGTGTGAATGGAACATAAATACAGACAGAGGAATGGGCCGGTTGGACTGAATGGTTTATTTCATTTCTCTATCTCCCATGCAATCCTATGGATTGGTGGACAGCTGGAGATCTTACCAGCAGAAATAAGCCGACAATGGAAAAGAGGAAACTAAAACAGAAATTCCTGGAAAAGCTTAGCAGGTCTGACAGCATCTGTGAAAAGAAATCAGACTTAACACTTTTGGTCTAGTGACCCTTCTTCAGAATTAGACTGATAAAGAGGAAATTGTTGTCACAGAGAAAGAACACATGACCATTGCCCACATTTTACTTCAAGGTCTGAGGCAATTGCTGTTAGCTCACTGCTATCAAGTCCAGCCCACTGCCACATTACTGTTTGTGAGAGCTTGCTGTGCATAAATTGGTGACTGTGTGCACCCCATCACAGCAGTGACTGGCTGCACTTCAAAAAACCCTTCATTGCCTTTATACCGTGGATCGCCCTCAAAGCGTCAGGTGGAGGGTGAGGTGTTTGGAGAGAAGAGATAGGGTTGGGGCAAATGGGAAATAAAGTAGAATAACATCAGTTATTGCTACATTGCACAGGAAGCTGATGCTGTTACATTAGATATTGCAATATCAGAACGAAAAGTTTTATTTCCCTTTAGTCAGTGAAATATCAGTTCCCATTGTACTTGGGGAGAATTAAAGCCCATCGCTCAAAGCCATTTCCCATTTATTAATGATGTGATCACTGCAGAATATGATTAATCTATCAGGATTGCACACTTTACAGGAACCCACATTTATACAAACAAAATGTCAGAGCAGTCAAGTAGGATAAGACACAAAATGTGATTGAGTGTAATTAAGGCTGCAAACCCAATCATCCAGGCAAATAGGTTTTTGCTCACCAGAGAATATTAATTTTAAAGGAACAAATACAATGGTACAGCCAAAAGTGGCAGTGACATTAAAATTTTGTTCAGAGTCTGTTTCATTCAACAGGTGTTCCACTATGTTATCTTATACATCATAAATGGGATATAGCTAAATGTTCTGGCTGTTGGATTTCAGGTGAATAAAATACCAACCCCTTTCCACCAAAGCAGTGGAGGATACTGACACAGTCATTGCCCAAATGCAGCAACGCTTGGATAATAGCCAGGTTTGGGACTAATGGCAAGTAATGTTGGCACCACACAAGTGCCAAGCAATGATCATCTCCAATAAAAGACAAAAACCAAACAGTGCTCCTTCATAATCAATGGCATCACCATCATTGAAACACCACTATCAACATCCTGAGGTTACCATTAACCAGAAACTTAACTGCACCAACACTGTTAATAGCAGGACAGAGGCTAAGAATCCTGCAGTAACTAACTTACCAGCTACCCCCTCAATGCTCAACTATAAGGCTAAAGTCAGGGGTGTGATGGAATACTCCCCACTTGCCTGGATGAGTGCAGCTCCAACAACACTCAAGAAACTCAACATCATCCAGGACTAAGCAACCCAGTTGACTGGCACCACATCCACAAACAATTGCTTTATCTCCAAGACTCAGTGGCAGCAGTGTGTACCATCTACAAGACGCTCTGCAGAAATTCATCAAAGATCCTTAGACAGCACCTTTCAAACCCACAACCATTTAAAAGGATTAAGGCAGTAGATACATGGGAACACCAAGTTCCATCCTGGCTTAGAAATATATCACGATTCCTTTTGGGTCGTTGGGTCAAAATCCTGGAATTCCCTCGCCAGTTGGGGTACTCCCTCCTCAAAAAGTGTCCATGTTTTTTCTATGGTCGTAACTTTTTCAGACCCTGAACAACGGGGGCATTGGCAATCCAGTTGGGAAATTATAGGGAGATCATGAAAATAAGGCTCTCTATATAAAAAAAGTCCAATTTTCGACCAAAGGTTTAATTGCCCAGACCAGAATCTCAGCGGTGATTGGTTAACATGCATTACATCCATGCTACATTAGTGTCACACTGATCCCAGCAGTTTATGTAGCAAACACTGTACATGCTTCAACCACTTGGCAATCTAAGGGGAGCAGTTCCCAGTCAAGTCAAGGAGGCCTGTTGTTAGTCAAGGAGTCCCATAACCATCAATTGAGAGCAGTGTCTGATCTCAGTCCAGGTGCTTAGACACGGTCAGTCAGCCATCTGGGGTGCTCAAAGTCAAGGGTACCGTTGTAGTCTAGGGGTTGGCTATGATCAATTCAGCAGGGTCCGTGTAACCAATAGGGATTCAAGATAAAGTAATCAGGGACCTGGTCACTTATCAGTCAGGGCTGTCCTTACAAGTCAGTCACAGCGCTGGGCCCCAGTTAGTTCTGAGGGTCTGTTCATTTAAAGTCAAGGCAAGTTATCAGTGCCCATTGCAGGGTAACTGGGGAAGTCAATTGTGGGGATTGGAGGCAGTATGCTGGGGTGCAGAGGGGACAATAAATCTGATGGGGAGACTGTAGTGCACTAGAGGACATGGGTTACTGTGGGAGGGGGGTGTCGTTGATGGTCACCAACATCCAACTAAAAGTGTCAACAGGAGGTGTGGGGAAGAAAGCAACATGATGGTTCGAAGGTGGGGTGGAGGGGTAGAGGAGTCACCCAGATTATCACCCTGAACCTGTGGCTCACTCTGAGAGGCGTGAACTATGTTTCCATCCTCAGCTGGGTCACAAATAAGCAACAGAAATGCACTGGGGCTGCTACCACATCCAGACTGGATGGAGTAACTGTGTTTTACTGTTTGAGTGCATGGGCTCTATTTATGAGTAATGTCAGTTCCTTCAAGGGGCAATGACGTTAATCAGAGCACTTCCTTAGTTCAGGTTAAAGACAAAAACAGAAAGTGCTGAGGTCTGGCAGGATCTGAAGGGAGAAAAGCAGAATTAACATTCACATCCAGTAATTCTTCATTATCTATAATCAAAGAACCTTGCATGTGAAACACATGTAATTGTGTAGGATACAAACCCTGGTTACATCTAATCATCACTATGTCACTGGTCATTACAGGTTGATCATTTTCATTTCTGTGATGCTGATATGATCATAAGCGACTTTCAAAATGTCAACTGTGGGTCATCATTTACAAAGACCATCCAAGATCCCATAGTCTACAGAAAGGCATGGAGCTGATTTCCTCTCATCTCAATGGTATGTATATGCGCTTATATACAATGCTGCCATTCTCGGGTTATGTGGGTCTGAGGGACAAGGTATCAGCAATCCCGCCGCATCTACAATCTCCTACTGTAATTTGTGCAACATGACTTATGCTGTACACAGGTAGCTCTCCTATAACACGATAGTTGTGTCCTTGTGAGACCCCATGCTATAGAAAATCACGTAATAGAAAAACGCCATAGAAAATTGCATTATAGGGAAGTTGCTACAGAAAAATCACTGTACCTGTACAGCAGAAAGTTTGTTATCCAAACAGCGTCCACTATTCATTAATCGCGTTACAACCAACTCGCATTAATGAAATGCACATTATAGCAGAACTACCTGTACATTGGAATAAAGTCTCAATGTCAAAGGTCCCCTTTAATGCATTCCATGGCCCACAATGTCAGCGTCTTCCATGTCGCTCTGCATGCGTGAGTGTGCTAAGTCAGCACTCCCATTATCACTTGTCTGTAATGGGAGTGCTGACTTGCTGACACTATTAAGGATCTGTTCTTCTGCTCCGAACATTCCCCACACAGGGTCATTGCAATGAATGCTCCAGCCTCAGCAGGAGTTACCCTCACTGTGGTCAGGGTGCAACAAAGACCCAGAGCAGTGTCTGATGGATTTGCCCGAGCTTTTCAGCAAGCCCAGGACCAGTAGCAACCTCCAGTGGCTGCCAAACACATGAAGATGTCCTTGATGACAAGATGTAGTTTCTTAAATCTCAGTAACTATAACAATTACAACATATACAATAACTCATAGGCATATTAACTGCTGCTAACAAAAGGTAGAGAAGGCACATCAGGAGACCCAGCCAACTGTTATCTGGTTGAAATTGCTAGAAAGTCTGCCACAGGTTCTACCAAGTGACTACGTTATAGATCAGACAGGACAGATCTCTAACCCATCGATCAACTCTTTTGCGACCTATACGTTATATAATGGGCATCAGCACCAATAAACCAAGCACTGCATGTGGCAGAAGTCTCCTGGTAAAGATTGGACTTCACAGCGATCTGTAAAGGTCTGCTAAGTGAAGGCCCACCCTCCTCCTCCCCCATCAAAGTGGGCAGATCTGCTGTATCCATCTTCTCATAGATGGAAGGATGCTCACAGAAAATTAGTACAATTCCTTTGCTCGGATTTCTTCAGTGAATCAAAGAGCTCTGTCTGTATTAGAGATAGTAGGAACTGCAGATGCTGGAGAATCTGAGATAACAAGGTGTAGAGCTGGATGATCACAGCAGGCCAAGCAGCATCAGAGGAGCAGGAAGGCTGACGTTTCGGGCCCCACACAATTTTAACCCCACTGCAAAGTCTCCTCTAAGGATGCCTACCCTGAAGAAGCTACCCTCCTCCTTCCGGAGAAGGCTCTGTCTGTATTGTTGGCTTTCCTTCAAATAGATACACACACACGTGCTAAATGCTGCTATCGACCCAGACTGTCTGTGACCCAAAAGGAACAACGCATAATTATTGGTCAAATTGATGGGAGTTACCCTGCTAAAGCTACAATGCGATAACCAAAACAAAATCCTGAATTAACCTGGTTTGGTCTTTGCTGAGGCATTTTAAAAGTGCAGTTACCACTGAACATGGCACATTATCTCTGGCAGCAGTCCAACATTTACAATAATCATTGCTACTACACATCACCCCCGTACAGTTTAGCATAGCTTTAGACTGAGTCAAGTTGACTATATACCAATTAAGACATGTATCACAATTACACTTCTGAACTTTTAACCTAAAAATGGGATACAGTTCAGAGTACATGCCATTCATTATTTGACACAGTAATTTGATCGCAATAACACAACGATTTCTTTCTGTCTGTGATGGGATACTAGTCTTAACTTAATACTTCTCTTCTCTCTGGAGAACGAGCCAGGACCATCTTTGACGCCACAATGCATAAGCACTTCCATAATAAACAGAGTCACCAGAACAAGGGGCGACTGGGGCACATCGCAGAAGAACTCAGGTTAACAATGAATTCACATCTTGTTGTGATGTCTAACAACTTGGATTATGTATTAAATATAGTTGTAAATAAATGAATTTGCCCTAGCTTTTCAATAAACAGCTCCGATAGCGTGTACAGAGAGACTTTTTTATGCCTCTCCATTGATAGGAGGTAACCAGAGGACACAGATTACAGACAATTGCCAAAAATGCCAGAGGCAGGTTGAGGAGAATTGATTTTTACTCAGTATGTTGCACAATTGAAATGTGGAGCTTGTTCAAGGAACAGCTACTGCGTGTCCTTGAGAAGTATGTACCTGTCAGGCAGGGAGGAAGTGGTCGAGCGAGGGAACCGTGGTTTACTAAAGAAGTTGAATCTCTTGTCAAGAGGAAGAAGGAGGCTTATGTAGAGATGAGGCGTGAAGGCTCAGTTAGGGCGCTTGAGAGTTACAAGTTAGCCAGGAAGGACTTAAAGAGAGAGCTAAGAAGAGCGAGGAGGGGACACGAGAAGTCTTTAGCAGGTAGGATCAAGGAAAACCCTAAAGCTTTCTATAGGTATGTCAGGAATAAAAGAATGACTAGAGTAAGATTGGGGCCGGTCAAGGACAGTAGTGGGAAGTTGTGCGTGGAGTCCGAAGAGATAGGAGAGGTGCTAAATGAATATTTTTCGTTAGTATTCACACAGGAAAAAGACAATGTAGTCGAGGAGAATACTGAGATACAGTCTATTAGACTAGACGGGATTGAGGTTCATAAGGAGGAGGTGTTAGCAATTCTGGAAGGTGTGAAAATAGATAAGTCCCCTGGGCCGGATGGGATTTATCCTAGGAATCTCTGGGAAGCTAGAGAGGAGATTGCAGAGCCTTTGGCTTTGATCTTTGTGTCGTCATTGTCTTCAGGAATAGTGCCAGAAGACTGGAGACTAGCAAATGTTGTCCCCTTGTTCAAGAAGGGGAGTAGAGACAACCCTGGTAATTATAGACCAGTGAGCCTTATTTCAGTTGTGGGTAAAGTGTTGGAAAGGATTATAAGAGATAGGATTTATAATCATCTAGAAAGGAATAATTTGATTAGGGATAGTCAACACGGTTTTGTGAAGGGCAGGTCGTGCCTCACAAACCTTATTGAGTTCTTTGAGAAGGTGACCAAACAGGTGGATGAGGGTAAAGTGGTTGATGTGGTGTATATGGATTTCAGTAAAGCATTTGATAAGGTTCCCCATGGTAGGCTATTGCAGAAAATACGGAGGCATGGGATTGAGGGTGATTTAGCGGTTTGGATCAGAAATTGGCTAGCTGTAAGAAGACAGAGGGTGGTGGTTGATGGGAAATGTTCATCCTGGAGTTCAGTTACTAGTGGTGTACCTCAAGGATCTGTTTTGGGGCCACTGCTGTTTATCATTTTTATAAATGACCTGGATGAGGGCGTAGAAGGATGGGTTAGTAAATTTGCAGATGACACCAAAGTTGGTGGAGTTGTGGATAGTGCGGAAGGATGTTGCAGGTTACAGAGGGACATAGATAAGCTGCAGAGCTGGGCTGAGAGGTGGCAAATGGAGTTTAATGGGGAAAAGTGTGAGGTGATTCACTTTGGAAGGAGTAACAGGAATACAGAGTACTGGGCTAATGGTAAGATTCTTGGTAGTGTGGATGAGCAGAAAGATCTCGGTGTCCATGTGCATAGATCACTGAAAGTTGCCACCCAGATTGATAGCGTTGTTAAGAAGGCGTACAGTATGTTAGGTTTTATTGGTAGAGGGATTGAGTTTCGGAGCCATGAGGTCATGTTGCAGCTGTACAAAACTCTGGTGCGGCCGCACTTGGAGTATTGCGTACAGTTCTGGTCACCGCATTATAGGAAGGATGTGGAAGCATTGGAAAGGGTGCAGAGGAGATTTACCAGGATGTTGTCTGGTATGGACGGAAGGTCTTATGAGGAAAGGCTGAGGGTCTTGAGGCTGTTTTCGTTAGAGAGAAGGTTAAGAGGTGACTTGATAGAGACATACAAGATGATCAGAGGATTAGATAGGGTGGACAGTGGGAGCCTTTTTCCTCGGATGGTGATGGCTAGCACGAGGGGACATAGCTTTAAATTGAGGGGTGATAGATATAGGACAGATGTCAGAGGTAGGTTCTTTACTCAGAGAGTAGTGAGGGCGTGGAATGCCCTGCCTGCAAAAATAGTAGACTCGCCCACTTTAAGGGCATTTAAATGGTCATTGGATAAACATATGGATGATAATGGAATAGTTTAGGTTAGATGGGCTTCAGATTGGTTTCACAGGTCGGCGTAACATCGAGGGCCGAAGGGCCTGTACTGCGCTGTAATGTTCTATGTTCTATGTTCTGTAAAGCACTGCCTGAATGGGTGGAGGAAACATATTCAAACAGTAACTCCCAAAAGGGAATTGAACAAAAATTGAAAAGGAGAAATTTGCAGGGCTATGGGAAAACGGCAAGGGATTGTAACTAATTTGATAGTAGTGTTCCGAGGAAGGGTCACCGGACCCGAAACGTTAACTCTGTTTTCTCCTCCACAAATGCTGCCAGACCTGCTGAGCTTTTCCAGCAACTTTGTTTTTGTTCCTGAATTTGATAGTAGAGCTGTCACAGAATAGATGGGCCGACTAGATTCTTACTGCACACGATTCTTTAGTTTCCTAACTTTGTGCATTTAATTTCAGAAGATGCATCGATTGATGAAAGATTGATCTTCAATATGTGGTTTGAAAAGAAATGTGTATTGATCACCTCATATTTCTTAATTAATTTTACACTACTTTCAAAGTATTATGATTAAAATCCAGTACAATCTTCTCCTTTCAATGCTGGCTCTGGCTGAGGTATGGTTCAATGAGAGCCACCAGCCCTCTGATATATTCAGTCACTTGAGATTAAAAAAACCCTGCATATTGCTAAAAAGAGGCATATCACTGAACTTCTCAACTTACACTCGCCAAGACAAAGATAAGAATGCCAAATTTCAAAGGTTCACAACAATTGTCATTTAATGGTAATGCTATTGAATAATAAGAGAAAATAGTTAGATTCTCTCTTGTTAGAGATGTCATTGCCTTGCACTTTGTGGCATAAATGTTTCTTCCTACTTGTTAGCCCAAGTCTGGATATTGTCCAGGCATTGCTGTATTTGTATGTGGACTACTGAAGGATCTGAGGAATTGCAAATTGTAAGGTTATGGATGACAGAAAATAGGTGGGAAGGCAAGTGGTGAGGATAACAAAGAGTCTGCAGAGGGATAGAGACAGGTTAAGCGAGTGGGCAAAACTTGGCAGATAACTTGGCAGAACATAATGCTCTCCCCATAGGGGAAGCAATGGCCTAGTGGTATTATCACTGGACTGTTAATCCAGAGACCCACTTAATGTTCTGGGGACCCGGGTTCAAATCCCGCCACGGCAGGTGGTGGAATTTGAATTCAATAATTATCTGGAATTAAGAGTCTAATGATGACCATGAATCCATTGTTGATTGTTGGAAAAACTCATCTGGTTCACTAATGTCCTTCAGGGAAGTAAACTGTCATCCTTACCTGGTCTGGCCTACATGTGACTCCAAAACCACAACAATGTGGTTGACTCTTAACTACCCTCTGGGCAATTAGGCATGGGCAATAAACACTGCCTAGCCAGCGACACCCTCATCCCATGAATTAATAAAGGAAAAAATGTCGGAGAATCTGAGGCAGGAAGAATATAGGAGCTGAAGATTATTTAAACGGGGAAAAAACCACCAAAAGCCACTGCAAAGAAGGGTTTGGAAGTCCTCATGCAGAAATCATAAAAAAAACTAGCATCCAAGTTCAACAGTTAATAGGGAATATAAATGCAATGTTGGCCTTTATTTCAAAGAGAATGGGGAAAAATAGGGAAGTCTTATTAAAACTCTACAAGGCACTGGTCAGGCCACAGCTGGAATTCTATGAACAATTTTGGGACCTGTATCGAAGGAAAGATATATTGACATTGGAGACAGTCCAGAGAAAGTTCGCTAGGTTGACAGCAGATATGGAGGGACTGTTATGAATAGATTGGCCGTGTGTTCACTGGAACATAGAAGAATGGTGCTGTGTATGATTCCAACCAGTGGAGAGGTTTTTGCCTTATTACCATTGACTCTAGTTTTGTTAATGTTCCTTGATGCCAAACTCAGTATAGTGTGGCCTTGATGTCAAGGACAGTCATTTTATAGATGGAATGATTTATGTATATTTTTAAAATCATTTATTTTAAGTTTGGGTTTTTGCATTTTGAATTTGTGACTTACGCGTTTTTTTGAGTCACAAAAGAATTTAATGAATAACTTGTGGGCATTCCTGTAGCCATTGTGGCTTTTTACAAAACTCCCTGAGTGGGTCATTCAGAACTAATTGGTTTTATGTACATTAGATTGTTTATGACTGAATAAGGTAGACAATTATGCATCAAGGTTTCTGTGAGGCCAAACGTGGAATAGTGTGTGCAGTTTGGATCTCTTTACCTGAGGAAATTTATTCCTGCTTTGGAGGGAGTGGAGCAAAGATCTACCAAATTGATCCTTGAGATGGCAGGACTGACGTATGAGGAGAGATTGACTTGATTATGATTGTATTCACTAGAGTTTAGAGGAATGAAGGGAAATCTCATAGTAACCTATATAATTCTAACAGGACTAGACCGGTTAGATGCAGGAAGTATGTTCCCAATGGTGAGGGAGTCCAGAACTAGGGTCATAGTTTAACGATTATGGGCAAACTTTTTAGGACTGAGATGCAGAGACATTTCTTCACCCTGACAGTGGTGAGCCTGTGGAATTCATTACCGCAGAAAGTGGTTGAGGCCTAAACATTGTGTTTTCAAGGAGTAGGTATATATAGCTCTTGTGACTAAAGGGTTCAAGGAATATGGAGGAATGAAGGCAGGATTAGGGAATTGAGCTCGATGATCAGCCATGATCACAATGACTGGTGGAGGGGTTTGAGGGGCCGAATGGCCAGCTCCTGCTCCTTTCTTCTTTGTTTCTGGTAGAAGCTTCAGGAATTGTGTTTCTTTTAAGATTATGGGTAACATCCATGGTTTGAAAAAGACATCTTTTTGAAATTTTCAGTTCTGGGGCAGTTTGGCAGAAGTTCTTGGATGAAAATAAATGTATAAAGCAGTGCTCCTGAGAAGGAGGGAAGATTGTAGAAACAGATTACCTTAAAGTAAGGAGTTTAGTGATAGCCCTAGACCAGAGTGTGTGGAAAGAAAATTGAAGAGGTTATTTGATGCTGGGAATACCTACACAGAGTTATATGAAAGCTCCAGGAAAAGACAATCAGATTTTCCAGACTGGGAGTTGAAGTCACAACTAAATTAAGCCTGCCAAGGTATTACAGAAAGAGTTATTTTTTCTGGTGTGAGTACTGTACAAGTGGATACTCTATAGAAGTGTTTTGGAATCTGTAAAGGTGTGGCTTCTCTTAAATTAAAGGGAGTGTATGTTACCGCTTGTTTAAAAATCTTGAAGCTTGTGAAATTGGTAAATAATCTGGTGCATTCATCAAATCTGCAGCATTGCGTGCTTATGCTCCAGTGAGACATCACCTTGTTAAAACCAAAACACAGCAAAATATGAACGACCAAGATATCAGTCTGAGATCGGACTTGTCCAGTGATAACATCGCTCGAGATCACAGCACACCTCGTCTCTAGAAATTAGCTCTTTTGTCCATTTTTTGAAAACAATGGTTTAACGAGGCCATTCATTCCATTGTGCCTGCACCTAGTTCTGCTGTAATATCTTGTGGCAATCTCCCATATATCCAATGTCTCAATCGAATCTGCCTCCCCCACATTTCACCACACAGTGGCTATTATTTAGTCGGGATAACCAGCAAACTACAGGATTGCTTTGATGCACTCTATTTCTATATGAAGCTCGGAAGGAGAGCAAATAGTTTGAACTCCACATATAGAATTACTGACAAGGCCAATCGTATGGCCCAAGGAGCTCTAGAAACCCTTCCTACTTATAATGACTGGTGAATGCAGGCTTGTGGTAATCCACAGTGTCACAAACATGTATCATGACCCATAGACAATCGTGTTACTCATTAAGCCATAGGTGGCACTTCTATGCAGATATTTGCCTTGTTTATTAAAGAACAAAAATGGACGAGAGAAATGGGTGAAGACAGATATTCCAATCTTCCTTGCCAAGAGTTCTCCAGTTGGTTGGGAGTTGGAGGAGGTCTTGCAGTTCATGGCATACACAGCTTTTGGTTCACAAATCTTACTAGGAGCTGGGAAACACTGACAAGGGAACACTTTTGTTCATGCTTTGGCCAGAGAACAGCACTGCAGCTTTAAGAGACTTTGATGGGGGTGGGGGGGAGGCGGGGCAGGGAAAGCAAACAGCAACGAAACAAACAATGTCATTTGTTCGACTTAAAATGCCAGGGGCAACGACTGCAATGTCTTGGAACAGATCTCGCTTAGACCAAGTATTTTGAGGTTTATGGATCTCGTTAGCAAATGGAAGTATGCAAACAAGATAACGCCTTAAAAAAGACGACTCCAATCAATCAGATGTGTTTTTAAAACTCTTATGCATCACTTGTGCTGTGGAAAGAGACTGTCTTAAGTGAGACTTTAGCTCCACAAGTGGTGTAAGCATTCCATTCTATATTACTCATGGGCCCAGCTGGAAATTCCTATAGATTATAGCACAGCGCAGCTAAAATCCCTGCAATTACTTATGTTACATGACTGCCTTAACCCCATTACATTATGTCATATGTAGTACGTCTTTGAAATGGATGAATTAAAGGAGTATCTGCCAACTTTAACTCAGTGTGTGAGGGCTGTTGTAGAACTGCTGGAAGCTCTTCAAATACTCAAAGTTCCAGGGGTCTGGAAAAGAATTTTGAGGCAAAGGGCCAAGTGGGAACTTGCTGAGTACAGCATACGGTTGGGGAACAGGCAAAACCATTGGTTGTCTGAGCAAGCAGTGCATCGATATAGCTAACTTAGTAATTAATGCATTGCAAAGCTGTTAATCATTTTTTTTAAAAATAGGTATTAGAAGTTAATAATTCATTTCATAGATGCAGAGGCTGGGGTGTAAAGTTTACTAGATAATGGAAGTTAGTTTAAACACAATGGGTCAGTAGTGCAACACACTGATGCCCGATGTGTTGGCCTGTGGGAAAGCGGCTCACCACATATGGCAACTTCTGATTATAGGTCAGGCCACTAGGGGGTGTGCAAAGTGGAGGCCACCTGGCCAACCAGCAGTGAAAGCCACCTGGGATTGTCTTCTCTAGATTATGGTTGAGATAATAAACAAAAGTCCTGTATTGATCATTTGGTAACTGAAGTGAATCTTACTCCTCCACATGATATTATTTAAGAAGCAGGGGCTTTCATGATTAGCTGAATGGTCTCCTTCCCCGCTTTATGATTTTGCAACATTCTTGGACATGCTATGACTTATCTATACACAGTGCTGTTTTGAAAGCACCGCCATACCAACTAGCACTTTCAACCCTAGAAACATAACAGTTGCAAACGACACTGTACCATGGCCCAGTGTCATGGAACCTGGCATGACTTTCCGATTCCGATTAATAATCTGGCAGGATAAACGCACTGCTGCCAGGCCTAGATTGATACCGAAGCCTGTACTAGGAAATGATGACTTTGGCGTTTTGATTTTTGTGTTGGAATTGATTTCAATCAAGAGAATGATATTAATGTCACTGTTGAGGAAGACGGGCAGAGATATTGGATGGGATACAAATAGAGTCATTGAGTCTGACAGACGTTAAGCATAGAAATGGACCCTTCAGTCCATTTCTTCCATGCTGACTAGATATCCTAAATAAATCTAGTCCCATTTGCCAGCAATTCGCTCATATCCCTCTAAACCATTTCTATTCATATATCCATCCAAATGCCTTTTAAATGTTTTACGTTGTAAGCTCCACCATTTCTTCTGGCAGCTCATTCCATACACACACCACCCTCTGCATGAAAAAGTTGCCCCTTAGGCCCCTTTTAAATCTTTCCTCTATCACCTTAAACCTATTGCCTCTAGTTTTCGACACCCCTACCCTGGGGAAAAGACCTTGTCCATTCATACTATCCATGCCCCTCATGATTTCATAAACTTCTATAGGTCACCCCTCAGCCTCTGACGTTCCAGGTGAAATAGCCCCAGCATATTCAGCCTCTCCCTATAGCTCAAATGCTCCAATCTTGGCAACATCCTTGTAAATCTTTTCTGAACCCTTTCAAGTTTTGCAACATCCTTCCTATAGCAGGGAGACCAGAATTGAACACAGTATTCCAAAAATGGCCTGACCAATGTCCTGTACAGCTGCAACATGGCCTCTCAACTCCTATACTCAACGCACTGACCAATAAAGGCAAGCATACCAAGCACCTTCTTTACTACCCTGTCTGCCTGCGACTCCACTTAAGGAACTATGAACCTGCACTCCAAGGTCTCTTTGTTCGGCAACACTCCCCAGGACCTTACCATATCGTGTATATGTCCTGCTCTGATTTGCCTTCCCAAAATGCAGCACCTCATATTTATCCAAACTAAACTCCATCTGCCAGTTGTCAACCCATCGGCCCATCTGAAGGAGGTCCCGTTGTACTCTGAGGTAACCCTCTTTGCTGTCCACTACACCTCCAATTTTGGTGTCATCTTGCAAACTTGCTAACCATACCTCATATGTTCACATCCAAATCATTTATATAATAGAGAGAAAGGAGGTACTATGTGGTTTAACATCATACAAAAGTCACGTGGTTCAGACAGGTTGCATCTATGTTGTAGAGTAAAGAAAGAATAGAGAAAATAGAAGTTCGGGCCACAATCTTTCAGTTCTCCTTGGAGATGTGAGCAGTTTCAGAGCCCTGGAAGATTAAAAATCTTACATTCTTCTTCAAAGAAGGAGAGAGAAATGAACTGAGTAACTACAGGCCAGTCATTGATGAGAAAACCATTAGAGAGCATTGTCAAGGATAAAATTAATCATCATCTGTGCAAGCAAGCATTAATAAAGGTCAGCCAACATGGATTTATTAATGGCAAAGAGTATCTGTCTAGCTCGATTGTGTGACAAAAACAGAAATTGCTGAAATAATTCTGAAGGAAAGTCACTGGACCTGAAACATTAACTGTGCTTCCTCTCCACAGATGCTGCCAGACCTGCTGAGATTCTCTAGCATTTCCACAATTTTTTGTTTCAAATTTCCAGCATCTACAGTTTCTTTGTTTATTTTCACTCAATTGTGTGTCTAGCTCGATTGAGTTCTTTTGAGAAGTAAAACAGAAAGTTCATGAAGATAGTGCAGTGGCTGTTGGATTTATGGATTTATGGATTTGTGGATTTTTAAAAGTGTCTTGCATAAAGTACCACATAACAGAATATTACTTTGGTTTTGTTCCTTCACAGACGTGGACATTTCTGGCTGGGCCAGCATTTATTGCCCAACTCTAATTTCCCAGAGGACAGTTAAGAGTCAACCATATTGCTGTGGATCGGGAGTCACACAAGCTTGATCAGGTAAGGGCAGCAGATATCCCTCCCGAAAGTGAACAAGATAGGTTTTTACAATAACTGACAGTGGTTGCAGGCTTATCTTTTTTATTTATTCATTCACAGAATGTGGGAACACTGTCTAGGCCAGCCTTTATTGCCCATTCCTAATTTCCCAGAGGCCAGTTAAGAGTACATGTAGTCACATGTAGGCCAGACCAGGTAAAGATGGCAGTTTCCTTCCCTAAGGGACATTAGTGAACCAGAGGGTTTCTTTCCCCCTGACAATCAGCAATGGTCATCATTAGACTCTTAATTCTAGATTATTTTTTAAAATTGAATTTGAATTTCACCATCTGGGATTTGAATCTGGACCCCCACACATTACTTGGAATAGCACTAGGCCATTGGCTCTCCCGCGGTTAGCTTTTTATTCCAGAAGTTTTAATTGTGCTTAAATTTCACTATCTGCTATAGTGAGGTTCAAAATCATATCACCAAACATAAACCAGGGCTCTGGATTACTCGTTGAGTGGCATTTTTCACAGAACACAAGACAAAAACCAATGATAATGGTGGAAAAGGAGTGCTAGGGATGTCAAATAGGTGTAAATGTTAGTAGTGAAAAGGAGAAAATGTTCCACTCTGCTGAGAGCAAAGCCAACAAGATACAAACAAGACTCAGCCAGGGGAGAGTGGGGGGACATAAGTCAAATGAAGTATAGATTCCTTCATCCAAAGTTGCTGAACACAATATTGAGTCCTAGAGGCCATGTAGAGGCTTATAGTGCTGAAGCAGGAAATGTTGTGTTGATCCTCTTTCTTGCATTGTGTTTCACTGGAACACTGAACACTGAATAGAAATGTTCGCATGGGAAGAAGACAGTTTATTGAAACGACAAGCAACTGGAAGGTCAGGGTCATTCCTGTAGACAGAACGAAGGTGTTCTGCAAAACATCTGCAAGTTCCTCTCTAAACTATACGCCATCCTGATTTGGAAATATATTGCTGTAAGTCCAGTGTCACTGGTTCAAAATTGTGGAATTCTCTCCTTAATGGCATTGTGGGTATATCTACACCAAATGCAGGACTGCAGCAGTTCAAGAAAGCAGCTCATCACCACTTTCTCAAGGTCAACTAGGAATAGGCAGTAAATGCTGACCCAACCAGTGAGATCCACTTCCCACTCATGAATTGAAAAAGATACAGAGACTAAAATTGCACACAGTTCTCCAGGCATGGTCTCACCAAAGCCCTCTACAATTGTAGCAGGATTTATTTATTCTTGTATGCAATACCTTGGAATTTAAGCTATTTGCTTGCCAAAATGCTTGCTATACCTGCATGCTAACTTTTTCAGGTTTTTTGTATGAACAAACCCAAAAATCTCTGAACACCAACATTCACAAGGCATGATGAATGAGAGGTTAAGGTCAACTGATGTTTCGGAGTTGGCAATAGGGAGTCTTAATGGTATTGTGAAAGTGTCTTAGGAAGCTCATCACAGGGTCAACTGTGTACAATCTGGTTCAGTGTCAAGATAACCGCAAGGGAGAGGAGTCAGTGGCAAGAAAACAATAATTTCTGGCTCCCTATCTCTTCCTGTTTGGGTCTGCTATAGGATTGTTGGTGAATGTATGACTGGATGTGCACAGTAAACAGTGCCCTATACGCAGGAGAACACAGTATCACAAAACAAGTACAGTCCAGATAGTGGAGCTTGATTTCAGACAGCTCCATTTCTTCCTGAAGGACAGCTATCTGTTGTAGCAGACCCTGTCCATATCCTCTGTGCTGACAGGCCACTTGTATCAACCTAATGACTATGTGGTAACTGCCCAGGGTTGCTGCATCCTTACTGCCTGGTTAGAGATGTACAATTTTACAGCATGGAAAGAGAACCTCCAGCCCATTGTGTCCACACCAGTCATCAGGCACCTATCTATTCTAATTCAATGTCCCAACACTTGGCCCATAGCCTTGAATGCCATGGCACTTCATGTCCACATCTAAATGCTTCTTAAATGTTGTCTCAGTTCCTGCCTCTAGGACCCAGATGCGCACCACCCTCTGAGTGAAAAAAATCCATCTTCAATCCCCTGTCCTTTACCATAAATTTATGTCCCCTGGTTGTTGATCCTCTTGCTAAGGGGAAAAGTTTCGTCCTTTCTGCCCTCTGTATACCCCTCTTAGTTTTGTACTAAATCCTGTTGTGCCATAACTTCAGAGCTGAACCAACTTCGGTTTTAAAACCTGTCCTTTCTTTCCTCGCACACTGGTCTGACTATAATGAACACTAGCATTCCACTGCAAGTAAAGCAGCTTGTGAAGATTGTTCTTTAGAGAGCAGTTTGCTATTGCCAACTCTGAAACATCAGCTGATTTTAACCTCTCATTCATCATGCCTTGTGAATGTTGGTGTTTAGAGGTTTTTGGGTTTGCTCATACAAAGAGCCAGCAAGCATTTAGGCAAGCAAATAGCTTAAATTCCAAGGTGTTGGATACAAGAATAAGTAAATTTTGCTACAATTGTACAGAGCTTTGGTGGGACCATGCCTCGAGAACTGTGTGCAATTTCAGTCTCAGTTTCTTTTTCAATTTATCAATGGGGCCAATTTTCACAAACGTATTTTGAAATACAATAATGACTCAGGACAAAGAATAGAGTAAAACTAAGAGCAATATGAGGAAGAGTTTTTCAGTCAGGCGGCCTCCGAGTCAAGACTCTACCTAATGACAGTTTGAATGAGGGTTTCAGTAACAGAGAAGTTAAGATGGGTGACGGTGGGCATTGCTACAGAGATAGAAATCAGCGATTTTAGGGACAGCATCAATATGAGGAACGAAGCTGATTCAGATCAAATGTGACACTAGGGTTGGCTTGATTAATCTGTAGCAGTTTTACAATGTCTGAATAAAAAAAGTCCTCTAACCCTGCCTAATTATTTGTGGAAATGTGTCAAATGTATGGCCTGGTGGATTTATGAGCTGCCTTCAAAACTATAATTGCCCAGAGGGCAAGTGGCTCAGGTACCCCAACAGGGGCCATCTGAAACAACAACAACTTGCGTATTTAGAAAGCAAATTCAATGTGGTAAAATGTGTCACGGCTCTTCACAGAAATGTAATATGTAATCTGACACTGAGCTATATAAGGAGAAATTGGGACAGCTAAGTCTTTGACTCCGCTTTTGAGAAGCATCTTAAAGGAGAATAGCAAGGTGGAGAGACAGAAAGGGGAATTCCAAAGCTAGTGGCCTTGGCATTACAGAGTGAAGAAAATCAGGGATCGGCAACAGACAAAATAAAATATCTTGGCTGCCTTAAGCATGACTTGGTGACTTGTAAACTTAGCAACGCTTGATGTGTACGAGTGCCTGATTAAGGCCAAGATTTTCAGATACTGAAGTAAAAGTGAAAGTCATTATCATAGGCATAGAAAGAAATGACTGGTTCTCATTTTAACCTGCGGGTCACCACACTTCAGGCAAGGGGTGGAGTTGAGAAGGCAGGGTTTTTATGGTGACCTCAGTCATCGTAGGAATTGAATCCACACCGTTGGCATCACTCTGCATCAAAAGACAGCTGTCCCAGCCATCTGAACTGCCTGACCCCCAACATTGGCTAAATACAGTAGGGCAGCAATAATTCAACTTCACAGGCGTGATTAATCTAACCTTCACCAAAGGAAAGAGAGCTCTTGACAGCCAATCGATCACTTTGCAGTGCAGTGATTCCAATGTGCCACCCAGTTAGTGGTCATTCTGAACACAAGATCCCACAACCACCCGAAGATATAAAGTTTGAATACAAGTATGAATAGATTCAATGACAGCTTCTTCCCCACTCTTATCAGACTTTTGCACAGACTTCTCAAATATTAATTCTGATATCTCTTTTTATGCACCTTTTCTGTGACTGTAACACTATTCTACACTCTGTTCTGCTACCCTGGTGCACATTGTATGGTACGATCTGCCTGTAGAGCACAAAAAACAACACTTTTCACTACATCGCGGTACATGAGACAAGAATAAATCAGTCATCAAAAAAAGCAAAGTACTGTTGATGCTGGATAGCTGAAACTAAGGCAATGCTGGAGAAACTCAACAGATCCAGCAGCATCTGTGGAGACAGAGACTGTATTAGGTTTTTTAGTCCAGTATGACTCTTTTTCAGAACTGGCAATTTCAAGGTAATTCATTTGATCATATCCTTGGTTTGCCAAGTGATCTTACATAAAAATTACAGCCTGTAATTTTTCATAGCTTCATCTGTCAAATATCTTCACAAACTCAGTGGAATATTTCAATTGAATCCCTACAGTGTAGAAAGAGGCCATTCAGTCTATTGTGTCTGCACCAACTCTCCAAGGAGCATCCCATTCAGACCCAGGCCCCCACCCGATCCTTGTAATCCTGCATTTACCATGGCTCATCCACTAACCCACACATCCCTGGACACCCTAGGCTATTTAGCATGGCCAATCCACCTAACCTGAACATCTTTAGACTGTGGGAGGAAACCAGAGCACCTGACAGAAACCGCATAGACGCAGTAAGAATGTGCAAACTCCATACAGACAGTCACCCAAGGCTGGAATCGAACCCAGGTCCTTGGCGCTGTGAGACAGCAGTGCTAGCCACTGTGCTACCATGTCGCCCCAATTTACTTTGATTTTGTCCTTTATACTTTTACTTTTATCTGTTTTATCTCATTTCCTTCTTCCTCTCCTGCAGTTCACTGAATCCCTGCTGAATATTGATCACTCAATACCTAATATAAACTGAACCAGTGTGGTCCTTCCTCACACACGTGTGTAGACCGGGAGAGTTTGTAGGTTGTTTGCTAACAGACAGGATCTTGGTGAAGCCCTCACCCAACACCCATATGTGCTACCCCTGGAATGTTGAAACTGGAGCTCATTTGCATCCCGTAGTCCACAGTGAACCAGTCGAGCAATTTGTGAATTAATAACAATCCTTGTTATTATCCTTTTCTTTGCAGATTTAAATTAATTGCTTTTGAATCTGGCACATCATTCTCCTGTAGATATGACTCATTAATTAGAAAGGACAGCTACACAGGCCTTCATCAAAACATGTCATCCCAACTCTAATCTAGCAATTGATGAGAAGTATACAGGTAAACCAAATGGGGCTGATGCTTATTACCTTCATCCAGCATGAATATACAGACATATATATTTATATTGTGTGTGTGTGTGTGTACATATTATATAATCTTGGGTTGGTAACCTTAATGTCCCTTTATCACTAGCAATGCAACCATCTCTGTTTTGAGTTTCCAAAGTTTCTAATGGATTCTAATGGATGCGGGATAGATCCCCTTTTTCTTTTGGAAATCTTGGCCCTGTGCTGTTAAGAGGACTCTGTCATTGTTTTAGTGGGTAATAATCAGACAATGTGCAGTGTGGACCCCTATTTGGTTCCACCGAAGATGGAACTGCAGAAACAGGGGGCAACCAAAGGTAATCCAGGTTGCTGTCACCCATGGGACCCACATCCATCCTGTTCATGGTTCCCCGCTGCCTTTTATCCTGCTGGTGCCACTAGGAGTCTTGAGGACTCAATCTAGTGTTAAGATCCTTCTGCATTTCACCAGCCAAATTTAACTGAGTACCAGGCTGACAATATTATCAATGATCACTCTTCCACTTTGGCAGGAAGCATAAAAGTGAGCAGCATACTATGTAGGGAGATTCCAGAATTCTGATCTACGGAGGAATCCAGGTATCCCAGTGTATGAATCACAACATTAGTATGCAGATTCATCAAGTAATAAGGAATGGAATTCAAAAGTCTGGATGTTTTGCTACAGCTGTACAAGACCTTGGTGAGATCACATCTGGAGTACAGTTTTCTTTTCTATATGTATTTCTTTAAATGCAGTTCAGAGAAAGTTCACTTGACTGCTTCCTGCGAGGAGTTATATTATGAGAAAGGGCTGGACATGTTGGGCTTGAATCCATTGGAGTTTAGAAGAGAGAGAAGTGATCTTATTGAAATTCATAAGAATCTGAGGGGACCTGATAAGGTGGACGCTGAAAGGAAGTTTTTTCATAGCGCAATTCATAGAATCCCTACAGTGTGGAAACAGGCCCTTCAGCCCAACAAGTCCACACTGACCCTCAGGTCATCCCACCCAGACCCATCCCACATAATCTACACCACCCTGAACACTACGGGCAGTTTATCATGGCCAATCCACCTAATCCGCACACCTTTGGACTATGGGAGGAAACCGGAGCACCCGGAGGAAACCCACGCAGACATGGGGAGAATGTGCAGACTCCACACAGACAATCGCCCGAGGGTGGAATCGAACCCAGGTCCCTGGCACTGTGAGGCAGCAGCGCTAACCACTGAGCCACCGTGCCATGCCACCTTGCTGCCCTAAAATTTCTTCTTTCAGGAGAGATTAGAACCAGAGTACACAGTTTAAAAATGAGGGGTATTATTTTCTCTCTGTAAACTGTTTTCCCAGAGTCTGGAAGACATGAGCCATTGAATATTTCTAAGATGGAGTTAGATTCTTAATGGATAAGGGAGTCAAAGGGTATTGGGGGTAGGAGGGGAAATGGAGTTGAGTTAGATCAGCCATGATCATGATGAATGGCAAAACAGGCTCAAGGGCTGACTGGCCTACTCCTGCTCCTAATTTATATGTTTGTTCAATCAATTTCTGCTGGATTTGCTTTAGGGGCTAGTGTTGGCTAAGAAACTCCTCGAATGTAATGAACTCTTTAGGAAGTCCACTCGAATGCAAGACCTTGGCTGAATGAGTCATACAAAAGGAAGCACTTAGACTATAAGATACAGGAGCAGAATTAGGCCATTCAGCCAATCGAGTCTGCTCTGCCATTCGATCGTGGCTGATATGTTCCTCAATCCCATTCTCCTGCCTTCTTCCCATAACCCTTTATTCACTTACTAATCATGAGCTTATCTCTGTCTTAAATACACTCAATAACATCGCCTCCACAGCCCTCTGCAGCAATGAGTTCTACACAGTAACCACCCTCTGGTTGAAGAAATTTCTCAGTTCTAGAGGGTTGTCCCTTCCCTCTGAGGTTGTGCAATCTGGTCCCTAGTCTCTCCTACTAGTGGAAACATCTTCCACTGACACAGGATCCTGTCGGTTTTGTGTTGTATGAGCAGTCTGCTCAAATCGTTGCATGAAACCGAAAAGCTTGGTTCTGTGGAAAGTTTATTGAAGGTGAAGATGTGATCAAGACTGTCAAGAATCATACATTATTTCACTTAACTAGAAATGTAATTCATTTAAGGAGATTTGCAAGGATAACATCATGAGGAAAAAGTGAACAGGCTTGAGGCTTTCTTCTCTAGAACATAGAAGACTGATGGACATATTGACAAGGGAGACAAGACGTACCAGGGTAGCTCAGAACTGAAGCCACATTCTGGACTCAAAATGTTGATTCCGTCTCTCATTGTCCACAGATGCTGCCACACTTGACTAGTTTCTCTGTTCTTATCTCATATTTCCAGCACCTCCAGTATTCTGCTTTTAGAAGACCGAAGGGTAACCTGATAGTGATCTTTAAGATAACGGAAGAGTTTGGTCAAGTCAACACAAAGAACAAGTTTCCACTTGTGGGCGAAACCAGAATACAGGCCATAGTTAGACAATAATAAATTCAGTGGGGAAATTCAGGAATTTATTTTAACCCCAGAATGGTTAAAATATAGGACTCACTACAGCAAGGAGTTTTTCTTAAAATTCATTCACAGGCCATCCCAGAGGGCAGTTAAGAGTCAATCACATTGCTGAGGGTTTGGAGTCACATGTAGGCCAGACCAGGTAAGGATGGCAGTTTCCTTCCCTAAAGGAACCAGACTGGTCTTTCCAACAATTGTATTCGTGGTCATCATTAGATGCTTAATTCCAGATATTTAGTGAATTCAAATTCCACCATCTGCCATGACAGGATTCGAACCTGGGTCCCTAGAACATTACCTGGGCCTCTGGATTAACAGTCCAGTAATATTACCACAAGGCCATCGCTAGATAAACACATAAGAAGCAAGCTCAGGAGACCTTGTTAATGCGATTAGATGAAGTGTTGGATGAAGGAGATTTACACGGAGCATGGGCCAATTGGACTGTTTCCATGTTGGAAACTTATATCTTTTTCAATCTAATACACAAAGTAACCCTTGCTACCTTGCTGTGGTGGATTGGCTTGAATGTTCCGTTGATCCCAAGAGTGACGCTGTCAGGAATTCTCAACTCCTGGCAGTGTCACCCATGATAGCAAGGTCTGAAGGAAGGAGACAGGCAAAGCACAATCCAAAACAAGTCCTTAATGGTGATCCAGGTGGAAGATACTTGTGTGATATTAATGTCTGTGACAGCAGATGAGGGCTGCAGCTGTTGGGAAATCCCCAGTCAGTGTTGAGTATCATCCGCGACTCCTCAGATACTGCAGCAGTCCATGTTCAAATGCAGCAGACCTGGAGAATATTCAGGCTTGGGCTGACAAGTGCAAAAAAAACATTCGCACCACAAAAATACCAGGCAATGACCATCTCCAATAGGACATAACCTAACCACTGTCCTTTGGCATTCAACGACATTACCATCACTGAATCCCCGCTATCAACATCCAGGAGTTTACCATTGACTAGAAACTCACCTGGACTCAACACGTAAATACAGTGTCTACAAAACCAGGTCAGAGGCTAGGAAGACAGCAGAAAGTAACTTACTTCCTGACTCCCCAGAACCTGTCCACCACCTACAAGGCACAAGTCAGGACAGTGATGGAATAGTCCCCATTTGCCTGGTTGAATACAGCTCCAACAACACAAGATGTTTGATACCATCCAGGACAAAGCAGCACATTTGATTAGCACTACATCCACAAGCATTCACACCCTCCACCACCGATGCTCAGTGGCAACAGTGTGTACTATCTACAAGATGCACTGCAGAAATTCACCAGTGAACCTCAGACAGCATCTTCCAAACCCAAAACCACTTCCATCCAGAAGGACAAGGAAAGCAGATATATGGGAACACTACCCCTTGCAATTTCCCTTCCAAGCCACTCACCATCCTGACTTGGAAATATATTGTCGTTGCTTCACTGTCGTTGGGTCAAAATCCTGGAAATCACTCCCGAATGGCATTGCATGGCTACCCACAGAACGTGGACTGCAGCGGTTCAAGAAGACAGCTCAACACCACCTTCACAAGGGTAATCAGGAATGGACAATAAATGCTGGCCCAGCCAACGACGCCCACACTCCATGAGAGAATAAGATAGAGTTGTCGAGGTTTCCTGGTCACTGAATGGGATTTACTTTCTGTCAAAGGTCCTATCTCAGCTGATGTGCAACAATATTGCCACATTAAAATATGTCTCTCACAAGGCATCTACCTAGACGAATGCAGCTTTACGATTGGGATCATCAGCCAGAAAAGAATCCAAGACCAGTGAGACGGAATTTCCTAAGTAGACAATCATATTTATTAATGACTGATTGCCACCTCTGACGATACAAAACAATCTAATAAACTGAATAATGAGATAAACGTATACAGATTGAAAGATGACGGTGGAAAAGAATCTTCAGAATTGAGGGAGCAACTGGAAGAAGTTGTAATTAACTCAGAGACATTTCCATGTGATTTACGTGATCATGTCCTGTATATGCCAACAGTCTTTGACAAAAACCGTTCCCTTCGTTGTTCTGTGGGTATATCAGTTGTGAAGAAACTCTGTTCATTTTTCACTGCCAATTGACAACAGTTTACATTTTAATTAATCTTCACAGAAGTCACACCTAATTTTCTGAAACTGCCTATCACACTGAGTCAGCATATTATTTTATAAACCTGTTGAGTCATTGCATGTTAACTACAACTCTGTGTAATGATCTTAGGGACAAACTACAGATAAAACCTGCCTTTGAAATAGTTTTATTTACTCTTTTTATTACCTTGGCAATTTCCTCTAACCCTCCGCACTCCCTCTTCCTGTTTACCCTATGCTGAGGTACAGATCATTAAGAGTCAGCCCCCCTCTGGGGCTACAGCAATGATATTCATTTGTATAGCACTTCTAATTCAGTAAGGCATCTCAAGGCTTTTCACAGGTACATAATTGGGCAAAATACCACACGACGTAACGGCACATTAGAATGGGTGATCAACATGGTGGTCGATACAGTGGATCCTAACTTGTGACATAAAGTAACAGAGAGCGATGACAGTTTTGGGAAGGGACTTCCAGAGGCGAGGTACTCCATCACTGTGCCAGTGATATAAAATACAGGTAGGTTAGTTCATGATAGACCAATTTTCACTTGAAGGGGCGTTCAACACAGAAGCTTTGAGGTGAAAGCATTGCATAGCAACTATCTCTTCCCTGGTACAGAGGCATTTGTTCCCACACCTCCAATGTTAACTGCCAATTGTACTGACAACAATTCAAGCTCACAACTGTGATAACACGGTGTAGAGCTGGATGAACACAGCAGGCCAAGCCTGCTCCTCTGATGCTGCTTGGCCTGCTGTGTTCATCCAGTTCTACACCTTGTTATCACAGATTCTCCAGCATCTGCAGTTCTTGTTATCTCTGAAACAAGCTCACAACTGTTCCTAGCCTGTGTGATACGCTGGTGAAACTTTCCTGAGTAGTTTGAGTGCAGTCACTCGTTGAAAGCAAAATAGAATAGCAAATATATACAGAGTAATGCAATAATAGAAAAATACCTGGAATTGTCACTGGTAGCTCAGTGCTGCTACTAGTGGTGTCCTGAGTTCCATTTCTCTTCTCCATTCTTGACACTTCTCTCCCCTGCTCTTGAGTGCTTGGCGTGTTTCGAAATGTTTTGTCTCTTTTTTTTTTGTTGAAAAGTCTCTTCTGTAAACTGAGTTGAGCCAGATCCCACCCTGGAAGCACTGCTGTAGGGCACAAAGCCAGAAAAGCAGCAGGGCTTTCCAATCCTGCGGGCGGGTTGGAGTGAGGTGGGGAGGAGGGAAGGTGTTGAGGAGTTGGGGACGGGGGTGGTGTGAGGGAGAATGATATAGCAAACTCTAATCTATGTTAACACTGTCATTCAAAACCAAAACAAAAAAAAAAAGATTGGAGGCATTCGTCAAGAAAGAAAACCCCAGCTGAGACAGTTAATTGTTTTGACAGGAAGTTTGACAGTCTCTGACTAATCAGCTGATCAGGGTGAAGAAAACAGGATATTCTGTAGTTTTAAAATGTAGGCTTCACAATCAGGGCCCATTTGAGCTGTCTATATCAATGCCTGACAGACTGAGCAGCTACCTTAGAGAATAGAGTACCCGCCACACTGCGTTACTTGTTTTGCTGCTGTCAGGATTTTGTATTAAGTTGCTGGTTCATTCCTTTTGGATCTTACTTAGAGTCGAGCCAGCCCCGTACCCAACATCTGCAAGTCATTGCCTGTGACATTATAAACAAGGGAAGGGCACGGTGATTATAAAGCATGTGGCTTTTGGGAAAACAATAATAATGAAAATTTGACGTCACACAGGCAGCAAATGGTTTCGATTTGCATCTGGCTCTTTTTGCACTAGTTTGAGAGTTGGGTTTATCATTTTTAGTGTTTATATTAAAAGTTCTGGAGGATATTAAAAAGTAGAATGTTTATTTAGTTTCAGATTAAGTGGGATTGTGTTATCTTGCAGTAAAAGCACCAATTTTTCTCCCAATTCCAATCTAAAAAGTAGTTATAGTGGGACCAACCACCCCCACCCCCACCCCCACTCTCAAAACCACTGCCAAGTCTTTAAATTAACCTTGTGTAATATGAATTAATTTTCTTTCTCTCAGTTAACAGCTGGGAAAGAAAACTGTGGCAAGATCTAATTAATTACATTTCTTAATTAGAAGTGAAAACTTCAGGAAAAACACACACATCCTGTTGATGCATTCTTAGGAACAAATACGATTTATTTTACTCATTCATGGGATGTGAGCTTCGTTGTATTGGCCAACATTGATTGCCCACCCTGAATGTTAGAATTTCCTTCCTGTTTGGGAAATAAGAGAATTTTGGGGTGGAGAATAGAACGGTAGTGTTTTTTTACCTTTATGTGGTTTCATGGTTTAAAAAATTTGTATTCATACAGTTCTCACAGATGACATAACACACTTTGATGTCAAAACGTCACAAAGTGTTACAGCTCAGGGCGAGTCCCTTTGGCCCACTGCGTCTATTTTGGTCATCAAGTGCCTATCTACTCTAGTCCCATTTTCTAATACTTAACCTGTGTATGCTATGTTGCTTCAAGCATCATCATTTAAATACTTCTTAAATGTTGTGATGGTTCCTGCCACCACTACCATCTTAAGCAATGAATTCCAGATACCTACTATCCTCTGGGTGAAAGAAAAAAATCTTCATTAAATCTTTTCTAAACTTCTTGCCCTTCACCTTAAATCTACTGTCACTGGTTATTGATCCCTTGACTAAGGGAAATGTTTCTTCCTGTCAACCATACGTATGCCCCTCAAAATTTTGCACATTTCAATCCCCTGCTCCCTCAACCTTCTTTACTCTCAGGAAAACAACTCCGGCCTATCTATCTCTTTTCATACCTGAGTCGCTCCAGCCCAGGCAACATCCAGGTGAATCTCCTCTGCACTGTCTCTAATGCAATCACATCCTTTCTGTGGTGTGATGACCAGAGCTTCACACGATACTCCAGCTGGGGCCTGGCTAACATTATACACAGCTCCATCATAACCTCCTTGCTTTTGTATTCATACCCTCGACTAACAGTGGCAAGTATGCCATATGCCTTCCTGACCACTTTATCCAACTGCCTAGGCGCCTTCAAAATCTGTCAACGTGCCTGAAACGGCAGCAGGACAAACAATGCCAGCCACACGCCTCCTGTAAGTGAGAGAGGACTGGCTCTGAGCTGGTTGGCCACAGGCAGTGTGCTGTGCACATGTAAATAAAAGCGTGACTTTGTGCCTGGGTACCAGCCTCTGTGCAGTTATTTCAGTGGCAATAAGGGTGGGATTAATGACGTGATAATGCAGAAGGGCCTGCTAGCTGAAGCCCAACTAGATTTCAAACAGGCACGACAAATAGCTTTGCCAGTAGAAAATGCAGCAAGTGGAGCATAGGAGCGGCAGGGCATCCCAATGGAACTGGACTCCCTCACCTGTCCAAATGAGCTTGGGAAACACCACTTGAGTGTAGGCAATTGCAAAGCCTCACGCAGGGCATGTCCTGAGCAGAGGGACCATAGGCCAACCCACAGCAGAACCCCACAACAAAGCTGTGCCTCGGCCAAGTGGCTAAAAAGTTCTTCAGGATCGGGACTAGCAAGTCATTGTAGTTGTTACTGGTATGTGACTCGAGACAGCAAAGGAGTCCTACAAGGCCTGACTTGAGAAAGAAAATTCCCAGGAGGGTGCTCACCCTGGGAATTCCTCCAAATATGAGTTGGAATAATTAAATTGCTTAATGACATCCAAATCGGAACCAATTAAAATTAATGCTTGGTTAAATGGTCACCCAGTTCCTTTGGAGTTCGATACCAGGACAGCTGTATCTGTGGTTGTGGAATCTGTCTGTAACAAGATTTGCTTGGGACCCCAACCCTGAAGTTTGCACAAGACCTCGGCCAGATTGAGAACATACACTGGGGAGAAGACTCCACACCAGGTTAAACCTGATATTCCCAGGCCTGATATTCCCAGACACCTCATCTGGGCCTGTTGGCTTGCCCAACCAGTTCTGAGGAGGGGTCACTGGACCCAAAACATTAACCCCTATTTCTCTTCACAGACGCTGCCAGACCTACTGAGTTTTCCCACTTCTGTTTTTGTTGCTCTTGTTGACGAAACACAATCTGCCTCCTAGACTGACTTGGCTTTTCTTTTACATTGGTCTGTGCATCACCCACTTTGTACATCCACTCTGTATCCCACTCCCCAACCACATTAGTTTAAATCCTGACCAACAGCACTAGCAACTCTTCCACTCCGCATGGAAGTTGGTTCCATTGCTGTCCAGTACAACCCCATCAGAGTTTTACAGTGCCACGTTCCCCAGAAATGGATCCAGTGATCCAGAAATCTAAAGATGTCCCTTTTGCACCACCTCTTCAGCCCCTCATTCATCTGCTCTGACCGTCTAATCCTATATTCACTAGTACGTGGGAGCAGGAGATTATAGCCTTTGATGTCCTGCTTTTCAATCAGCTGCACAGCTCTCTAAATTCTTGTTGCATGACCACAACCCTCTTATAGGCATCAATGTTTCCTTTTATTGACTCATGGGAAATAGGCGTTACTGGCTGGGCCAGCATTTATTACCAATTGTGTGTGCTCTGAAGAAATAGTGGTGAGCTGCTTCTTCAACTGCTGCAGTCCACATGCTGAAGGCAGACCCACAATACCCTAAGGGAGGGAATTCGAGGATTTGGGCCCAGTGACAGTGAAGGAACAGCGATGTATTTCCAAGCCAGGATGGTGAGTGGCTTGGAGGGGAACTTGAAGCTGGTGGTGTTCCCATGGACCTACTGCCCTTGTCCTTCTAGGTCAAAGTGGTTGTGAGTTTGGAAGGTGCTGTCTGAGGAGCTTTGGTGAATTTCTGCAGAGCGTCTTGTAGATAGTACACACTGCTGCTACTGAGTGTCGGTGGTAGAGGGAGTGGATGCTTGTGGATGTAGTGGCAATCAAGCGGGCTGCTTTGTCCTGGATGGTGTCAAGCTTCTTGAGTGTTGTTGGAGCTACACCTATCCAGACAAGTGGGGAGTATTCCATTGCATTCCTAATATGTGCCTTGTAGATTGGAGATAGGCTTTGGGGAATCAGGAGGTAAGTTACTCACTGCAGTATTCCTAGTCTCTGACTTGTGTTTGTAGCCACAGTGCTTATGTGACCGATCCAGTCAAGTTTCTGGTTAATGGTAACTGGTTAATGATAATGGGGAATTCAGTGATGGTAACACCATTGAATATCAAGGGGCAGTGGTTTGATTGTCTCTTATTGGCAAGGGTCATTGCCTCGCATTAGTGCGGCACGAATGTAACTTGTTATTTTTCAGCCTAAGCCTGCATATTGTCCTGATCCAGTTCAGTATCTGAGGAGTCCTAAATGGTGCTGAACATTGTTTAATCATCAGTGAACATCCTCTCATCTGACCTTACGATGGAGGAAAAATCATTGATGAAGCAGCTGAAGATGGGTGGTCCTTGGACACTACCATGAGGAACTCCTGCAGAGATGTTCTGGAGCTGAGACGACTAACTTCTGACTGTTTACTGTCCAACTTCAGAATTCCTTATGTCTGTTCAATGACATCCTTGACCCAGGCCCCAGTGAGGCAACACACCACTCTGAACTCAGTCTGCACCTGCAGAACATTCTGCCTATATCTAATATTATTGACTCTCTTACCACTATAACTATCATAGCATCCCTAGAGTGTGGAAACAGGCCATTTGGCCCAACAAATCCACACCGTCCCCACCGAAGCGCATCCCACCCAGACCCATTCCCCTGCATTTCCCATGTCTAACCCACCTAACCTAAACATCCCTGGGCACTATGGCAATTTAGCATGGCCAATCCACCTAACCTTCACATCTTTAGTTTGTGGGAGGAAACCAGAGCACCCAGAGGAAACCTGCGCAGACACAGGGAGAATGTGCAAACTCCACACAGACAGTCGCCCGAGGCTGGAATCAAACCCGGGTTCCTGGTGTTGTGAGGCAGTAGTGTTATCCACTGAGCCACCGTGCCGACCAAACTCTTCCTTTCCACCTTGTACAGCTGGGATTTGACTGCCCTCCCTGAGGAACCATCCCTGTCAAACAAAAACAGAAATTACTGGAAAAGCTCAGCAGGGCTGGCAGGATCTGTGAAGTCATATGTAATACAATGAGTGACTCACAGACATAATAAATGGCCCAGTCAGCTGACAATTGTTTTCTGTTGCTGGTTTACTAATCAAACTTAAGTTCTACAAGCTGCCAAGGTGAGATTTGAACCTATGTCTCCAGAACATAAGCCTGGATTGTGAGTTCAGTGACATTACAAATCTGCCATTGTCTCTCGAATTAGCATGTTGGTTAGGATATCAGCAAATGTCTTGTTCTTCTCTGCAAGGTGTTTTAGGATCTTTCTTGTACCCACTGTCGGGAGATAGATAATGACACTGGGCCACTAATTCAGAAGCCCGCATTAATAATGCTCTGAGGACATGAGTTTAAATCCCATCGTGGCAGCCAGTAAAATTTAAATTTAATTAATAAATCTGAAATTTTAAAAAAAGTTCCATTAATGGAGATTCTAAAATCATCATTGATTACTGTTAAAAACCCACCTGATTAACTAATTTACTAACCTTAATGTACTGTGCAATTTGATGTGGTCTATATTTGATTCTTGATCAATGTGATTGACTTTTAACTGTTCTCTAAAGTAATCTGGTGAGCCATTTATTTTAAGGACAACTACGTGTGGGCCACACATTTTGACATCACAAGCAACACTTGCTTCCCTTTAACAAAGACTCACAAAACCTTGACTGGGTGTTGAGCCATAGCTGGGAGGTCGCTGCAGCTGCTTTGAGGTGCTACGCCAGAAATCTGTTGGTTTAGCACCCAAACACTAATCAATGATAAAAGTATATATGGACTCCTGGGAAAGTAGTTCTATTGAAGGTGTGGACTTCACTAGTTGATACACATTGGAGGGTTTCAGAACGGTTGAGGGAGAAAGCACCCGGCTTCTGGGACAGGATACTAGAGCTCCTGATGGAGTATATCGAAAAGAGGAAAGATGTTCTATACCTACCGGAGGTGGGAGAGTGGAAAGGAGTGAACCTCAGTCACCTACCAAAGTGCAGTAAGAGACTGTTAGTATGGCAACATCTCCTGTGTGGAAACAAATGTCAGTAAGTCTACGTTTACATTGGTGCTGTAATTCTGAAACCAGATTTCATCAGCAAGGGTTTGAGTCACTGAAGAATTCACTATTTGCTTCGCAAAAGAGGAGTTTTTGTTTTGCAATGTTGAAACAATCACGCTCTTTCATGTCACCATGGTGAGTGTATTCATTTATTTCCTTCTGTAGAGGACTGGTGATGGATATTATTTTAAATGAGTTACAAGCATGAGACTTTCCAAGCTTCATCAAATCCATTCAAATTGGACCTTATTTTTCTACCATCAACTCTCATTAAATATTACTTAGCCCACATGAAATTGTGAGCATGAAGCCCCTAAGACCTACAATAGTGTGACTACTTAAAAAAAAAACTTCTGCTCATTATCTTTCATTAAAGGCAAATTTTCTATAATTTAAACAAAAGGTTGCTGTGACTTTCTATGGTTTTACTTGACTAATTACAGCTAATTGGTTTGGTCTGGTTAACTCTCCAACTACTGGTGACATATAAATTTGGTTGCATTATTTGGTAAACACATTGTTGACTGAAGGTCCTTTTATTCTTTCAGGTAAATCCATTCATGCAAGACATTTTAAATTTTGAACATTTGTTGATTTCTAATGAGACCCAGAAAGTACTCAGTAATGATCTGTGCCTTTCTTAACTGTCTGTCATGCCCAAACAATCTGGACATTTTTTTTTACAGTCTGGAGAACAAAGACAATCCCAGGTCTCATTTCTCAGTACCATTGTTCTCCTCAAACTCTTGGCTCTTCTGCATCTCTTGACCCTCACCTCCAAAGAGCAACAGCCCTAGATTTGAACCCACATCTATCTCTGCTTTGTTACATTCTCTCAACTTCTATTAGAATCTATTTTAAAAGATGTGATAACCAGACATTGAGAAAATACTAGTCTGATTGAGCAGGGACAACATGAATTTACACAGATGAAAATGTGTTGATAAATTTGTTCAGAGATAGTAAGAACTACAAATGCTGGAGTCAGAGATAACACAGTGTGGAGCTGGAGGAACACAGCAGGCCAGGCAGCATTAGAGGAGCAGGAAAGTTTATGTTTCGGGTCGGGACTCTTCTTCAGAATTGGGGAGGGGGAAGGGAGCTCAGAAGGGAGTGTTGGGGATTGGTCAGTGAGGTGGGAGGGGCAGATAGGTGGGAGAGAAGATGGACAGGTTGTGTCAGGTCAAGGAGGCAAGGATGAGAGGGAGGGTTGGACATGGGATGAAGCCGGGGGAGGGGAGATTTTAAAACTTTAAAACCATTTTAACTCCCCCTCCCACTCCCTGGGTGATATGTCCATCCTGGGCCTCATGATGACACCACCCACAAACTGGAGCAGCAGCATCTCATATTCCGCCTCAGGAGCCTACAGCCTGATGCCCTCAATGTGGATTTCACCAGTTTCAAAATCCCCCCACCTCCCAGCCTCATCCCATGACCAAACCTCTCTCTCATCCCCACCTCCTTGAACTGACACAACTTGACCATCTTCTCTCCCACCTATCCGCCCCTCCCACCTCACTGATCAATCCTCACCACTGCCTACCTGCACTCACCTATCACCATCCTACCTACCTTCCCCAGCCTCACCCCTCCTCTCTCTATTTATTTCTTGATAAATTTGTTTGAGTTTTTCAGGATGGTACCAGAGTAGTAGATGTGGAGAAACAAGTGGTTATGGTGGAAATAGATTTTCAGACTGCTTTTAATAAGGCCCCACACCGGATTAGAGTACATGAGATGGGGTAGACCACCACAGATTGAGGATTGGTTAATGGAAGGGAAAAAGAAGTTCGAATAAACCGTTATGTATCTCGTTGGGGATGTGAGCTATATGTTTAAGAGAGCAGGTCAGGTGACCCAACTTTGAGTAAGTTTAGGCCTGACTGAGTAGCTTTATAGACGTATAATAAATTGTGCTTGGTTATAGTTCCAAAGGCTTACCTTGTGGTTTTTTTATAATTTATAAACTGACCTAAGCATAATATAAAAGGTCCATTTGTGGGGTTGGTAAGCTGTGATTAGTTGGAGAGATCAGTGCTGGAGCCTCAATTTACACTCAATATCAATGGTTTGGAGGTGGAGACAAAATATAATACTTCCAAGTTTGTGAATGACACAAAACTAAGTGAGAATAAGAATTCATAGACTCATAGAATCCCTACAGTGTGGAAGCAGGCCATTCAGCCCATCAAGTCCACACCAATCCTCCAAATGGCATCCCACCCAGACCTATCTTATGTCATGGCAATCCACCTAACCTGCACATCTTTGGACTGTGGGAGGAAACTGGAGCACCCGGAGGAAACTCAGCAGACGCTTTGTGAGATGATGCAATAAGTCTACAAAAGTGTTTGGGGAGGTTGACTGAGTGCATACAAATGTGGCCAATGGAATATTAAGTGGAGAAGTGCAGGTTCACAGTTCCTGGAAAGTGGAATCACAGGTAGACAAGATAGTGAAGAAGGGATTTGGTATGCTTGCCTTCATTGGTCAGTGCACTGAGTACAGGTGTTGGGACGTCGTGTTGTGGCTGTACAATACATTGGTTAGGCCAATTCTGATCTCCTTGCTATTGGAAGCATGTTCTGAAACTAAAAAGGGTTCAGAATAGATTTACAAGGATGTTGTCAGTGTTGGAGGTTTTGAGCTATAGGGAGAGGCTGAATAGTCTGGGGCAATTTTCCTTGGAACATTAGAGGCTGAGGGGTTAATAAAAGAAGTTTATATAATCATGACGGGCATGGATAAGTTGAATAACCAAGGTCTTTTCCCCAGGATAGAGAAGTCCAGAACTAGAGGGCATAAATTTAAAGTGAGAGAGGAAAGATTTAAAGAGTCCTAAAGGGCAACATTTTCACGCAGAGGGTGGTGTGTATACGGAATGAGCTGCCATAGGAAGTAGTGGAGGCTGGTACGATTGCAACATTTAAAATGCATCTGGATGGGTACATGAATAGGAAGGGTTTTGAGGGATATGGGCCAAATGCTGGCAAATGGGACTAGATTAACGTAAGATATCTAGTTGGCATGAACGAGTTGGATCAAAGCTGTCTTTGTGCTGTACAACTCTTTAACTCTATGAGTGCTGATGGGTGAATTGAGCAGCGGTGTTGTGTTGGGTAGAAGATGCATTCATTGACCTTGATCACCAATGTAGGTTCATCAAAGTTCTTGTGTCACTGCTACTAGGTCTTCAGGTGAGAACTCTAAGTATGGATCTCACTGCTTCAACTTGCTTCTGAGGGTGACTCCGTGTGAGGGCTTTGACAGCTTAGGAACCAGGGTTTCTTTCTGTTTTCCCAACACCCATATTTCCAGGCTATATACATTGCCCTGGAATCCTTTTTCTGCCCTAGCATTCCATTCTCCATGTTTTAAACTGCAGCAATGTTATTCAGTCCCAGTGTCTTATAAGGGGGCAGACCACCTTAAAGAGGAGCATGTTGACTGCACCACATGCTTTCAGCATAACATTGGTGGATGAGAAGCTGAGTGCAGAGGCAGCTAGTAGCATGAAGAGAAAGCTGGCATCATGATACATACCCAGTCCTACATGACAGTCTTGATAATGAGTTGGCAGCACGTAACCACATTCAATGTAAATTTAGGTCTGATACTTTGATTGTGGAAATTTTTATCTCTGTCTATCAATCGTCGCTTTCAATGTTTGGAACACAAGCAGTCCTGTGTTGCAACTTCACCAGACTGACACTTCCTTTTTAGTTATGTCTGGTGCTGCTTCTGACATGCCCTCCTGCATTCTTGATTGTACACAATAGAGCATAGAATATAGAACATTACAGTGCAGTACAGGCCCTTTGGCCCTCGATGTTGCGCCGACCTGTGAAACCAATCTGAAGCCCATCTAACCTAAACTATTCCATTATCATCCATATATTTATCCAATGACCATTAAAATGCCCTTAAAGTTGGTGAGTCTACAACTTTTGCAGGCAGGGCATTCCACGCCCTTACTACTCTCTGAGTAAAGGACCTACCTCTGACATCTGTCCTATATCTATCACCCCTCAATTTAAAGCTATGTCCCCTCGTGCTAGCCATCACAAGGAATAGAATAGAATAGAATAGCCTTTATTGTCACCTGCATGTGAACGAGTGCAGTGAAAAGTTTGTAATGTCACCTTTCGACGCCATCTTAAGCACAGGGTACCTAGGTACAGATACTTTAATTATTGTTGAGGCAAATAACATTAATGCAATGAAGGGAAGCTATAGGGGTCCATGAGGCAGAATGGAATAGAAGGATATGCTGACATGGTAAAATGTACAGGGGTGAAATAAAACCTTGCAGAAAATAGATGCTAGTCAGCATTGGTTATTTGGGCAGAACGGTCTCTTCTTTGCTGCTGGATTGATTTATCTCAATGTTCCTTTAAAATAGGATAAATGAGGGAAAACCGAGCAGTGTAAAAATGTGAGATAGCTACAAAGAGAGTTAAGAACTGATATGAAAGTTCTCCAGTTTCATCTCCTTCAGCTGTCCATGGGAACCTTCATTGGTTCAGGAGGAGCAATCAAAACCTTTGCAGTTGTGAATGTCAATCTGAGACAAGCAGCCATTAAACGGCTGAGTTCTGCTGAGTTGTACGTTGATTAAAAACTGTCATTTGATTTTATTAAAAAAATGGTCCTAGTTTTGTTCGCTATTCAATTAGGTAAATGGAAATATTAACTGAAGCACTGGACCAGCCATTGCAATCTATCATTTCTAATCAAAACGTTGACAGCATAATGAAGGTAAACAAAAGGGAGGAATAAAACAAAATTAAAGTAGGAAGAAAGGAAAGGAAAAATGCAGGAGTTGTAAGTTGTTCAGTAACTCTGGCTGAGTTCTCAGGTGGAAAAGTCATTCCCAACAGTTGCATGTTTTGCCTAGAATCAATTGCTGCTATGTGTTTATGTTGACTTTTACACCTACCATCTCAGAGGACAAGGACAACAGACACAGGAAAACACCACCAAGTTCCCTTCCAAGCCACTCATAATCCTGACGTGGAAATATATTGCCATTCCGTTTGTGTTGCTGGGTCAAATTCATGGAACTCCCTTCCTAACAGCACTGTGAGTGTATTTGAAGCTTACGGGAAGCAGGGGCTCACAAAGGTAGCTCACCACCATCTTCCCCAGGGCAATTTAGAATGGATAATAAATGCTGGCTTGCCGTCAATGCCCACATTGCATGAATGAATTAAAAACAGAGCATGCCTGATCATAATTCCTGAGGCAATAATTTCAGTTACCTCAATGGTTTAGAACATTTCATGTGTTTAGGTAGGAAAACAGGAACAGGAAAAGATAATTCCTTCCCTTGTGCCTATTTCACTTCTCAGTGAAGTCATTATGCAATAACTCCAGCCTCTCGCAATGGCTCCATTTATTTTTATATCTTGGTCGAGCTAAAAAGTTCTAAATTCAGTTCTTGGTTTAAGCTAGGTAAGTTAAGCGGGCCTTGGGATCCACATTGCAAAAGGGGAATATATTAATGTTGGCTCACATTCCTTTGAAACCAATTGGACAGTGCATATCTGGGGACAACATCGGTCTTGGGAGTGATAGTCCAATATTATTCACGTTACTCCAACAGGAGTTACTTCTTTTAAAGGAAAAGGATGAGTTTTGATAACGGAACAATAAAAAGGATTTGTATCAATACCACATTTTATTACATCTGATAACGCTTCATGTTTCTTTCTGTTTGTGTGTGGGATCTGGGAGTCACTGGCCAGCATTTTTTCCCAAAAGTGACCTCAGAGCACTGGAAGAGAACCACCAATATTACCTTCACAAGACCCTATGGATGTGATGGCACGAAAGATAGAGTGGATAGCCAGAGACTTTTTTGCCAGGGCATAAATGACTATCATGAGGGGGCATAATTTTAAGGTGATTGGAGGAAGGTATAGGGGAGATGTCGGAGGTAGGTTCTTCACACGGAGAGTGGTGGGTGTGTGGAATGCGCTGCCGGTGGTGATAGTGGAGTCAGATACATTAGGGACATTCAAGTGACTCTTGGATAGGCACATGGAGGATAGTAAAATGTAGGGTATGGGGGGTAGTTTGACCTTAGAGTAGGATAATAAGTTGGCACAACATCATGGGCCGAAGGGTCTGTACTGTGCTGTACTGTTCTATGTTGTATGTTTCTATGTTCTATGTTCTAAAGGCAGGCTAATAGTAATGTCCTCACCCAGTCCAACCAGAGAAGGTAGGGGAATACAGTTAAGAAACATATCAATCAGGAAGGTAATCACTGAAAACCTAGTTCTGCTGGGCAGGACATGCCATTCATATCCCTGAAACTAGACTCCCAAAACTGCCACTCAACATGGAACTTGGTCATAGCTGGAGACTCCCAGCTTGTCCTCTTGTCCTTTGGCATCTGTCCTGTGTCCAGAGACGTTTTGAAATTTCCTACAATCTCTTGCTTTGCCTCCCTCAAGAGCTTGAGCAGGGCCTGGGGATGCATCCAATTTTAAGCCCCCTAAAACCACGAATATCTACTCCCTTCTCAATGCTAATTTGTTGTAGATCATCACAGTTTCCACCCCACTCTCCCGCCACCCACACAGGCCTATTGAGCTCCTGAACTAGCTATGCTGTTAGCCAAGCTGTTCCAGTACAGCTACAATACTGGCATCTGCCCAGCAATGTGGAAAATTGCACAGTTATGTCCTATTTACAAAGGACCAGGACAAATCAAAACCAGCCTATTAGAACTCCATCGGTCTACTTCCAATTGCCAGCAAAATGATAGAAAGTGTCATTGACAGTGTTATGATGTGGCAGCATCTGCCAATCTGCACCCCACCATTAAAGATTTATTGATAGATATTTCAATGGATGATGTTGTACACAGGAACCTGAATTGAATTAGCCTTCTCCCAGTGTTCCTGAATGGACTTTGTTAAGATATTTCACAGTATTTCCATAAGGTCAAATTCAACAATTTGACAAGACTGAGAAACCAGTCTTGTTACCACAGTGATATGCAGCGTTTATCAGTAACAAAAGCGAAGCTAAAAGGTAAGGAGGCTATTTTCAAACAAAAGCATTTCATGTCGTTGTGAAAAGATAGCTCCTGAAAGGCCAGACATTGTTCCATTACATTTGCACAGCTGAAAGTATTTGGTTTGAAGCCTTGTGTTCACACTTCAAAGGGAGTGAAATTGATTGACAGATCTCATAAACTTGGATTATTCTTTATTCTCATTGACTCAATCACAAATACAGCCATCTCTGTTCATGTCTTTATAGCCCTTGGCACTCACATCCAAGCTTTTACAATTTAATCTGTGGACATGAGCACCACTGACAAGGCCTATCCTTAATTGCTCTTGAGGAGAAGTTTGTGAGATACCCTCTTGATCCACTGTGGTGTTTGTGGACACACAGGGCTGTTGTGGATTTTGATACAATGACAGCGAAGGAACAGCGATATTGTCCCAACCAGGGTGGTTTTTGTCTTGAAAGAAATTTGTGCATTGCTGTATAAAAACTCAAAGAACTACGAATGCTGGAAATCAGAAACAAAAACAGAAATAGCTGGCCTGTTTCCACACTGTAGGGATTCTATGATTTTATTCATATTATACATTAACGATCTGGATGAAGAAACAGAGGGCATTGTTGGAATTAAGAATCTACTGATGACCATGAAACCATTGCCAGTTGTCAGCAAAACCCATCTGGCTCAATATGACCTTCAAGGAAGGTAATCTGCCATCCTCACCTGGTCTGGCCTACATGTGACTCCAGACCAATAGCAATGTGGTTGACTCTTATATTCCCTCTGAATGATCTAGCAAGCCATTCAGTTCAAGGGCATCTAGAGAGGAACAGTAAGTGCTGGCCAGCCAAACTGAAGTGACAAGGACTTTCTTCAGCCAGAGGGTAGTTAATGTATGGGTCTCATTGTCACAAAAGGCTGTGGTGATCAAATCTCTGAGTGTAATTCAGAGATAGATAAGTTTTTGATTGATAAGGAGATCAAGGGAGACATAGAGAAGGTAGGGGAATAGAGTTAAGAAACATGTCAATCATGATAGAATGGCAGAGCAGGCTCAATGGGACAAATTGCCTAATTCTGCTCCTGTGTCTTAATGGTCTTATAACTAATTGCAGACTACAACATGCATGATGTACAATTGGTTTAACTGATTGCTATATCTAGCTGGGTTACATTACGGGTTACCTAATACGACTTAACTCTGCAAACACTGGTCGTTACTCCTGGGCAGCCACTCTGCCTCTCTACCTCTCTCACATCTTTTGAGGTAATCTTTAATATTTCCTACTTTGAACAAACCCTTGGTCAACTGTCTGGCTACTTCCCTGTATAATTTGGTGCCAATTTTAAATGTGAAACTTTGAAATATAGAACATAGAAGTTGGAATAGGCCATTCAAGTCTTCGAGCCTACTCTGCATGCAATGTGATCATGGCTGATCATCCAGCTCAGTACCTTGTTCCTGCTTTCTCCCCATACCCTTGGTCCCTTTAGCCCTAATAACTTGATGTAGTTGATGTAGTTTATATGGATTTCAGTAAAGCTTTTGACAAGGTCCAACATGGGAGACCAATAAAAAAGGTAAAAGCACATGGGATCCAGGGTAAACTTGACAAGTTGGATCCAAAATTGGTTCAGTCGTAGGAGGCAGAGGGTAAGTGGTAGAAGAGTATTTGTGTGACTGGAGGCCAGTGTCCAATGGTGTACCATAGGGTTCAGTGCTAGGTCTCCTATTATCTGTGATTTACATAAATAATGTGGATTAGAATGTAGTGGCAGGGTGACAAGCAAGTTTGCAGATGACACAAAGATTGTCTGTGTGACTAATAGTGAGAAAGAAGGTCTGAGGTTGTGGGAGGGTATAAATGGATTGGTCAGATGGGCAGAGCTGGAGCAGATGAAATTCAACCCTGAAAAAAACACTGTTGCACTTTGGAAGAAGTAAAAAGGCAAGGGAGTACTCAATGAATTAAAGAATACTATGGGCTTAGAGGAACAGACGAATCTTGGGGTGCTTGTCCACAGATCCCTGAAGGTGGCGGGACAGGTTAATAGGGTTGTTAAAAAGGTGTATGGGATGCCTTGCCTTCATCAGTCTTAGCATGGGTTACAAAAGCAGGCAGGCCATGTTGGAGCTGTGCAGGACTTCGGTTAAAGGGAGTACTGGTCTGGTCTGCAGTTCTGGTCACCATGTTATCGGAAGTATGTGATTGCACTGGAGGGGGTGCAGATGAGATTCACCAGGGTGTTGTCTGGGATGGAGTGGTTTAGCTCCAGGAGAAAGGATAGATATGTTCAAGTTGTTTTCTATGAAGCATTAGGGCTGACAATGGCGAGTGATATTATTGCTATACAATTAATCTGGAAATGCAATTAATGTTCTGGTGACCTGGGTTCAAATCCCACCATGACAGATGGTGAAATTTATATTTTTAAAAAAATTCATCATAGAACATAGAACAGTACAGCACAGTACAGGCCCTTCAGCCCACCATGTTGTGCTGACTTATTATCCTACTCTAAGATCAAACTAACCTGCATTCTCTTTATTTTACTATCATCCATTTGCTTATCCAAGAGTCGCTTAAATGTCCCTAATGTCTCTGACTTTACTACCACCGCTGGCAGTGTATTCCACGCAAACACCACTCTGTGTAAAGAACCCACCTCTGACATCTCTCCTATAACTTCCTCCAATCACCTTAAAATTATGCCCCCTAATGATAGTCATTTCTGCCCTGGGAAAAAGTCTCTGGCTATCCACTCTATCTATGCCTCTCATCATCTTGTATACCTCTATCAAGTCACCTCTCATCCTTCTTTGCTCCAATGAGAAAAGCCCTAGCTCCCTCAACCTTTCCTCATAAGACCTGACCTCCAGTCCAGGCAGCATCCTGGTAAATCTCCTCTGCACCCTCTCTAAAGCTTCCACATCTTTCTTATAATGAGGCGACCAGAAGTGAACACAACATTCCAAGTGTGGTCTAACCAGGGTTTTATAGAGCTGCAGCATAACCTCGCGGCTATTAAACTCAATTCCCCTGCTGATGAAAGCCAACACACCATACGCCTTCTTAACAACCCGACCAACTTGGGTAGCAACTTTGAGGGACCTATGGACGTGGACCCCAAGATCCCTCTGTTCCTCCGTACTGCCGAGAATACTGCCATTAAGCCTGAATTCTGCATTCACATTCAACCTTCCAAACTGAATCACTTCATACTTTCCTAGGTTGAATTCCATCTGCCACTTCTTTGCCCAGCTCTGCATCCTGTCAATGTCCCATTGCAACCTACAACAGCCCTCCACACTGTCCACAACTCCATCAACCTTTGTGTCATCGGCAAACTTACTAACCCACCCTTCCACTTCCTCATCCAAGTCATTTATAAAGATCACAAAGAGCAGAGATCCCAGAACAGATCCCTGTGGAACACCACTGGTCACCGAGCTCCAGGCTGAATACTTTCCATCTACTACCACCCTCTGTCTTCTATTGGACAGCCGATTCTGTTTCCAGACAGCCAAATTTCCCTGAATCCCATGCCTCCTTACTTTCTGAATGAGCCTACCATGGGGAACTTTATCAAATGCCTTGCTAAAATCCATATACACCACATCCACTGCTCTGCCTTCATCAATGTGTTTTGTCACATCCTCAGAGAATTCAATAAGGCTTGTGAGGCATGACCTGCCCCTCACAAAGCCATGCTGACTATTTCTAATCAAACTATGCTTTTCCAAATAATCATAAATACTATCTCTCAGAATCCTTTCCAATAATTTTCTCACTGCAGAAGCAAGACTGACTGGTCTGTAATCCCAGGATTATACCTATTCCTTTCTTGAAGAAAGGAATAACATTTGCGACCCTCCAGTCATCTGGTACTATTCCAGTGAACAGTGAGGATATATAGATCATCGCAAAAGGGGCAGCAATCTCTTCCCTCAATTCCCATAGTAACCTTAGGTATATCCCATCCAGCCCAGGGGACTTGTCTATCCACATGTTTTTCAAAATTTCTAGCACATCCTCCTTCCTTACATCAATCTGTTCGAGCATATCTGCCGGTTTCACTTTGTCCTCAGAAACTACAAGGTCCCTCTCACTGGTGAATACTGAAGCAAAGTATTCATTAAGGACCTCCCCTACATCCTCCGACTCTGCACATAGGTTCCCTCCACTATCCCTGACCAGCCCTACCCTCACTCTGGCCATCCTCTTGTTCCTCACATAAGTATAGAATGCCTTGGGGTTTTCCTTAATCCTACCCACCAAGGCTTTTTCATACCCCCTTCTAGCTCTCCTAAATCCATTCTTCAGTTCCTTCCTGACTATCTTGTAACCCGCTATAGAAAACTCCCAGTAAAGTGACTGCTCCTTTCCTGTTTCTGACTTCCACCCATACTGACTCAGTAGACAAACTCTCCACCATGACCTTCCTTTCTGCAACTGTGATACATCCCTGATTACCAATGCCACTCCCCCACCTCTTTTACCTCCCTCCCTATTTCTTTTGAAGCATCTAAACCCCAGAACATCCAACAACCATTCCTGCCCCTGTGTTATCCAAGTCTCCGTAATGGCCACAACATCGTAGCTCCAAGTACTGACCCATGCTCTAAGTTCATTACCCTTATTCCTGACCCTTCTTGCATTAAAATCGACACACTTCAACCCGTTGCACTGACTGTAACTTTGCCCTATCAACTGGCTATCCTTTCTCACAGACTCTTTGCACGCTGTAAATGCCTGTACACCAGCTACCCCATACTCTGATCTGTAGCTCCGGTTCCCATCCCCCTGCTAAACTAGTTTAAACCCTCCCGAAGAGCTCTAGCAAACCTCCGTCCAGGATATTGGTGCCCCTCCAGTTCAGGTGCAACCCGTCCTTCTTGTACTGTTCGCACCTTCCCCAGAAGGTATGTCAATGATCCACATATCTGAATTCCTCCCTCCTACACCAGTTCTGTAGCCACATGTTCAGCTGCACTTGCTCTCTGTTCCTGGCCTCAGTAGCCTGTGGCACCGGTAGTAATCCTGAGATTACTACTCTGCTCGTCCTGCCTTTTAGCTTCCAACTTAACTCCCTGTATTCACTTTGCAGGTCCTCATCCCTTTTCCTAGTTATGTCATTGGTACCGATGTGCACCACGACTTCTGGCTGCTCACCCTCCCCCCTTAAGAATCGTGTAGACTCGTTCCGAGACATCCCTGGCCCTGGCACTCGGGAGGCCACATACCATCTGGGAGTCTCGCTTGGTACCACAGAATCTTCTGTCTGTTCCCCTAACCATTGAATCTCCTAACACTATTGCTCTCCTATTCTCCCCTCTTCCCTTCTGAGCCACGGAGTCAGGCTCAGTACCAGAGACCTGGCAACTATGGCGGTCTGTGGAAAAGCTGTCTTTCAGACTAATCCAACAACAACCTGACGTAAAAACCGAAAGAACTGCGGATGCCTGGAAATCAGGAACAAAAACAGAAGTTGCTGGAAAAGCTCAGCAGGCCTGGCAGCATCTGTGAAGGAAAAATCACAGTTAACATTTCAGGTCCTGCAACCCTTCCTCAGAACAACCTGATATTGTCATACTCACAGAAGCATACCTTATAAACAATGTCACTACCATCACCATCCCTAGATATGTCCTGCCCCACTGGCAGGACAGACCCGGCAGAGGTGGTGGCACAGTGGTATACAGTTGGGAAAGAGTTCCCCTGAGAGTCCTCAACGTTGACTCCAGACCCCATGAAATCTCAATGCAAGGAACCCTCCTGCTGATTACCATGTACCTTCATCCCTGGGTTAATGAATCAGTACTCCTCCATTTCGAACAACACTAGAAGAAGCACTGAGAATGACAAGGGCACTAAATATACTCTGGGTGGGGGATTTCAATGTCCACCCCCAAGAGTGGCTCAGCAGCAGTACTACTGATCAAACTGGTTGGATCCTAAAGGACATAGCTGCTAGACCCGGCCTGCAGCAGGTGATGGGGGAACCAACAAAAGGGTAAAACATATTTGACCTCATCCTTACCAAGCTGCAGGCTGCAGATGCATCTGTCCCTGACAGTACTGGTAAGATTGACCACTGCACAATCCTTGTAGAGATGATGTCCCAGCTTCAAAGTGAGAGCAACCTCCATCATGTTGAATGACACTATCACCATGCTAAATGGGACAGACTTCGAACAGATCTAGCAACTCAAGACTGGGGATCCATGAGGTACTGTGGGCCATCAACAACAGCAGAATTGTACTCCAGCACAATCTGTAACCTCAAGGTCTGGCATATCCCCCACTGAACCATTACCATCAAGCCAGGGGATCAACCCTGGTTCAATGGAGAGTGCAGGAGGACATCCAGGAGCAGCCAAGTACACCTGAAAATGAGGTGTCAACCTGGTGAAGCTACCAAACTGGACTACTTGCATGTCAAACAGCATGGGCAGCAAATGATAGGAGATAAGCAATCCCATAACCAACAGATCAGATCTAAGCTCTGCAGTCCTGCAACATCCAGTCATGAATGGTGATGGATAATTAAACAACTCATTGGAGGAGGAGGTTCCACAATTATCCTCATCCTCAATGATGGAAGAGCCCAGCACATCAGTGCAAAAGGTAAAGCTGAAGCATTTTCTGCACTTTTCAACCAGAAGTGCTGAGTGGACGATCCATCTCGGCCTCATCCAGTGGTTCCCAGCATTACGGATAGCAGTCTTCAGCCAATTCAATTCACTCCATGGTGTGGGAGACACTGGATACTGCAAAAGCTATGATTCCTGACAATATGCCAGCAATAGAACTAAAGATTTATGCTCCAGAACTTGCCGCTCCCCTAACTAAGCTGTTCCAGTACAGTTACAACACTGGCACATCTACCAGACTATATGGAAAATTGACCAGGTGTGACCTATACATAAAGATCAGGACAGATCCAACACATCTAATTATAGCCTCATCAGTCTACTCTCAATCATCAGTAAAGTGATGGAAGGTGTCATTAACAGTGCTATCAAGCAGCACCTGCTTAGCGATAACCTGCTCAGTGACGCCCAGTTTGGGTTTCACCAGGGTCACTCAGCTCCTGACCTTATTACAGCTCTGGTTCAAATGTGGACAAAAGTGTTGAATTCCAGAGGTGAGGTGAGAGTGACAGCCCTTGACATCAAGGCTGCATTCGACTGAGTTTGACATCAAGGATCCCCAGCAACACTGGAATCAAAGGGTGTTGAGTGCAAACTCTCCATCGGTTGGAGTCATACCTTACTACAGAACACATTACACCCCCCAGCTAGTTGAACCCCATCCCTCCTCCTGTGACTGGGTTGCTCTATCATCCTGGGACCCTGGTTCGTGTTTCCCCTGCAGCAGCGTCCTCTTTGACAATGCTATGCACAAGAGCTGCCAGCTTTTGATTGGCAAGACCCCCAGGATTCCAATCCAGGGGAAGGCGTGGCAGAGGTCTCAGTACAGTCTAATTGCTGGCTGACTTCCTGAGAAGTGGCATGTGGCTCCCTCACTAGCTGTCCAGCCATCAGGAGAGATCCCTGATGCCTCAACAAGGTGCCAGCAATGTAGCAGATGGCTTCCAAATTACTGATCCATTGCACAAACAGTGCATTGATCATAAGACTTTTTTTTACTCTTTAATGGAGTGTTGATTTTGCTAACTAGACCAGCAATTATTGCCCATCCCTACCTGCCGTTGAACCAAGTGACTTGTTAGGCCATTTCAGAGGACTGTTAAGAGTCAATTATATTCGACAAGGCTAGGCCAGGATGGCAGATGTCCTTAATAAAAACCGAAAGAACTGCGGATGCTGTAAATCAGGAACATAAACAAAAACAAAGTTGCTGGAAAAGCTCAGCAGGTCTGGCAGCATCTGTGGAGGAGAAAACAGAGTTAA
>NC_063341.1:69343152-69357755 GCF_021869965.1 Rhincodon typus | reverse complement strand
GGCAGATGTCCTTCCCTGAAGGACATTAGCAAACAAGATAAGTTTACAACAAACAGTTATAGCTTTTATGGTCACCATTAATTAAAATAGTTCTAATTTCCAGACTTATTCATTGAATTCAGCTTCCAACAGCTGCCACAATTAGATTCGAACCCTTGACATCGGTATATTAACCTGGATATCTGGATCACTACTCCAGTGATAGTACCAAAGATCAGCACTATCACCATTACTTTTCCAGAACTGTATTAAGGAGTCAGTCTTAAGTGTACTAGGCACAATTTCAAACTTTACAGATGACACAAAACTTGAAAATACAGCAAACAGTGAAGGGGCTAGTGACTGACTTCAAGAAAAACATGAACAGGCTGTTGGAATGGGTAGGTGCTTGGTAAATGAAATTAAACATCAAGAATGGAAGTGACACCTTGCTTTATAATGAACGAGGAGAGCCAACGTAAACTAAAGGTGATATTTTTAAAGGGGATACCTAACTTACAGACTTGGGAGTTATTTGGGCTCAAGTCATTGAGGATAGTAAGACAAGCTGTGAAAATGATTAAAATAAACATATCAGACACTGGGCTTCATAGACGCACAGAGAACAAAAACAAGGAAATTCTGATGGAACTGTACAAAACGCTGGAGCATTGCATCCAATTCTGGCCTCTGTGCTTTAGGAAGAATCTGAAACTTGGCTGGGCATACAATAAAGATATATAAGCATGACTTTATGGTGGAGAGATGCCAGTTACCTGGATAGATTGGTGACGCTGGGGTAGTTCTCCTGACAAGAGAGAAGGTCAAGAGGAGATTTGATGAGATTTGTTCAAAGTCATGAGGGGTCTGGACAGAATAGATCGAGAGAAACTGTTCTCATTGCTGTTAAGTAGAAAGTTTGACTCTGAGACAGTGAAAGAACATTGATGTGTGTTCAAATTGAAAGGCTGTATGTGTCTGCAGGGTGGTGTTTCCAAGCACTTGCTGCCCTGCATTCAGTCAATTTGTTCATTATTAATCTCACCAATCTCTTGTAAGGACATGATATGGTAGTTCCTTAACTGTGAAAGCAATGGGCTTAATCAGCTCCCTCAAGGTACCCTTTCAGCTCACAACTAACTAATCACTCCACCCTGCTGCGTGAATAGTACAAATTGGCTGAATGCAGAAATGCTGACTTCTGGTTGCAGCAATATCTTAAATATAGCAAAGACAGTAAGTGTAATACCTTTGTCAGAAATGTAATTCAGTTCTGGGCTGTGAGGCTATTTTATACCAGATAAGCTGTGTCAGCCATGGTTCAGTGAGTAGCATTCCCACCTTGGAGCTATAGGTCTATGGAACGATAGGTTTATGGGCAGCATGGGGGCACAGTGGTTAACACTGTTGCCTCACAGCACCATGGACCTGGGTCAGATTCCACCCTTGTGAGACTGTCTGTGTGGAGTTTGCACGTTCTCCCTGTGTCTGTGTGGGTTTCCTTCAGGTGTTCCAGTTTCCTCCCACAGTCCAAAGATATGCAGATTAGGTGGATTGGCCATGTTAAATTGCCTGTAGTGGCCAGGGATGTGCAGGCTATGTGGGTTAGCCATGGGAAATGCAGAGTTATAGGAAATCTGGGTGGGACGCCCTTCAAAGGGTCAGTGTGGACACAATGGGCTGAATGGCCTGCTTCCACACTGCAGAGAATCTAAGATGGGGAAAATGGGCCAGTAACTCTCTAAGGCCTGTTTTACACATTTGCCCAAAGTCAGGTTCTATCCGAGTGCCTTCTGAATAGGAACAAAAAACATAAGCTCGAACACTTCTGCGTTAAGCTTGGTCTCATTCGCCAATATTCATTATCGGGTCACCTTGATTTTTTTGTAACCTGAATTTTCATTCACACAAGTGGCTAAGCTCATTCATGCGCCAAATGTATGAGTCAACTGGGTGCTTCTGGTTAATGCTGCAAACGAATGCATTTCCTCACAGTTGGTCCTTTCTTTGTTTCCAACAGCTGCTGTGCTATCAGCAACTTGCATTTCATTATGAGGATCAAAGGGACAGCGGTGCACAGGAGTCAATTTATAATTAAGCAACAGCATATGCATACATGTACTCTGCCGCAACATTCAGGATTCGACAGGGAAAGTGAAGGGACACACAGTAACGATGTCCTTCAGTCAGCTGAATTTCTGCAGTGTGGTACACATATAAAGTTGTTCTTGCCATTTGATGTTATGTATTGAAGCAAGTTGCACCTTTGAAGAGGAAAATGGCAAATTATGCTTGGTGTGTATTTCACCTCGAGGCTGGAAACAGCCAAATTTAACCCTACCCGCTTACAGTTATTTTTATTGACTCACAGGATGAGGACATCTCTGGCTATTTATCACCCATCCCTAATTGCCCAGAGGGCAGTTAAAAGTTAACCACATTGCTATGGGTCTGGAGTCACAAGGAAGCCAGACCAAGTAAGGATGGCCGTTTCCTTCTCTAAAGAACATTAATGAACCAGATGGTTTTTTTCCCTGACGATTGATAAATGGTCATAATCAGACTCTTATTTCCAGATTTTTATTGAATTCAAATGCCACCATCTGCTGTGACAGGATTTGAAACCAGCTACAACACAGTGTGGAGCTGGAGGAACACAGCTGGCCAGGCAGCATCAGAGGAGCAGGAAAGTTGATGGGGCAGGGTGGTCACACAAAGAAACGCATGGGATCCCCTGTCCTGGGTTCTTTCCCTCTTCTCATAACTTACCCATCCAGTGAGTCATTACTTTAGTTCTGGCTATAGGCCCGTGGCTGTGCAAGATTTCTCTCCCATGCATAATTTGTTAGATCTTTCAAAGAACTGGACCAGTGTGATGGGCTGAATGGCATCTTTCTGTGCTGCATCCGCATGGAGGCAGTCCTACAGTGGTAACATCACTGTACAACTGGTCCAGAACTTGTGGGTTCATGTTCTGGGGACATGGATTTGAATTTCCCTTCATGACAGATGGTGATAGAAATCTGGAATTAAAATAATTAGCCTAATAGTGACCATGTAACAATTGTCAATTGGTGTAAAAACTCATCAGGTTTACTAATGTTGTTGAAGGAAGGAAATTTACAGTCCTTACCTGGTCTGGCCTACACGTGACTCCATGCCAACAGCAATAGGGTTGAGTCTAAACTGCCCACTGGGCAATTAGTTTGGGCAATAACTACTGGCCTGGCCAATGACACCTACATTCCGTGAACAGATAAAAATAATCTGATGATTTTACCCACCAAGTAGATGCAGCATTCCACTTGTCTCATGCAGTGGATAACCAAGAGAATGCAGGCAAGGCCCACAAGTTAGAATACTCAAGGCCTGAAACTTAGTCTGAGGAGCGTACTTTGCTGACTCCCCCTCCCCACTCTTCACTTCCCATCAACCTTCTTGCAGAATGCTTAGCATTACAGTTATCCCCAATTCCATGACACAAGAGCCCCTCAAATTATGTAGAGGTAGGTATTGGCCTAATGGTGCTATTGCTAGACTATTATCCAAAGATCCTGGTAATGTCCTGGAGGCCTGGGTTCAAATCCTGCTCCTGCAGATGGTGGATTTTGAATTCAATAATGATATGGGAATATGAGTCTAATTGTTGGGAAAAACTTATCTGAGTTCACTAATGCCCTTTGGGAAGGAAATCTGCCAACCTTACCTGGTCTGGCCTACATGTGACTCCAGATCCACAGCAATGTGTGGCTGACTCTTAACTGCACTCTGGGCAATTAGGGATGGGCAATAAATGCTTATCTAGCCAGTGACGCCTACATTCTGTGGCTGAATAGGAGTGTTGTCAACTGAATAAGAAATTATGTTCGGAGGTAGATAAGAACCTGTGATTTTTCATGTGTTCTTACTCAGCACTTCATAGTACCAATGGAACAAACTGAGAGGTACGTTATAAATCAAACACACAAGGCTACTGTGTGCAGACTGCACTAATGTATCACTTGGAAAGCACAACAGAGAGTTGCGATTATCTGGCTCACTAGGATTCGTTCCACAGACACTTAAAAAATCTAAACTACTTGACTTTCATTGACAAAAACGGAAATTGCTGGAAAAGCTCTGCAGGTCTAGTAGCATCCGTGGAGAGAAATCAGAGTTAGTGTTTCAGGTCGAATGACCCTTCCTCCGAACTGTTGAACTTTTCCAGCATTTTCCGTTTTTTGATTCTAATTCACAGCATCTGCAGTTCTTTTGGTTTGACTTTCATTGACAACTGCCTTTGAATTTGGTTTCAGGTGTAAGATGCAATTACTGTTGGTTGTTCATTGCAGTAAACATTGGATGGAGACAGGATCAGGCTAACGATGACATGGTTCTTCCTTCCCTTACCTCACCTCATGCCATTCCAACCTTGAGGTTGAATTGACAGATTGACGATAGTAAAGATTTTGGCACATAAATGAAATGACAGACTCCTGAGTCCCAGCAACCCTGGAGCCATACTTCAGCAACGTGGGTCAGACATTGTTCAGACATCTTTTTAATGTGGGATGTTGGTGCCCAAAGTTGCTGCTCAATGGAACCCATCTCATGCCCATGAAATTGATATAACAGAATTCAATTACTACATCTTTTGTCTCTGAAGCATTTTGGAGACTTCCTGAGAGAATTGTTAACAATATATAAGCACAAGTCTCTCTTGCCCTTTCTTTGCGGGGAAAGGTAGGAAGTCATTGGGAGTCACTGATGATCTTCCATACACAGGATCCATGAGGGTGCAAGATGCCAAACAACGAAGTATAAAGGCTGATAGCTGTCAAAGAGGACAAGTGGCATGCGAATCCCATTCCTGGTATCAGTGAAGACTTGGGAAAATCAAATAAGGAATTTTTAAATTCCCAGACATTACCATGCTGTTAGAGACTATTGATATTTAGATACCTGAACACCCAGAAATTAACCTTTCTAGTACAGAACTTAAACATTGCTAAAATGGACAAGAAGTTGAAACTTTTCATTTTTCTCTCATTAGGATTAGGACACAAGTAACAGACTTGAAAAAAAAATGCTATTTTATACAGCACATGTAGCGGTTGCTGATCTTTGACTGGAGATGCAGCAAGAACAGTTACCTGTCAATCTTAATTCTCAGACGAAGCAGGTAGATTCTGATTGGTTACATTGCCATGACAATGGAGAAGAGATTGGCTGTTTCCATGACCCTTCTTTATGTAGAAGTCCTTTTAGCCGACATAAGATAGGGTCCTGTGTATTCATATATATAGCTTCGAGCACATGCAGACTGCTAACCCAATTGATGGTCTTACAATGGCTTCTGGTCTAACACTGAGCATGTGTGGATTACTTAGTAATAGTTTCAAATTGCGTAATCGCACCTAATTCTGTGTGTCTCCGGCTCGTGCTGTTATGGATGTGTCGTCCCAGTCAAATTTGTGTCCTTCTTTGTCCGTGTATATTGAGACCAATGAGAATTGGTCGTGTCTCTTGGTAGATAGTTGGTGTTCATGTATTCTTATTGTCAGTTTTCTTTCAGTTTGGCCTATGTAATGTTTATCACAGTCCTTGCATGGTATTTTGTATATTATATTAGTTTTATTGGTTGTAGGTATGGGATCCTTTATGTTCTTCAGCAGCTGTCTCAGGGTGGTTGTTGGTTTGTGGGCTTTCCTGATATCTAGGGGTCTGAGTAGTCTTGTGGTCATCTCCGATATGTCTCTGATGTTCAGTAGGGCGACTAGTGACTACTGACAATAAGGATACATGAACACCAACTAGCCACCAAGAGACACAACTAATGGAAAATTCCAAAGATTCACTTCTGAGTGAAGAAATTCCTCCTCACCTTGCAGTCCTAGATTGCCTACTCTTTATTTTACAGATGCAATGGATGAAGTTAAGGTGTGGTCTGGTTAGGATGAGCTGTTTTCTTCTTGTTTTTATAATATTAACATTTGCCGTAATTAATTGTGAGTCTGTTTATGCTCACCAGACAATGTGACACAGTACTCCAATATATTGCTTAGAATGAGACCAGCTGGCATTTAAAGTGCCTCACTGAAGCGCAGCGTGCAGTGCTTTTTAGAAGCATTAGCAAAAAATATTTAAATGATTTTTGTTTAGCATTCAGTTTGGGAAATCATTGGAAATTACAGTAGAATCAATCATTTTTGAACAGGTAGTTCTTCATTCACCTTAACAAATGATAGCTACAAGTTCGCACATAAAATGTGCACCTGCTAATTGTAATGTTACAAATTTGATTGAGGAGATCTGTGAACGTAACACTAGGAGGATCCAACATTAACCGGACTCCATGACATACCTATGTAGCCCCACTGTAATTTCAACCTTGTGGCTGCCACCAAGTCCCTTTGTTTGTCACACTGGGTTTAGAAATATCCTGGCATACCTATATTGATGTGTTTACTGATAAAGGTTCCCTGTTGCCCCTGCCCTCCTATTCCTTCAACAAAAATGCCCACCCTTCCTTCACCCATAGAAGCCATCACTTCTTTGTTGCTGTAGCCTCATTTCATGTCTGTTGCAGAGCCCTATGCAGTTCACCAGATTGAACCTGCTCTCCAGGACACAGTAAGGTAAACCACAGGCACAAGCAAAAAAATTCAACATCTACCTTTAGAGGCGTCCCTTATTTTACTGTTTATGGAACCAGTCAGACCTTGTGCTCTGTAGGCAATGGCCAGTTCTAAACCTACATGGCTTTTGTGGTGGGGCCCCTATTTCTATATTACAAAGGATTACATACGATATACAGCACAGAAGTAGGTCATTCTGCCCAACTAGTCCATTGTTTCTCTCCAGCCTTTGCCATGTTAATCATAATGGTCTTGTAATCAATCACTTATCAGGGATTGATTAACTTTGTGGGTTTGCTTACTTAAAACAGTAAAACACATTGCAAGTGATGAAGGAGACATTGTTGCAAACTACCTGATTTCAATGTGTACAGTTTACAAGCCAACAGCAGATTAACAGCCAGGTAGATTCGCAACAGCAGTCACTAAAGGCATACTCTCCTAAAGACCAGTTGCCTCTTTCTTTCTAAAAGACAGCTTAACAATTTATAATATCAACGGAGTCAATGCATCTCAAGACAGCAAAGTGGCTCATTGGTTAACACTGCTGCCTCACAGCACCAGGGACCCGGGTTTGATACCAGCCTCGGGCAACTGTCTGTGTGGAGTTTGCGCATTCTCCCTGTGTCTGTGTGAGTTTCCTCGGGGTGCTCCGGTTTCCTTCCACAGCCCAAAGATGTGCAGGTTAGGTGGATTGGCCATGCTAAATTGCCCGAAGTGGCCAGGGATATGCAGGCTAGATGGATTAGCCATGGGAAATGCAGGGTTATAGGAATAAGATGGCCCTGGGTGGGATGATGTTCGGAAGTCTGGTGTGAACTTGATGGGCCAAATAACCTGCTTCCACACTGTAAAGATTCTATGATAATGTATACGTAATTCATTTATGCAATCAAATCTTGTGATTGTGACTTTGTCTAGATGTCTTTTCCATCTAAATCGACCATCATCACCCCTTACTCTATTGTTTAACTAATTTTCCTGTAAATGCATTCATTCTATTCATTGCAGCCACTTGTTATATAGCAAATTCCAAATTATTGGATAAAGATGTTTCTTTGCAAAACCTTATTGGATTTCTTTGCAATTATCTTTATTGTATTTAAATGAATCAGCAAGCCCTTTGACACCTGGTGGTGGGTTCCATGTGAAATGGAGCCAACCACGCTTCCGGTGCTACATTATCATAGTGCCTTTTGCGAACTCAGGATATCAGATAATTTCGCAGTGTACTCACTCTTACAATGTAGGAGACATTGAGGTCAATATATGTCCCAGAAACAGCAATGAGATAATGAGCCACTGTTGATTGAAGGATAAGTAATAGGCATGAGGGTTAGCCCCTTGTTCTACTTTGAAATAAATTCCTTAGATCTTTTACGCCTAGTTAAGATGGCAGGCAGGTATCAGTTTAATGTACCATCTGAAAAACAGCATCTCCGACAGTACAGTACTGTCTCAGTGCTGTGTGTGAGTAGACAGAAACTCAGCAGCTCTGTGGAGAGAGAAGCAGATTTAACGTTTTGAGTCCAATATTATTCTTCCTTGGAAATACAGGGACTGGAAAAGTGATGGGTTTTACATTGTAGAAAAAAGGAGGATGAAGGGCAAGTAAAACAGGTGGTAAAGGTGTTCTGGAGCAAAAGGCAAATGAAGTGTTCATCATAGTAGAGAAGAGATATAGAGGAGTAGATACTAATGGAAGGATTTAATCACAAGCAACTGAGTTGGATAAGTCTGAAGGCCCTTTCAGCTATGGAAGGGGGTGGTGCGTGGGGACAGTCAAGGACAAAGGATGACATGTCAGAAGGACTCCTTTGGAAGCTGATATCATCAGAAAAGATGCAACAAAGATAAGAAACTGTGAAAATGGAATGGAGTCCTTACAGGAAGCAGAGTGGAAGTGCAGTCAAGGTAACTGTGGGAGTCAATGGAGTAGATATAGGTGGATAGCTGATACCCAGAATTGGAAACAGTAAAATTAAAGAAGGGAAAAGATGAATTAGACATGGACTAGGCAAAGGGTGAGAGAAAGATGGAAACTGGAAGCAAAATTGTTGAAGGTTTGTTGAATAAAAGAAGGAAGCAGCACTGATTATGTCATTGATGTACTGGAGAAAAAATCATTGCAGGGAACCCAAGTCAGACTGAAACAAGGCATGTTCCATATACCCTACAAACAGACAAAGATAATTGAGGGTACTCATAGCTGCACTTCTTACTTGAATAAAGTGGAACAAGTTAAAGGAGAAATTGTGTGAAGTGAGAAGGCGCTCAACAATAGCAAAACAGAGGATAGTGGCTCAAAGTGAAAAATAGAGTTATGATAGGAAGAAATAATTTCTATGGGGCAAGAACAGGCTTAAATGAGGGCAGACTTCTTTCTGGATTTTGGGAAGTAGGTAGATGCTCTTAAAGCAGAAGCTCTTTTATAGTCCTACCAATATCATTGGTACCTCCTGCACTATTATCCCTGGATCATTCTCCTTGCACTACGTGCTCATTTCCAGCCTGGAGCTGATGTCCTGAACCATGGAACCAGTCAGGCAATACCATCTTCTAGATTCTCACTGTTGGTTACAGAGGACAGTGTCTCCACGAATCTCTGACAAGCAATGTATTCTTATTAAGTTTGCCCACTTGAATAGCTTCCTCTACTGTGGTGCCATGGTCATCCATTCTGTAGCCTCCTACTTTCAGCCCAACAGGCTGCAAGAACCTCAGATTTGTTGGACAATTGCAAAGGCTGTGATTCCTCCACTTGTACTGACTTGATCCCCTCACCTGTCTCAATGGCAGACATACCATCCTGCCCTAGACTACTGACAAAATTGGAAAACCATCTTCTGGAGCCAAGTGTCCAGGTAACATTCCCGTTCTCTGATGTATTATATTGTCTGCAGCTCAGCTTCGAATTCAATTACTCTGTTTCTCAAACTGCAGAAACTTTCTGCAAATGGGTTTATTGTGGGTCCTGCTGGCTTCTAAGAGTGCCCACATTTTGCAGTCTTAACGCATCACCTGCCCTGTCATTTTTATTATGTGTGAATTTATTTATTTTTATCAAGTAATTTATAATTAATAAATCCTAAAACTCCCAATGAGTTTTACTACTGCTAGTAAACTGTATGATTATTAATATAACATTGCAATTGCTAATAAATTAAATGAGTTTTGAAAAATAAGGAAGCAAAACCCTCACAACCTTCTTGAAGGTCAGGATCTATTCTAGAACACATACCTGTGTTGGAAGGGATAACAAAATATCAAGGACCAAGTGTTCACACATCAGGTATCTGTTATCAATTCGATTTGTACCAAGATCAAGGTACTCTGATCTAAGCATGTTCACCTTGGCCATATTTAAGGTGAGTTGTCTATGCTACCTACATTTTGCACGAGAGACTTTGAATCATAGAATCCCTACAGTGTGGAAGCAAGCCATTTGGCACGTTGAGTCCTCCCTACTGAAGAGCATCCCACCCAGACCCACCTCTCTACACTATTCCTATAACCCTGTACTTCCCATGGCTAATCCACCCAACTGGCACATCTTTGGACTGTGGGAGAGAACCAGAGCACCTAAAGGAAACCTATGCAGACACAGGGAGAATACGCAAACTCCACACAGACAGTCACCCAAGGCTGGAAGTGAACCAGGGTCCCTGGCGCTGTGAGGCAGCAGTGCTAACCACTGAGCAACTATGCCGGCAATAAGACTGATCTCATATTATGTAATTTATGGAACAAAGTCCTTCCAAAGTCCCACCACTTGGCCAAATTAGACAGGCTGATGTCCACTAATGCATCAAGCAGGTTACAGAAACCAGGTTTGCATAGGCAATACAAATCCGTTTCCTTACAGAAAGGAGCAAACAACAAGAGAGGAAAAGTCTTAACTTGTTGCGAATTGCAGTAAAGTGCAGGCTCGCATTGACTGTACATGTGTAGTCACCAGGACCCTGAACAATAAGCTCCACAGTATATATTAATAGGAATAGTTTTCATTCCATCACTAAGTCAATGGATTCAAGGTGAGAGGATCAGAGCAGTTGAAAGCCATCACACAGTCTTTATTTTCCAATAGTCCATTTGGCCATTGTACTTCATGGAGTAGGCTAATTGAAGAGCCAGATGCTAGGCAATGAAGGCTACTCCTGGCCAATATTTGAACAAAATCTAGTGAACATAAGAACTAGGAGCAGAAGAAGCCCATGTGGCAAGTCAAGGTTATCTACCATTCAATGTAGTCATGGCTGATCTTGAGATTCACCTCCACCTTACTACCATTGTACCCATATCCATTAACTCTCTCAGAAACTAAAACTCTGCAGAAAATAGACTTCATTTCTGTAATGAGAAACTTCAGCTATAAGCCAGCAGGGTGGAGAGCATCACGTTCCTAGGAGTAGATATAGGTCATTCAGCCCAATGAGTCTGCTCCACCATCTGATTGTGGCTGATATGTTTCTCAATCCCATTTTCCTGCCTTCTCCCCGTAACCCTTGATCCCCTTACCAATCAGGAACCTATCTATCTCTGTCTCAAACACATGCAATGACTTGGACTCCACAGCCTTCTCTGGGAATGAGTTCCACAGGTGATCCACCCTCTGGCTGAGGAAGTTCCTCTTCATCTCAGTTCTAAAGGTGAATCATTCACTCTGAAGCTTTGCCCATATGTCCTAGTCTCTCCTACTGGTGGAAATATCTTCTCCATGTCCACTCTATCCAGGACTCTCAGTTTTCTGTAGGTTCCATTCATACCCCAACCTCATCCTTCTAAACTCCATCGAGCACAGACCTAGACTCCTCAACCACTCATGTGAGTACACGTTCATCCGCAGGATCATTCTTGTAAATGCTCCTCTGTACCGCCTCCAGCACCAACACATCCTTTCTTAGATATGGGGCCCAAAACTATTCACAATATTCCAGATCTCAAAACTCAAAGGCCGAGGTCTCGCCTCCGCTCTCTGCAACTGGATCCTCAGCTTCCTGACACACAGACCGCAGTCAGTGAAGATAGACAACGGCACTTCCTCCACAATAACACTCAACACTGGAACACCCCTAACCCGCCCCACCCCCAACAAAGATGTGTTCTTAGCCGCCTACTATACTCCCTGTACACCCACAACTGTGTTGTCAAATTCTGAATGAATGGCATCTACAAGCTTGCTGACTACACCACTGTAATAGGATGGATATCAAACAATGACAAGTCAGAATACAGAAAGGAGATAGAGGGGTTGGTGACTTCGTACAAAGAGAACAACCTCTCTCTCAACGTTGGCAAGAACGTTAAAGAACTGATCATTGACTTCAGAGAGAAGGGAGGACAACATGCCCCCATCTACTTCAATGAAGTTGAGGTTGAACAGGTGGAACAGGTAGAGTGCATCACATTCCTAGGAGTGATGATAACCGACGACTTGTCCTGGACTTCCTACGTAAATATGACAGTCAAGAAGACACAACAACGCTTCTTCTTCCTCAGGCGGCTCAGGAAATATGGCATGTCTATAAGGTCCCTCACCAACTTCTACAGATGCACCATTGAAAGCATACTGTCCGGGTGCAAAACTTGGCTATTGCTGTGCCCAGGACTGTAAGAAGCAACAGAAGGTGGTATGCACAACCCAGACCACCACTGATGCCAACCTTCCATCCATGGGCTCCATTGACATGGCCTGTTGCTGCGGAAAGGCTGCCACCATCATCAAAGACCCATCACACCCTAGCAATGCTCTCCTACAGCTCCTTCCATCGGGCAGAAGTTACAGAAGCTTGAACACATGCACCAGCAGGTTCAAGAACAGCTTCTTCCCTGCCGTTATTAGACTGATGAATGGACTCTCTAACATCAAATAATGTTAATCCTGTTAATGTTGATCTTGCCTAGCGCATGCCTGTATGATCTAACTTGTATGCCTCTGTCTAGTTTATTTTTCACCCTATGATCTGTACGTCCTTGCTTACTATGATTTGCCGGTGTTGCTCGTAAACAAAGCTTCCACTGTACTGAGGTTCACATGACAATAAATTAATCAAATCAAATCAAATCAAATGTGGCGTGACTAGAGCCTTAGATAGCCTCAGCAGTACATCTCTGCTCTTGCATTCTAACCTTCTTGAAATGAATGCTAACATTGCATTTGCCTTCCTAACGATAAACTGAACCTGCATGTTAACCTCAAGAGAATCTAGAACAAGCACACCCAAGTCCCTTTGTGGTTCAGATTTCCGAAAGTTTTCCCTGTTTAGGAAATAGTCTATGCCTTATTCTTCCTACCAAAGTGCATAATCTCATACTTTGCCACATTGTATTCCATCTGCCACTTCTGCCCACTCCCCTAGTCTGTCTAAGTCCTTCTGCAGCCTCCCCACTTCCCCAACGTGAGCATTGATTGAAGAAGTTGGGTCTGTTCTCCTTGGAGAGAAGAAGGCTGGAAATAAACTTGATAGAGGTCTTCAAAATCATGAGTGGGATTGGATAAAGTAGATAAGGAGAAACTGTTCCCACTCTTAAATGGGCGAGAGATTTAAATGATGTGCAAACTAACCAAGGGTGATGTGAGAATAAGCTTTTTTACACAGTGAGTAGTTAAAGTATGAAACGCTCTGTTTGGAAATGTGATGGAGGCAGGCTCAATTGGGATATTCAAGAGGGCATTGAATAATTGTTTGGATAGAAATTTGGTGTGGGGAAATGGAGAAAAAGCAGGAGACTGGCACTGGGTAATAGAATCGGTGCAGACATGATGGGCCGAATAGTCTTCTCCTGCACCATTACAATTCTGTGATTCTGTGATATTCTATGAATAGATCTGATTGAGGTCTTTAGCATCATCAACATCATTTGTAAACTACATAACTACTTTGGGACAAAGGCAAGAGATCGCCAAGCCATAGCCCAAGGCCTGCTGCCTTGATAGGGACAAACATGATGAAAATGAGGAGGTCAACATGGTTGATGCCACAGTCTATTGGACTAGATCATTAACCATTCAGTGAAGCCTCCCTGAAAATCTTCTCTAAGTGTGAGAATCCTGATGGAAGACCTGATTGAAGTCATAAAAATTATGCAGAGTCTTCTTCATTATTCTTTGACGGCATATGGGTGCCGCCAGTAAGGCCAGTGTTTGTTGCTCATCTCTAATCTTCCAACTGAGTGGCTTGTTAGGCCATTTCGGAGGGTAGTTAAGAGTCAACCACATTGCTATGGGTCTGAAGTGTTAGGTAGGCCAGACCAGGTAAGGATGACAGATTTCCCTCCCTAATGGATGTTAGTGAACCAGATGGGTTACTACAACAAGTGATGATAGTTTCATGGGTAGTAGGAACTGCAGATGCTGGAGAATCCGAGACAACAAGGTGCAGGGCTGGATGAACACAGCAGGCCAAGCAGCATTTAGTTTCATGGTTGCCATTACTGAGACTGGCTACGATGGGCAGATTTGAACCAATATCCTCCAGAGCATTGATCTAGACCTCTAGATTACCAGTCCCGCAATGTAACTATGATACCTCCTTCTCAGCCAAGATCAGCATAGAGATAGTTATACTTATGATGGAGTCCAATACTTGAGAACACAAATGTAAGACAATCATCAGCAAATTCAATCAGGAATTCGGTAGAAATCTTTTCAGTCAGTGGGGATAATGTGGAACTGGCATCTTAAGGAATTTCTCAAGAAATCTCAAAGAATTTAGGTGAATAGCATAGAGGCATTAAAGGAGAAGTCAGAGATGGTGCAAAAAGAAATAGAAGGATATGTCTTTTTCTTCCCAAGTGTCACCTCCATTGGGTGATTCTGACCCTCAGTCTTCTCCAAGTTCCAGTCTAAGTTACAACACTGTAGGAAGGCTTAGCAGCACTTAAAGAGTTGCTGCTTTCTCTATTTCCAAAAACTGGCAACCATACTATTCACTACCCCATATTTTGAAAGAAATTAGGTGACTTCACCACTCAAGCATTATGAGTGTTCGTAAACACTTCACTATT
>NC_063341.1:69283904-69342752 GCF_021869965.1 Rhincodon typus | reverse complement strand
TTTGAGGGGTATTTTTTAATCCCGGATTACGTGGTTTATTTAGAATGGACTTGCATTTGTATAGTGCCTTTCATTATGTCAGACCATCCCAAATGATTTACAGCCAATGAAATGCTATTTGATGCATAATAGCTGTTGTGATGCAAGGCAACCAATTTTTACACAGCAAGATCCCACATAGCAATGTAATAGTGACACCAGGGGAATTCCCTTGGGTCTGCTTCAAATAGCCTCTTGGGATCTTTTATGTTTACCGGAGGGACCAGATGAGGAATCCGTTTAACACTTCACCTAAAGTGCGACACCTCTGAAAATGCAGCACTCACTCAGTGCTGCATTGAAAAAATCACATACAATATGGATTCAGGCATTTGGAGTGGAATATGAATCTGTGACTTGTCTGTCACAATGGGGAGAGAATTACCATTGAGTCACAGCTGACATCTAACAGAGCGAACTAATAAATTCAGTGGACTACACTCAAAAGATAAATGTGTTAACTTTTAAATTTCATGGGTGAGCGCGAAAATAAAAATAGTCAATTGGATTTTACGTTTCATTAAATTTGTGGAGGCAATCATGTTGTTGCCTTACTACCAGTGACACTGGGGCAACCCAACATCATCCTCAGTTAAAACAAGTAACAAATAACCGAGTTCACCTTCTTTGCAAGCTCCACACTTAAATAACATCAGGGTGACCAACATCATCAGACAAGGCTCAAGCTCAAAAGAACAATCAGCTGTCTGACATTGAGCAAAGGTAATGAGCTGCCCAATGTAGTCAGCTGGTGCTGAGGAGGCAGCAAGACATTGCTCACAACAGCTCCTGAGAGGAAAATAAAGTGAAAGAAGTCAATTTTCTCTGACTGCGGGAATAATTAATGCTATAATAGGGAGCAATGCAATGCAATATTTTTGAAATGATGAGAAATGATTAAATGTTCAGAGGGAATTGGATGTCCTTGTACATGAAACACAGAAAGTTAATATACAGGTATAACAAGCAGTTTATCTCAAAACGGATTTTCAACACAAGAGTAAGGAAGCTGCGCTGCATTTATCAGCGGTAAAGAACATATTATGATGTATTGGGAATACTTTTGGTCTCTGTGCTTAAGGAAGAATATACTTGCATCTGAGGGGGTGAAATAGAGGCTTAATCAATCCATAGGATCTTAGGGTCTTATGAAGTGAGATGGTTGGAAAAGGAATTCTCAGCTGTTTAGAAGAATGGGAATGTTATATTTGAACTAGGATTCCGAGGGGATGAAACAGGACTGGAGTAGAGAGGCTCTTTCTCAGTGTGGAGGGTCCAAAACTCTACGGCAGAGTCTCAGAATAAGGTTTCAATGATTTAGGACTGAGTTAAGCATAGAGTCATAGAGTTGTACAACATGGAAACAGACCCTTCGATCCTAAATTAATCTAGTCAACACAGTGTGTTTGGGTTTCCCGACCCAAAACATCAACTTACCTACTCCTCTGATGCTGCCTGACCTGCTGTGTTGATCCAGCTCCATGCTGTGTTGATTCTGACTCCTGCATCTGCAGTTCTTTCTATCCCTAAATTAATCTAGTCTCATTTGCCAGCATTTGGCCCATATCCCTCCAAGCCCTTCCAATTCATGTTCCCATCCAGATGCCTTTTAAATGTTGATATTGTACCCACCTCCACCACTTCCTCTGGCAGAAAATTCCTCACCCAGAAGTCTGAGAATCTCTGGAATTCTGTATCCTGGAGGGCCATGGATACTCCCGGTTGAGATCAATGGAGTTTTGAGTTCTAAGGCAATAAAGGGATATGGAGAATATACTGTGAATGCTGAAAATCTGAAACAAACACAGAGAATGCTGGAGAAACTCAGGAGGTCTCGCAGCATCTGTGGAGAGAGAAAGAGTGTCAATGTTTCAAGTATGCTGTTCTGAAGAAATCATACTGGATTCGAAATGTTAACTCTCTCTGCAGATGTTGCTAGACCTGCTGAGTTTCTCCAGCATTCTGCATGTGTGAAAGGGACATGGGATTAAGCAAGCTGGTATAGCTAAGGTTGAAGATCAGTCATGACTTTAGTCAATGTGGAGTTTGCTTGAAGTAGCAAACCTACTCCTCTTTCTATTTCTTTTTTTTTACAACAGCAAGTTCCTTTTATGATAAAGATCACATAAGTACCATGGACGCAAAATATTAGCTGTATCTATTAACACCACTTTTCCAAATGAGAATGGGAGATGACAAAGTGATTTCCCCATCATTCATGCCTGATGACCTCTGCAAATAACATTGATGTATCACAATGCATAGTTTGGACATATCTAGCCTCCAGCCCTTGCATTTGCTGGAGAAATTATCTATACCTTTTCGAGAGAAATGTGATATTGTTTGTGAGTCCTGTTTGATGTAGTTCAAAGTTGCTCTCTAAATAGACTCGGTAGACTGTCAAAATCACAATTCAGTTTTCTCTTGTTATGGACTAGACCGGAGCTCCTCAAAATATTTTAAGAATGTAGCCTCGAACTTAACATTTTTTTATTTTAAAGGCAAATGTGAAGTACCTGTTTCAGATGCAATATGACTGGTCAAACTACTCTACTTTAAGCAAAACACAATTTATTTAAACACTATAATTAAAATACAGCCAAAGAAAGAGGAATTTAGAAAAGCTTAACTCTACTGGAAAACTTAACAGAATAATAGATACAGTAACTATTACTAATTAACTATTCCAATATAGTAATATCCCAAAAGTACATTCCTTGGCAAAAAGGAAAATTCAGACACAATTCTCAAATGCAGTTCTCCAATCTAGGAGGAAGAAACATCAAGAGAAAATTCAGAGATAGTAGCAGCCAGGAGATATTCACTGAAGCTTCCAACTCTGTTGACACCCCAATAGCTTCTGCTTAAAGCTAAAATCAGAAATCTTGATCTGTGCGACTTGGCCACACTCATACAGGCTATTATATAAAAAAAAACCTAGCCAAGCTGTTTACTCCTGTGGTTCTGGTAGACTGCTTGGCACCTCTGCCTTACAACCTCTCTTCAAAAAAAAGCCAGGACAAATAACGTCTTAACGTGACAGCATTGTCACATTCTCTGCAGGCCTGCTGCCAGAACTGCAGTGTTTCTCCAGCACTCTCTGTTTTTGTTTCAGATATCCAGCGTCTGAAGTTCTTTGAGCTTATTCCTATAAATTGTTTGTTGTCTTGCATTGTTTCGATAGGCAGCGTTTGTGGGGAAATAGACTATTGGCTGTGATTCTGCTGCCAGGACATTCCTACCTCCAAGTCATTAGTTGACGCAGCAGTATCAATAGGCATTCTGTAAAATATCAAAATTAAGTCTTTTAAGTCAGAGGAGATTATTTTTCTTCCAATTCTTCTCCCTTCCTCTACCTGAAGGCCAAGTGGTCATTCAAGTAAAACCCTGCAGGTCCTATTGCCCCTCTCTCAAGTACTTTACATACCTCGTCTGTGGCTCAAATTGTAGAAGTTCTTCACAACTGATTCCAACCATCACACATCGAGGAGATCTGGAAAGAATATAATATAATATAAACTGAGTCCAACCATCACACATCGAGGAGATCTGGAAAGAATGTAATATTTAATAAGAACAGGAAGTGCTGGAGAATTTTCAGACTTATGGAAGCTTCAGTGGAGAGACAGAGTCAACACTCCAGATTTCTAAAGAATAAAGCAGGTAAGGGGACATCTGGCAAGTGGGAGGCTTTCAAAAGCGAGATATCAAGAGTTCAGAGCCAGCATGTTCCTGTTAGTATGAAGAGCATGGCTGGAGGAGTAGGGAACACTGGATGACTAGAGATATCAAGGCTCTGGTCAAGAAAGGGAAGGACTCATATGTCAGGTATAGGTAGCTGGGATCAAGCAAATCCCTTGAGGAGTTTAGGGAGTGTAGTAGTACACTTACGAGGAAAATCAAGTGGGTCAAAAGTGAACATGAGATAGCTTAGGCAGATAAGTCAAAGGGAATTCAAAGAGATTCTGCAATTATATTAAGGGCAAAATGAGTAACTAGGGAAGAATGGGGCACGTTAAAGGTTAATGAAGTTGTCTATGTGTGGAACTGCAGGAGATGGGTGAGATCCTAAACTAATACTTTCCATCAGTATTTACCATGGAGAAAGACATGGAAGCTAGGGAACTTGGGGAAATAAATAATTATGTCTTGAAAAGAGTCCTCATTACAGAAGATGAAGTGTTAGAGGTCTTAAGACACATAAACATAGATAAATCCCCAGGATCTGACCAAATGTATCCCAGGACATTGTGGGAAACTAGTGAAGAAATTGTGGGGACCCTAGCAGAGATATTTGTATAATTGACAGCCACTGGTGAGGTGTTGGAAGGCTGGAGGGTGGCTAATGTTGTACCATTATTTAAGAAGGGCTGCAAGGAAAAGCCAGTGGTAGGTAAGTTATTGGAGGGGATTCTGAGAGACAGGATCTACATGAATTTACAGGACTGATTAAGGATAGTCAATGTGGGTTTGCAATTGCATCTCACAAACTTGATTGAGGTTTTTGAGGATGTGATCAAGAAGGTAGATGAAGGTGGTAGACAGTAGGAGACAGAGGGTGGTGGTAGAAGGTTGTTGTTCAGACTGGAGTCCTATGGCTAGCGGTGTGCCACAAGGATCAGTGCTGTGTCCAGTTATTCATCACTTATATAAATGACTTGGCTGAGAGTATGGTAGGCATGGATAGTAACATCGTGGATCACACCAAAATTGGTGGCATAGTGGACAGTGAAGAAGATTTTCAAAGAGTACTATGGGATCTTGATCAAGTGGGCCAGTGAGCCGAGTAATGGCAGATGGAGTTTAATTCCGATAAATGCGTGGTGTTGCAGTTTGGCAAGAAAAATCAGGGCAGGACTTACACAATTAACGATAGGGCCCTTGACAGTGTTGGTGAACAAAGAGATCTGGAAGTGCAGGCTCCCAGTTCCTCAAAAGTGGTGTCACAGGTAGACAGGGTGGTGAAGAAGGCATTCAGCATGCTTGCCTTCATTAATCATGGCATTGAGTATAGGAGTTGGGTGTCATGTTACAGCTGTACAAGACATTGGTAAGGCCATATTTGGAGTGCTGTGTAAAATTCTGGTCTCATTGCTATAAGAAGGATGTTATTAAACTGGAAAGCGTGCAAAATTGATTAACAAAGATGTTACCAAGAATGAAAGGTTTGAGTTATAAGGAGAGGCAAGATAGGCTGGCACTTTTTTCCCTGGAATGTAGGAGGCTGAGGCGTGACCTTATTGAGGTTTATATAATGATGAGGGGCATAGATAAGGTGAAGAGCCATGGTCTTTTTCCCAGGACATGGAAGTCCAAAACTAGATGGCTTAGGTTTAAGGTGAGAGGGGAATGATTTGAAAGGGACCTAAGAGGCAACCTTTCCACACAAAGGGTGGTGCATATCTAGAATGAGCAACCAGAGGAAGTGGTAGAGGCTGGTACAATTACAACATGACAGGTACGTGGATGGGAAAGATTTTGAGGGATATGGGCCAAACACAGGCAAGTGGGACGATTTCAGGTTAGGAAACCTGGTTGGCATGAAAGAATTAGGCTGAAGGGCCTGTTTCTGTGCTACATACTTCAATGACTCTATGACTTAAATCATACTGGAATTGAAATGTTAACTCTGCTATTCTCTCCAGTGACCTGGAGGTGGGACGGGACATGTAGCAGGGGCCATACCTAACAATCCATATTACTGCAAGCAAAACCTATTTCAGATCTCCAACATCTGCAGTACTTGCTTTTATTCAAGTATAATATTAGGGATATGTGCTCCACTAGTGAAGCTAGTATCTATTGCCCTTAGGCTAGTGAACTATCGCAATCTGTGTGGAATATACTCCCAACCTGCTGTTCAGTGATATGGTGTTCATCTACTTCAACAGAGAAACTAATGTTTTGAACATTATTTATTGAAAATGAATGAGAGTTAACAGATTTATTGTCAATGTGTAGATTTAATTGTATCAGTAAAAATAGAGGATTGTGTTAGTATCCTTTGTTCGTACAAAATTACCATGTTAGTTTATACAGTTGTACAGGCATAAAATGAAGCTCCTTTATCCTGAGCTAGACAATGCTTTACCGAACAGGAGAAATCAGAGCAAAAGGCTATACATGTCTTGGAGTCTGCTTTGCCATTAAGTGAGATCATCGTTGATCTAGAACCTCAAATCCACTTTCTCACTGGATTCTTGTAACTCTTGCTGTTCTTAGTCTCAGAAAATTCTTAGTTTTGAATACACTTAATAACCGTTAATATCAGCTCTCTGGGGTGGAGATTAAGATTCACAACTTTCTAAGTGAAGAAATTATCTCTTCATCTCAGTCCTAAATGCCCAATTCCATTTCATGACACTGCAAACCCTTGTTCCAGGTGCTCTTGCCTGAGGTCTCTCAGTGTCTACCTTGTTAAGCCCCGCCGACAATGTTATATATTTTGATGAGATCATCTTTTCTTCTTTGAAACTTCAGAGAATACAAGCTCATTCTGTTCAATCTCTCCTTGCCTTTGCAGCCCAGGAATCAATGTAGACTGCATCTATCATCAACATCAGGAAATTAATGTAGGAATCAAAAGCTTAGTAAGTATACAGTTAAATGTTGTAATGGAACACTGCCTGTCACAGATACAAATCTACCAACAGCTATTCAGGTCAACATAGATTAAAATAGCAAACACAACTTTTAGAATCTGAATTTTAACCTCACTAAAGCTGGACTTCAAAGACAACATTAAGGAAGTAAGTACAGTAATGTGGTGCTATAGTTCATCAATTTATTTGTGATTTCCAAGGTTAGAGCAAGGAAGATGGGAATAGGATTAGGCCATTCGGCTCCTCGAGCCTGTTTTGCTATTTGATAGGATCACTGCTGACCCTACACTCCTCACATTCACTTTCCTGCCCTTTTCCCATAACCCTTGATTCCCCGACAGATCAAGAATCTATCTATCTCAACCTTAAATGTACACAAGGAATCTGCCTCCACAGCTCTCTGTGGCAATGACGTCCAAAGACTCTCAACCCTTTGAGAGAAGAAATTCCTCCTCATCTCAGTCTGAAATGCGTGCCCCTCTATTCTGAGACTATGCTCTCTGGTTCCAGCCTCTCCCATGAGGGAAACATCATGATGTGATGCCCAGACTGCAATGTTACAAAGTCAATGGAACTTGCATTTCCAAAGTGCAAACAAAAATTCCTGGAGAAACTCTGAGTTGAGTTTCTCCAGGAATTTTTGCTTGTGTTTCTGATTTCCAACATCCACAGCTCTTTGTCTTTTTTTTGTATTGTGAAGATTCATTTTTAATTCATGGCTTGGAGGAGAACTTTCAGATGGTGGTGTTCCCATGTATTTGCTACCCTTGTATCCTTCTAGATGGAAGTGATCGTGGGTATAGGAAGTACTGCCTAAGGATCTTTGGTGAATTTCTGCAGTGCATCTTGTAGACAGTACATACTGCTGTTACTGAGCTTTGATGATGGAGGAAGTGGATGCGTGTGGATGTGGTTCCAATCAAATGGGCTGCTTTGCCCTGCATGGTGTGAAACTTCTTGAGTGTTGTTGGCACTGTGCTCATCCAGACAAGTGTAGGGGTGCGTTATATCACACTGCTGTCTTATGCCTTGTTGACGGTGGACAGGCTTTGAGCAGTCAGGAGGTGAGTTACTTTCCGCAGTATTCCTAGCTTCTGACCTGCTCTTGTAGCCACTGTAATTTTGTGGTGAGTCCAGTTAAGTTTCTGGTCAATGGTATCCCCCAGGATGTTGATAGTGGAGGATTCAGTGATGGGAACAGCATTGAGTGTCAAATTATTTCCCAGTCCTAAATAATTGTGCTTGAGAGGATGATTGTGAACCATCTTCTTGAACCACTTCAGTCCAGGTGCTGTAGATGCACCCACAATATTCTTGCTTCTGGTTGCATGCTTACAGAGTATGAGAGGATATTTGAATGAACCTAGGGCAAGATATGAGGCAATGACAGCTTTAGAGAAAGCATGGCCTGCCAAACTAAGAAAGTAGAGGGAATTGGCATACACAGCCAATGGAATGTCCTCAATCACTATGTCAGTATTTCAAGGACCTGGATGCCAGAGTTAAAACTGACCATAAGACCATAGGAAATAGGCAGAGGACTGGGCCATTCAGCCCCTCAATGCCTATTCCACTGTTCAATAGGTTCGTGGTTGATCCTACACATCTCATGTCTGCTTTCCTGCCCTTTTCCTGTAACCTTTGATTCCCCAACTGATCAAGATTCTATCTATCTCAGCCTTAAATATACACAAGGACTCTGTCCCAAAAGCTCTCTGTAGCAAGGAGTTTCAAAGACTCACAACCCTTTGAGAGAAGAAACTCCTCCTCATCTCATTCTTAAATTGGCACCCCTTTATTCTGAGGCTATGCATTCCGGTCCAAGACTCTCCCATGAGGAGAAATATCCTATGAGAATTTACCCTGTCAAATCCGTTCAGAATCCTAAAGTTATCTAATGTCTAAAGTGGCAAGGTATTTGTATAGTTGTATTTATTTGTTGTATTGAGTAATGTGATGCTGCTGTCATAAGTCAACATATCTTGATCACTGCACTAGGGTCTACGCTTCTTGTAACTCATTTCCATTCTATAGGTAGCTTCCTATAGCAAATGACTAGCACTAAAGATTAAAACCAAGGATGACAACACAATTGGCTATGTATTTTATAGAGAAAGAAGAGAAAAGATTATGGCAAAAGATGGAGGCAATGGCCTAGTGGTATTATTGCTGAACTGTTAATTCAGACACTATTCAGGAACCCTGTCACAGCAGATTGTGGAATTTGAATTCAGTAAATATCTGGAATTAAGAATCTGATGACAATCATTGTCGGTTGTGGGAAAACCCATCTGGCTCACTAATGTCCTTCAGGGAGGGAAACTGCCATCTTTACCTGGTCTGGCCTACATGTGACTCCAGACCCACAGCAATGTGGTTGACTCTTAACTGCCCTCTGGGCAATTAGGGTTGGGCAATAAATGCTGCCTGGCCAGCGACACCCTCATCCTGTTAATGAATGCAAAAAAATATCGAGGAAATGACAGTTGAAACACTGACACAGACACATCGGATTGATGGCCTCCTGTTGTTCTATAATTTATCATAAAACTTAGGCCTTGGGGTGAAGAACCTTCTGATTAAAGAAAGGCTAAACTGTATAACAAATCTTTACATATTTCCTTCCTATTTGCTATATTTCTCCATCTGTTTGATGAGCTCTCTCATTTTGTTTTCTAAATGCTGCCTGTTTTTCTCATGGCTATGAACATATTGTAGTTTTAGAAATATAGCAATAGAGAAAATTGGAGGAGGAGTAGGCCATTCAGCCCTGTCTGGTCTAGTAGGAGATAGCTGACAAGGTGATTCGACTCTGCCACATCTAGAGAGCTTGGTGATAAATGAATGAGCCAGCAAGCCTAATGAAAGTTGCCAAGGTCAGAGCCCAGGACATTTTACAATAGTAAATCATCTTTTTATTCTTTCATGGGATGCAGGCATCACTGGCAAAGCCAATATTTATTGGCCAAACCTAATTGCTCTTAGGAAAGTAGGGGTGAGCTGCCTTCTTGAAATGCTAAAGTTGTAGTGGTGTAAATACAGCCACAGTGCTGTTAGGCAGGAGTTTGACTCATTCGAGGAAGAAATAGCAATATAGGTCCAAGTCAGGGTGGTGTGTCTTGGAAGGGGGACTTACAGGTTGTGTTGTTCTAATATGGGTTTGGAAAGTGTTGTCTAGAGCCTTGGTGAGTTATGGCAGTGTATCTTGTCTATAGTATACACTGCTGCCACTGTGTTGGTAGTGGAGGGAACGAACTTTGAAGTTGGTAGATGAGGTGCTGGTCAAAAAGCTTGTGTTGCCTTCTACGGTGTCGAGCATCTTGAGTGTTGTTGGAGCTGTACTCATTCAGGCATCTAGTGGAGAGTATCCCATCTGACTTGTGCCTTGTAGATAGTGAACAGGCTTTGGGAAGTCAGAAAATAAGTTACCCATCCCAGAATCCTCAGTCTCTCACCTGCTCTTGTAGGCATATTTTGAATATTACTGGTTCTGTTTCTGGTCAATGGCAGTCACCAGGATGTCGATAGTGGTAATTCATGCGAAGCCTTACACTTCAATTAAATTCATTTTGTTGTTATTTGATACTGAAATCTTAGCGGGATTTCACATAGCAAATCATTCTAAAACATTGGAGTTGGATAGAGCTTGCTCCATTCATTCCCACGTCCAGACTATGGTTCATGACTTAGAAACATTTGAGACATATAATACCTAGTCACCTCTCTGGTGCCATAAGCAATGAGTCTTTTAAAATTAAAATACAATTCTGTGGATATCTGAAATAAAATAAAATAGAAAGTGCTGGAGAAACTCAGCAGGTCAGGCAGTATCTATGGAGAGAGAAACAGAGCTAGCATTTTGAGTTCAGTAAGGCTGTCCTTCAAAGCTGAAAATGGTGGTTTATACGTTGTGGACAGACAGGGAGGAGGAGCAAATGAACAGATTATGATATCCTTTTTGCAGCTAACATAAACACCTATTTTATATCTCTATCACCATTACCGTTATTATCACTGCTGTTGTCTTTTGCTCTGTGCATTGTCATTATCTGTTCCACTTGCTCCTCCTCCCCTTCTGTCCACAACATATAAACCACCATTTTTCAGTTCCTTTCAATATTGAGTTCCAAAGACTGTAAAGCACCTGAGCAGAAAAGTGAGGCATTGTTCCTTAGGCTTGTGTTGGACTTCACTGGAATACTATAGTAGGCCAAGGACCATAACTGTTAGCATGGGAGCATGGTGGCTTATCAACCTGGCAAGCAACTAGAAGGTAGGGGTCATTCCTATCGACCTCACAGGACTGGAGTCAGGAATCTCAACATTGGGTCCTAGCCACCGTTTTTACACCTCTATAGAGTGTCCTGACTTCAACCCTAATCATTAGTCACCACGCCAATTAATCCTATACAGATGGTAAGGTGAATGTTCATAATAGAGAACATGCCGATTCAAAATATTACCAAGCCTAGACTCCCTTTATTAAGAGCATCCTCTGTATTCTTGCTTTTCACAGCATCAAGGAGATAGGAAATGTGAAGGCAAAGACCACCCGTAGACTTGGGACTGGCAATATCTTGTCAGAACCCACTGACCTATTCACCTTTAATTTGGCATAACCACAAAAGCACACTGCACGTTATATAACAAGGTAACCTTTAGCCTGCCTTTAGCATAGCTGCATTCATTTCCTTCCAGCCCTGCCTGTGATCCCAGGCAAGCACTGGTAACTTTCATTCAACATCGTTCACGCATACAACCTGGTGGAAGAAGGTAATGAATCTGAGGAGGCACCATTGAATGAGTCAGTGCATACAAGGGAGGAGAAGTAAATGGGCCTGTTAGAGTAATAGCAGGAAGCTGCTGCACAGATGGTCTAAACTGTGCCAATAATGGCCTGCTATATCTTGAATAGCCCAGCAGCCAGATGAATCTGGGCAGCTTTGCCATAAGGCTTGTACTCTTCAAGGGATGAAGAGAATTTGTTAGCCCTTGTGCAATAATGTGACATCTGTTTGATGCAACCTGTATAAGCAAGTAGGTTGACGTACTGTGTGTGTTTCTAAGCTAGCCTGGCAGGAGGCAGAACCATTAAAGTTGCGGGGCAGAGTTGACCTCGGCCGACATTGGCAGCACCATCCTTCTGTGCAGATGGAATGCCGGACTTCTCACAGCAAAGGGCAAAGCATTGCAACTGGTCTCGGGTGACTGACTGTAGAGGCATCTATCTTCCATCATTGCCAGTTTTCAATGCCTGGAGCGGTGGGCATGCTTGGTGGCAAAATGCTGGATGCAGTTGGACTACTTCTGGTCTCATTTGATCTTCCTGGCACCTGTCCTTTGTTCTTATTCCCATACAATGATGACAAAAACAAATGTGTCTTTCAGTGATCCTTTACCAAGCAATATTCTCGATAACCAATGTTCAGCATCTGTTTTCACCACTATAAGTGCTTTGGAACATTTTGCTACATTAAAGGCACAATAAATTTTAGGATCTGGGCATGAATGGTTACTTACTGCTATCTCTACTTGCTAGATTGTTGTATTGAGTTAGAATAGTTTTGGTAAGCTATTAAACACTCTAACTTTACGATAGTATGTGTACATTTTGAGGACGCAAGTTTCTTTCCATGCTACTTTCTCTTGGGTACTCCGATCACATGAGTGTATGGCAATTCAGTACAATGTAAGATTTGAATAAAGAGACAGCCCAAAGATCATGAAGCAAGGATACTTTATTCCATTGGCATCAGGTTATTCCAAACATGAAGGGTGATTGTGATTAAACAATGAACAGGGGACAGGTGATGGCCTAGTGGTATTATCGGTGGACTGTTATTCCAGAGACCCCGATAATGTTCTGAGGACCTGGGTTCAAATCCCACCATGGCAGATGGAGGAATTTGAATTCAATAAATATCTGGAATCCATTGTTGATTGTTGGAAAACACCATCTGGTTCATTAATGTCCTTTAGGGAAGGAAACTGCCATCCTTGCCTGGTCTGGCCTACATGTGACCAGACCCACAGCAATGTGGTTGGCTCTTAACTGCCCTCTGGGCAATTAGGGATGGGGCAATAAATGCTGCCTGCCAGTGATGCCCTTATCTCGTAAATGAAAAAAAAAAAAAAAATGAGGGCACGATACACACATGGAGTTATGCCTATAGCTAAGGAAATCCTTTGTTTATCTGATCCTTCCATCCTCTCGCCACAGACACCCTTTCCTCTGGAGAGGGTCGGTTCAACTCATCCTGCTGCCCTACCCCTCCCTTGTGATCGCCACCTGCTGCTGGAGGTCATGCACAACTGCTCCAGCGACCCTGCTTGATGCCCCCATCGCACGTCTCCATACCACCTCACCATTGCCACCTGCTGCTGGAGGTACCATGATAGACTTCCCTTGAAACTTGCTGTTTAACTGCAACAAATACACAGCGCACACAGTGACTCGCTGTGTGATTGGTAGCTTCAATATTGCCACGGTGTCTAGAATGTGCAGGTCCCCACAAGTGAAAGCATTCTTTTCTTCCATCAATGATCCAGGCAAGTAGTAAGGGGTTGATATCCAGCATCTGCTCCGGGTTTGGCACAGTAGTTATACCCTCCCGCGGGATCCAGCCTTTGTGGTGGATCACATGCGTAGGAATCTGGGTCAGTCAGTTCTCCAGGAGTCATAGGATCAGCAGCACTTGTGGCTTTCTGGTGGGTCATTCCTCAGCCATTTTCCAGAGCAGGTGTAGGTCTCCTGAGTGGATGCAGCCCCTTGATTTACAGCACAAAACACCACAGGCCACTCAAGGAATTCTCATCATTGTCCAACTCTACTTTTGCTCAAGCCATCGTACACCGATACTTCAGGCTTCTGCAACACCCCTGAGTGAGTTGCTTACTTCCACATCATCCACCAGACTTCCGACCTCAGTCAGCTCCCTTCTCTGAACCATTTTCTGAGGCTGCACGCCAACTATTGGTTCAGCACACAGGGGTATAGCCAGCTATATTCATCCATTTGACAACTCTGCCATTTTCAGACTCCCACACATCCTGTATCTTATTCTGATGCCTGATATCCTGGTTTTGGGGGAATATTCTTGCACCAATTGGAAGGTCAGCCTTGCCAGTCTTGCCATTGTTCAATGCTTTTCTTCTCAGTGCTTCTCTGTCAATCCTCTTGGACGCCATTTTGAATGCCTGGCTTAGCCTCATGTGATGCTCAGTCTCCACTCATTGATCTGGCCATCGTCATCAGAAACTGTGGTCAGCCCACAGGAGATGGTTCACAGGAAGAACTGGGTCTCGCCCAAAGCAGAGATAGTGGGGAGAATAGCCTGTGGGTGAGTGTAGGTGCTATCATAAACAAGCTCCAGATGGTACTTAGGCCAATTTTGATCCCTGTGAAGAGGCAAACTGTGTAGATGGACATGCCGAGTACACTTGAAAAGCTCAAACTGTCCATTATTCTCAGGGTGGGTGGCACAGTGGTTAACACTGCTGCCTCACTGCGCCAGGGACCTGGGTTCAATTCTAACCTCATGTGACTGTCTGTGTGGAGCTTGCGCGTTCTCCCCATGTCTGTGTGGGTTTCCACCAGGTGCTCCAGTTTCCTCCCACAGTCCAACAATGCACGGGATAGGTGGATTGGCCATGGGAAATGCAGGGTTATAAGGATAGAGTAGGAGGATGGGTCTGGGTGGGATGCTCTTCAGAGGGTCAAAATGAACTTGATGGCCCAAATGGCCTGTTTCCACACAATAGGGATTCTATGATGATTCTATGATAGGGGGCTGTGCAGTTCTGGGCAATGCCATAGACCTTGTAAAGCTCCTGTAGGTTCTTGAAGCTGTGCCCCCAGTCACTCTGAATCTGACATGGAACGCTGCAACAGACAAACCAATCATGTACAAACACTTCGGCTGTCGTGGAGGCTTTTTAGTCACTACTGGGTTTGGCCTGTGTGAACTTGGTGAAGATCTGTACTGGAATCTGGAATTGAAACTACTTGAGTTCAGCGATCCATTGGCTCTCAGTTGCCCCCTGCTTGGGAATGTTTGAAAGCAGCTGATTGAGTTGTTGTCCCAAACTCTGCACTGATCAGAAAGTCTGAACTTCTGGGAAATAGCCCACCTCAAAGCCAGGAGTCTGAGTTTCAAACTGGAGTCATTGTTCACATTCCTCAAGTTTGACTTGTGACTGTGACTGGCAAAAGCAAAAAACACTCTTTTCTGCCAACAAGCCTGTGACAGCACCAGTCCTAGGCCAAGGAAACTGGCTTCCTGCATGAAAGGGAGTTGGGAATCTGTAGCCAAGACAGATATTGAGGTTTACAACACAGAGAAAGGCCTTTGAGCCCATCGGGCCGATGTCTCACAAAAACAAGCACCTAAATTATTGATGGCAGTTTCTGTTCAAGGGTACAAAAGGAAGCTTCACACACTGGGTCCAACTCTCTGTGATGCTCTGTGAAGCATCACACCCTGTACATCCTTCCCAACCCAAGCCTTCGCCATTCTCTGATTTCTTCAGTGAGTCACAGTTTATGCAAAGCCTCACACAAACCTCGAACAGTAACCAGTAAGACCAAAGGGCCCACACAATTCTCTCCCTGTCTATTCTGTGCGAGTTCGCTGCTCATCTTTCTATTGAAGATGATCAAGAAAGCTCCCCTCAGGGAAAGTGTGCTGGTAACCTCATTTGGCTTCTGTTGCAAGAGTGTTGTAAAACCTTTGGATGTTTCAGCTGAGCGCAGTTGTAGAAATTTGAGCAGCAATTTCGCGTTTCTAAATACGCAAAGTGTACTTGAAGATCAAAACTCAGAACTGAATGATGTGGAAACAGAGATCACACAAGAATTATTTACCAGCTCTTAATCTCAAGTGTATACACATGACCTGGTACTCACATTAATCAAAGGGCAGTTTAGCAGAATATTGCTGTTGATTTACAGCTTATCTGCTGAGTTTGTTAGTACACTTACTGTAGCTCCTGATTTGACTGATTTATTCTGTCTGGTTGTCTTTGGCTGGTTTTGCAGAATGCATACATCTTGTCTGGACTATGATAGAGTAAGTTGTGATAGTGTTATCCACGAGGGTTATAAAGAATCATCTCACTCATGTACCCTGACAGAAGTGGCAATGGGCTGGTGGTATCAAGCCTGGACTAATAATCTAGAACTCAGGCTATTGCTCTGGAGATATGAGTTCAAATCTCACCATGGGAGCTGGTGAAATTTGAATTCAATAAAATGTGGCTTAATAACAAATTAGTCTAATGGTGATCATTGTCACAAAAACCCACCTAGTTCACTAATGCCCTCTGGGAAGGAAATCTACCCATCTCTATGTAGTCTGGCCTACATGTGACTCCAGATGTCCAGCAATATAGTTAACTCTTAATTGCCCTCAGAAATGGCCCCAGACAGCCAATCAGTTCAAGAGGAATTAGGGATGAGTAACAAATGTTGGTCTTGCCAGTGACAACCACAGCCCATGAAAAGCCAAAACAGAGAAGGCCAGACAGACACACTCAGTTACCAGCACACATTCATTACCACTCCAACTGGATTATGTCTCCATGTGGAGACTCAACTCTTCATGTGTCTTTATAAGTAGGTATTAAACAGGTTAGATATCCCCTAATGGGGCATTGTTGCAAAATGTTAAAAAGGTTAAGAGAAATGTGTGGAAGAAACTTACCAAACCTAAATTAAAAACATCATTAACGATTCTTAAGGGGCTTGACAGGGTAAATACTGAGAGAATGTTTCTCCTCAGGAGAGAGTCTAAGACCAGAGGGCATAGTCTCACAATAAAGGGGGACCAATTTAAGACTGAGATGAGGAGGAATTTCTTCTCTCAGAGAGTTGTGAGCCTTTGGAACTCCTTGCCACAGAGAGCTGTGGGGGCAGATCCTTGTGTGTATATTTCAGGCTGAGTTATATAGATTCTCAAACAGTTGGGGAATCAAGGGTTAGAGGGGAAAATGCAGGAAAGTGGACATGAGAAGTGTAGGATCATCCATAATCCTATTGTACGGTGAAGCAGACTCAAGGGGCCAATTGGCTTAGTCCTGTTCCTATTTCTTATGGTCTTATTGCAGGGTGACACTGAACCCCAACCACCAGGGTCCCTAAAGGCTGATAAAGTGCTGTCAGATTCTGCATGCTCCCTCTCCAGAGCGTCGTGTTTTTCTATGCTGCCAATTACAGAATGGGGATGAGTAGGATTTCCTGGACCATGGCTGAAATAAGACTCTTCCCACTGGGATTTCTTGTGCAGCTGTGTAACCTTTCTGAGCAGCTTCTTTTCATCAGGTGTCACAGGGTGTACTCGAGAGAGTCCTGACAGTTTAGTATTATCCTGCTAAATATTAAAGGACAATCTGATAAGACCAATTTGAAGCAATGTATGTTCATCAGTACATTTATGCGTTTAATTATTTCAAAATGCCAACCTTCACGTTTATTATAGAAATGGAAGATTATCTCACTCCCACTCAGCTCTGATATATTTTCCATTAAGTGCTTACGTTCCAATCCATTACTAGTTTATCAGATACACTTCCAAGATTTATCTTCCAGTTCAAATTGATGATTAAAAATGAAGAGTTTTATTTTGGTGTGTTCTGCCATCTGGATCAGCTCTCAACGGGGTCACGCAGTAGGTGCCAGGCAATGTTGGTAAGGGGATATTCTTTCCAAGGCTGCATTAAAAAGATAACAGGATATTTTTCTTAAGACTCATATTGGATTTTCCATTAACACGAGACCAAACATTCGGGGTATTTCTGTCACATTACTGGTGATCACAAATCAACTGTCTTTCTTAAGACAAAATAAAACAATTGCTGGAGAAACTCAGCAGCATCAATGGGGAGAAAACACAGTTAATGTTTTGAGTCTAGTGACTCCTCATCAGAACTGATGTCTTTCTGATATGGACTTCCTGTGATGTTATTATTGAAATATCATTATCTACCCTCCGGCAAACATCGTCAGGGATTTCACTCAGCTTCCTCAATCTTTTTAGATCAAAGTTTTGCAAAATGTTTCTGTGGGTTCTTGTCAACTGTAGCTCAGTGGTATTGCTGAGTCAGAGGGCTGTGGGTTCAAGGCTCACTCTGGAATCTATGAGCACGTCATCCAGGCTGAAACTCCAGTGCAGTTACTCAGTGTTCAAGCTGCCATCTTCCAATCTTTTATAGGAGACGTCTGCTATCTCAGGTACATGTAAAGGATCCCAGCCCTGTGCTTTAAAAAGGACAGGCGAGTTCTCCCTGCTGCTCCAATGAAAATTTATCCTATAGTCTCACTTAAAATAAACTTGCAGTGGAGTCTTAGATTCAGCAAATTGGCTGACACATTTCTTACATTACAGTGGTGGCCACTCTTCAAATGTCCTTCATAGGCTGCAAAGCACTTTGGGATATCGTGAATTCACAATGGCTTTATAGAAATGAAATTGTTCAAGCAAAATTCAATTGTATCTATAACTCCATTGAGTGTCTGGTCAAGTATATGTAATATCAGCCTTATCTGACAATATGAGTCAATAAAAAATAAAATCTCATAGCATTAAAATGACCATCTGACGTGATCTCATCCAATTCCTGCCCAATGGGTTAGATAGAATGAGCTCAATATCCTGATATCCTGTTTCTTGCTGGTCTATGAGTTTGTTGTTAGGCAAGTGAATCATCAACAATAGTTGGGAGATAGAACATAGAGCATAGAACATAGAACATTACAGCGCAGTACAGGCCCTTCGGCCCTCGATGTTGCGCCGACCTGTGAAACCAATCTGAAGCCCATCTAACCTAAACTGTTCCATTATCATCCATATGTTTATCCAATGACCATTTAGATGCCCTTAAAGTTGGCGAGTCTACTATTTTTGCAGGCAGGGCATTCCACGCCCTCACTACTCTCTGAGTAAAGAACCTACCTCTGACATCTGTCCTATATCTATCACCCTTCAATTTAAAGCTATGTCCCCTCGTGCTAGCCATCACCATCCGAGGAAAAAGGCTCCCACTGTCCACCCTATCTAATCCTCTGACCATCTTGTATGTCTCTATCAAGTCACCTCTTAACCTTCTTCTCTCTAACGAAAACAGCCTCAAGACACTCAGCCTTTCCTCATAAGACCTTCCCTCCATACCAGGCAACATCCTGGTAAATCTCCTCTGCACCCTTTCCAATGCTTCCACATCCTTCCTATAATGCGGTAACCAGAACTGTACGCAATACTCCAAGTGCGGCCGCACCAGAGTTTTGTACAGCTGCAACATGACCTCATGGCTCCGAAACTCAATCCCTCTACCAATAAAACCTAACATACTGTACGCCTTCTTAACAACGCTATCAACCTGGGTGGCAACTTTCAGTGATCTATGCACATGGACACCGAGATCTTTCTGCTCATCCACACTACCAAGAATCTTACCATTAGCCCAGTACTCTGTATTCCTGTTACTCCTTCCAAAGTGAATCACCTCACACTTTTCCGCATTAAACTCCATTTGCCACCTCTCAGCCCAGCTCTGCAGCTTATCTATGTCCCTCTGTAACCTGCAACATCCTTCTGCACTATCCACAACTCCACCAACTTTGGTGTCATCCGCAAATTTACTAACCCATCCTTCTACGCCCTCATCCAGGTCATTTATAAAAATGACAAACAGCAGTCGCCCCAAAACAGATCCTTGAGGTACACCACTAGTAACTGAACTCCAGGATGAACATTTCCCATCAACCACCACCCTCTGTCTTCTTACAGCTAGCCAATTTCTGATCCAAACCGCTAAATCACCCTCAATCCCATGCCTCCGTGTTTTCTGCAATAGCCTACCATGGGGAACCTTATCAAACGCTTTACTGAAATCCATATACACCACATCAACCGCTTTACCCTCATCCACCTGTTTGGTCACCTTCTCAAAGAACTCAATAAGGTTTGTGAGGCACGACCTACCCTTCACAAAACCGTGTTGACTATCCCTAATCAAATTATTCCTTTCTAGATGATTATAAATCCTATCTCTTATAATCCTTTCCAACACTTTACCCACAACCGAAGTAAGGCTCACTGGTCTATAATTACCAGGGTTGTCTCTACTCCCCTTCTTGAACAAGGGGACAACATTTGCTAGTCTCCAGTCTTCTGGCACTATTCCTGAAGACAATGACGACACAAAGATCAAAGCCAAAGGCTCTGCAATCTCCTCTCTAGCTTCCCAGAGAATCCTAGGATAAATCCCATCCGGCCCAGGGGACTTATCTATTTTCACACGTTCCAGAATTGCTAACACCTCCTCCTTATGAACCTCAATCCCGTCTAGTCTAATAGACTGTATCTCAGTATTCTCCTCGACTACATTGTCTTTTTCCTGTGTGAATACTAACGAAAAATATTCATTTAGCACCTCTCCTATCTCTTCGGACTCCACGCACAACTTCCCACTACTGTCCTTGACCGGCCCCAATCTTACTCTACTCATTCTTTTATTCCTGACATACCTATAGAAAGCTTTAGGGTTTTCCTTGATCCTACCTGCTAAAGCCTTCTCATGTCCCCTCCTCGCTCTTCTTAGCTCTCTCTTTAAGTCCTTCCTGGCTAACTTGTAACTCTCAAGCGCCCTCACTGAGCCTTCACGCCTCATCTCTACATAAGCCTCCTTCTTCCTCTTGACAAGAGATTCAACTTCTTTAGTAAACCACGGTTCCCTCGCTCGACCACTTCCTCCCTGCCTGACAGGTACATACTTCTCAAGGACACGCAGTAGCTGTTCCTTGAACAAGCTCCACATTTCAATTGTGCCCAGCCCCTGCAGTTTCCTTCTCCATCCTATGCATCCTAAATCTTGCCTAATCGCCTCATAATTGCCTTTCCCCCAGCTATAACTCTTGCCCTGCAGTATATACCGATCCCTTTCCATCGTTAAAGTAAACATAACCGAATTGTGGTCACTATCACCAAAGTGCTCACCTACCTCCGAATCTAACACTTGGCCTGGTTCATTACCCAGTACCAAATCCAATGTGGCCTCGCCTCTTGTTGGCCTATCTACATACTGTGTCAGGAAACCCTCCTGCACACATTGGACAAAAACTGACCCATCTGAAGTACTCGAACTATAGCGTTTCCAGCCAATATTTGGAAAGTTAAAGTCCCCCATAACAACTACCCTGTTACTTCCGCTCCTATCCAGAATCATCTTTGCAATATTTTCCTCTACATCTCTGGAACTTTTCGGAGGCCTATAGAAAACTCCCAACAGGGTGACCTCTCCTTTCCTGGTTCTAACCTCAGCCCATACTACCTCAGTAGACGAGATGTCATCAAATGTCCTTTCTGACACTGTAATACTGTCCTTGACTAACAATGCCACACCTCCCCCTCTTTTACCACCTTCCCTGATCTTACTGAAACATCTAAACCCTGGAACCTGCAACAACCATTCCTGTCCCTGCTCTATCCATGTCTCCGAAATGGCCACAACATCGAAGTCCCAGGTACCAACCCATGCTGCAAGTTCACCCACCTTATTCCGGATGCTCCTGGCATTGAAGTCGACACACTTCAAACCACCTTCCTGCCTGCCGGTACACTCCTGCGACCTTGAAACCTTATTTATGACCTCACTACTCTCAACCTCCTGTACACTGGAGCTACAATTCAGGTTCCCATCCCCCTGTTGAATTAGTTTAAACCCTCCCGAAGAGCATTAGCAAATTTCCCCCCCAGGATATTGGTACCCCTCTGGTTCAGGTGTAGACCATCCCGTTTGTAGAGGTCCCACCTACCCCAGAATGAGCCCCAATTATCCAGGTATCTGAATCCCTCCCTCCTGCACCATCCCTGTTGCTGGGAAAGATGTTTTCTGGAATTAGCAATGGAAGAGGGAATCGAATTCCTGTGGGATTTTAAACAAAAAAAAAGCAAAGAACTGTGGAGATAGTAAGAAGTGCCGATGCTGGAGTCAGAGATAACACAGTGTGGAGCTGGAGGAACACAGCAGGCCAGGCAGCATCAGAGGAGCAGGAAAACTGACGTTTTGGGTCGGGACCCATCATCAGAAAATTTCTGAGCTCCCTTTCCCCCCCATCCTCCATTTCGGAAGAAGCGTCCTGACTCGAAATGTCAACTCTCCTGCTCCTCTGATGCTGCCTGGCCTGCTGTGTTCCTCCACTTCTGCACTGTGTTATCAAAGAACTGTGGATGCTGTAAATCTGAAACAAGAAGAGAAATTGGTAGAGAATGTCAGCAGGTCTGGCGGCATCTGTGGAGAGAAAGCAGAATCAATGTTTTGGGTCTGGTGACACTTCTTCAGAACTGTTGAGGTTTTCCAGCAATTTTTGTTTTAGCTCCTGTGGGACATTGACTGGATCAGATGGAGACATAGGATGATGTCTCCCTGCTTCTTCCTCCACTTTGCTCCACATCAAAGAAGCTGGCAAAAGATTTGCATTTATATTGTGTTTCTCACAGCTCCTGGATGCCTCCAAGTATTTTACAGCCAATGAAGTAATGTTTTTCCAAAGTGACATATAGGAAAGACAGCAGCTAATGTGTGCTCTGCAATCTCCCACAAACTGCAATGTTATAATGACCAGATTAACTGTTTCAAGCAGAAATGCAAACTACAGTAGGTCATGTTGTAACTGTACAGGACATTGGCTAGACCATTTTTGGAATACTGTCTTCAATTCTGGTCTCCCTGCTATAGGCAAGAACTTGAAAGGTGCAGAAAAGATTTACAAGGATGTTGCCAGTGTTGGAGGGTTTGAGCTGTAGTGAGAGGCAGAATAGCCTGGGACTATTTTCCCTAGAGCATAGGAGGCTGAGGGGTGACCTTATCCAGGTTTATAAAATCATGCGGGGCATGGATAGGGCGAATGGCCAGGGTCTTTTTCCCAGGATGGGGAGTCCAAAACTGGAGGGTGTAGGTTTAAGGTGAGTCGGGAAAGATATAAAAGGGACCTGAGGAATAACTTTTTCATGCTAAGGGTGGTCCGTGTATGGAATGAGCTGCTAGAGGAAGTGGTGGAGGCTGGGACAATTAGAACAATTAACAGGCACCTGGATGGGTATATGAACAGGAAGGGTTTGGAGGGATATGGGCCAAATGCTGGTAAATGGGGCTAGATTAATTTAGAATATCTAGTCGGCATGGGCGAGTTCGACTAAAGGTTTTATTTCTGTGCTGTACAACTCTATGGCTCTAAATAAAAACAGAAACTGCTGGAAATGCTCAGTACTGTATTGACCTGAAACATTCAGTCTGTTTTACTGCACAGATTTAGAGTCATAGAGTTTTTTTGCAGGAAAAACGTCCCTCAGCCCATTATGTCCACGCTGATCATTGAGCACCTATCTGTTCTAATTTCATTTTCCAGCACTTGGCCCATAGCCTTGTATGCTATGGCATTTCATATGTTAATCTAAATACTGCTTAAATGTCTTGAGGATTCTGCTTTTGCCAGTCCTTTAGCCAGTGTTCTAGAGAACCACCACCCTCTGGGTGAAGAAGGCTTTCCACTAAAACTTCTGTTCTTTACCTTAAGACTGTGCACCCTGGGTAATGAATTCTCTGCTGAAAGGAGAAGATTTTCCCTATGTATCCTATACCCTATTTATATCCCTCAGATATTTGTATATCTCAATCAGGTCCTCTCTCAACCTTCATGGCCGATCTGACATTCCTCATGTCCACTTTCCTGCCATCTCCTGTAACCCCGATTCCCCCTACTGACCAAGAATCTATCAGTCTCAGCATTAAATATACAGAAGAACTCTGCCCCTACAGCTCTCTGTGGCAAGTTGTTCCAAAGGTTCACAACCTTCTGAGTCAATATTGGCTACATGTGATATAGGTGACATGTGACTACTGACTCACTGCAATGCAGGTGACTTTTAACTGCCCTCGTGCAAATATACAATAAGTGCTGGCTTATTGCAATAAGCAATGCTGACATTCTGTCAATGAATAAAAAGAGTGATAAATTCCTTTCACTAAACATTGGGTCCACTGAAGCTATTGTCTTTGATTCCCCCACTGTCGTCCAATTTTATTGATTTGTTACTTTGAATGAATGATAAACCACAATGAATCATTTTCCTTCATAACTGTTCCTAATGGACATTGCTTCTTTGCCTGTGTTTCATACTTTTACAGTTTCAACATTAATTACTTTGCATTTATTCATACCAGAACCCATCAACTTATTCCTTAGCTCATCTGTAATCCTTTCTTAATGGATTCTAAACCTAAAACAGAATGTGGTTTCTCCAGTCTTTGTTTTTTAAATAACGCAGTCAGGGATGATTGTTTGAAATGAGTGAGGAATAACGTATGTAGTTTTGCAGGTTGTAAACTGTAGCTCTTTAATTACATATTGATGACAACCTACAGGGGGCTGATTGAATGTCCACTGGCCTATTTAGGACTAACCGCAGGACTGAGGAATCCAATTGTCCCATTTATAAGGTTGGAAATTTTACACCGTGGGGGTGATTGTTTGTTGAACGGAAATTGGACAGATCTGTAGGAATCTGTAAAGTGGATTGTTTCAGGGCAATTGGTTATCAGTTGTGGACTAAGTAAGGCAGCCTGAAAAGAATGGAAACACAGCGACAAAAAAAATAGATATCAGTGCAATACTGGAGATAGATAAGGATCTAACTGAAAGAGAAGAAGCAATAGATGCTTTATCTTGGGATTGATATCGAGTGCAGCACCCCAGGGGTTGGTTCTGGGCTTCCTACTATTGTCGATCCAGCAAAAAGCCCAAACTCAGAAACTCAATAGACAATCTTACTGCTGCCAGACATCTCACTGATGCATGCCATAAGACTGTCCCTGCACTTTTTAAAAAATTCATTCACAGAATGAAGGCATCACTGGCTAGGCCAGCATTTATTGCCCATCCCTAATTGTCCAGAGGACTAAGAGTCAACATTGCTGTGGGTCTGAAGTCACATGGAGGCCAGACCAGGTACGGATGGCAATTTCCTTCCCTAAAGGACATTAGTGAACCAGACGGGTTTTTCCAGCAATCAACGATGGATTCATGGTCATTATAAGACACCTAATTCCAGATATTTACCTATGTGGTGGGATTCAAACTTGGGTCCTCAGAACATTAGCTGGGTCGCTGGATTAACAGTCCAGCAATAATACCATTGTCTCCCCTATTCCTCAGCTTGGAAAATGTTTAAACTTTAAGTCGCTATAAGTGCCAGCTGAGAAAGGCACAGCATAGGCAATGCGGCATCTGGAACCTCTGGATGTGGTGCCCAAGGAGCGTGCCCTGAGATATTGTTGCCTGATATCCAACGTGGAGGCCCTTCAGAGCAAGCAATGAGCTAAAATCATTTGATATCGTCTCTGAGTTCCCAGTCAAGAATTCTAGACAGGATACATCTTGAACGTATTCTCAAATCTGGTCACAGGGAAGCAAAGGAACCATTGAAGTCCTGGAGGAATTGGAGAGAAGGACTGTGGTGTTTCCCATTAAAATGTACCATGTTGAAACCACAGTTAGCAATGAGCAAATGTTATTCCTGCTGACTACCACCAACTCGACACCAGCTACTAAAAATGATTCAGAAAATGAACTCAGCTGCACTAGTTTTTAGAAGGAAGCAAAGGCTTAAGTGGCAACAGCCTAAGGGAGGGTTGGAAGAGCTTACTGAGATGACAAAACATGGTGACTCAACTTGATGAGAAAATGTGACCAAAACTCTCATACTATATTTTGTCTAAAATCCTCAAATTTATTGTCATCCTATAGGAAGATACCGGTGAGAATATATCAGAGACAGTCCAAGAACTATTGCAAAGCTGGTGTGTTGGAGGCCTTCCAGCCCATTATAGTTGTGTTGACTTCATTTCTTCAGTTGGAGCTATTTCTTCTTGTTCTATTTCTCTGATCTTTCACCCCTTAAGTGGAGATCATCCTGACTCTTACTACCCTGAGTGGCTGACTGACCATGTCCAAGCTCCTGGACTACTATCAGAGACTGCCGTTGATCTATAATGCCAGCACTCCCTGACTGAAAGCTATTGCCCTTGACTTGGCTGAGGCCTGTTGACATCCTGTTGACATCCAACAAGCTTCCTTTGTTTGTATTTACGCTATACAGCACGGCAAGACAGAAGTAATATGAATCTGTTACCTCTGACTGAGGGGGCAAAGTTCATCAAAGCAAAATGATCGAGGGATGCCATGAGAATCCAACTAGGCTCAATGACTAACTATTCTATTATGATTTATTTTGCCTTAAGTTTCATCTTTAAAAAATCATTGCAGCAATATTTTGCATTATTAGAATAGATCACTTCATGGCTTTTATTTTCCTGGGTTTTTCCTCATTCATAGTTGCATACAATGTAAGGGTAATCCCAGAGTGCCATAGGTGAGGCTGAGAAGGAAGATCCTTCATGGTCACCTCAGCCAGTGCAGGAATTGGACCCGTGCCTTTGGCATCACTGCATTGCAAACCAGAAGTCCATCCTCTACTTCTCAACCTATCTCCTTGCCTGAGGTGCGGTGACCTTCAGGTTAAACTACAACCACTTATCTCTCTCTCTATAATGAGAGAGTAACCCTACGGTCTGGTAGGACAACAACAACTTTACCTTTTTTATAATGTACATCAGTTCACAAGCTTCAAAATATCCCCTCCCCCTACCGCATCTCAAAACCAGCCCAGCTTGTCCCCGCCGCCCTAACCTGTCCTTCCTCTCACCTATCCCCTCCTCCCACCTCAAGCCCCACCCCCATCTCCTACCTACTAACCTCATCCCGCCCCCTTGAACTGTTCGTCCTTCCTGGACTGACCTATCTCCTCCCTACCTCCCCACCTACACTCACCTTTACTGGCTCCATCCCCACCTCTTTGACCTGTCTGTCTCCTCTCCACCTATCTTCTCCTCTATCCATCTTCTATCCGCCTCCCCCTCTCTCCCTATTTATTTCAGAACCCCCTTCCCCTCCCCAATTTCTGAAGAAGGGTCTAGGCCCGAAACGTCAGCCTTCCTGCTCCTCTGATGCTGCTTGGCCTGCTGTGTTCATCCAGCTCTATACCTTGTTATCTCAGATTCTCCAGCATCTGCAGTTCCTACTATCTCAGTTACACAAATACGATATGCAGACTCAGATATGATTGGAAAAGATGACCATTTGGGATGCCATTTTTAAAGTTTTGGTGACAACGTTTACTGATTGGTAGCATTCTTACCTCTGCGTAAAAGGTTGACGATTTAAGTTACACAATAAAGACTTGAGCTTGGGTTAGAATTTCAGTGTGATATCGAGAGAGAGCAGTCGTGCTCGTGGTGCTGCCTATCAAGTGAGGAGTTAAACCTGTCTGTCTTTGCAGGTGGATGTCAAAGATGTAACAGCATTGCTTTGAAGAGTAGGGGAAACCACACTGGTCCCTGTCCAGTATTTTATCACTCAGTCAGCACACTGAATCAGATTGTCTGTTCAATGTCCCCTTCTTATCTGTGGGAGCTTTCTGCACATTAATTAGTTTTCTTCATTACAACAGCAACTGTACCTCAACAGGATATTATTGACTGTAAAGCACTTTGAATTGAACTGGGGTCTTGGTATATATTATATAAATGCATGTCTCTGTTTACACTAAACATTATACAACATACATTTCAGTTCATGAGACTGTACTGCCACCGGCCTGTCACATATCATGTCCCAACCTCTCAGCCCTCTGACTGGGACCTACCAGGCAAAGCCATAGAGATACCCTCAGCCCTGCTTCCATAACCTCTGGAGACTCACTGCCTCATTCATTGCCCCAATAGGAGTGAGGCAGTGAATGGGAAAGTGAATGGGACTGGCTGTAATTCCAGCAGACACCACTGCTTGAAATTGGCGCTGCTGGGACTACGGAGCTGCTGGTTATTGGAAAGTAGGTGTTCCTTCCCAACTGGGACAGAATCCCACCCTGAGCCAAGTGACAGGCTACTATGTGTACAAAGGCTGTGGGGCAGCAGACTGTTCTGTGTGCGGGCTCCTGAGCATCTTTTAGTTAGGTTTTTTTGGGGGTTGGTGGGGCGGTGAGGGAGGGGCAGTGAGGGGGTGGGGGAGATATAACCCAATACTACATGAAATTCAGAGATAGCAGGAACTGCAGATGCAGGAGTCAGAGACAATACAGTGTGGAGCTGGAGGAAAACAGCAAGTCAGGCAACATCAGAGGAGCAGGAAAGTTGACGTTTTGGTTCGGGACCCTACTTCAGAAGAAGGGTCCTGACCCGAGCTGTCAACTTTCCTGCTCCTCTGATGCTGCCTGACCTGCTGTGTTCCTCCAGCTCCACACTGTGTTATCTCTGACTACGTGAAATTCAGCTTCTGATCATTAGCTTATGACTGTTTGTGGGAGCTTGCTGTGTACAGTGCCTATCCTCTGTTGCAACACTTCAAAAAATGTTTAATTGGTCTTAACATATTGGAGGACATTCTGAAATTGTAAAAAAGGTACTATATAATACATACCTTTCTTTCCTTCCCACCCCATCTTCAGCTGATCTGATAGGAAGTATAGCCCTTTCCAGAATGTTCCACACAGATATTAATCGGCCCTGTGCTGGAATTGCATGTAGCATCACTGCAACGATTTCATTCTATTCTGATATAAACACAGTGCCTCGTAAAAGCTAAGATCCTTTCCTCTACACAACAAGAACACAGTTCTGTCAAAAAGAGTCTTGTGCCTGTGTTTTTCTGTGTGTTAACTAACTCTGGCCAAGATGTTGCTGCTGACCTGGCTACTTTCTTATGTCAATAGGAAGTGGGAAACTACCCAGGATGGAAAACGTAGCTCATGTTTTTCACTAAGCAGTAAAACATTACACACGCTCATTTGACTTTAGATCCCAGCCCAAGGCTCAGCTGTAAAGATCCAATGCCTAAGAATCAGTGTTTGCAGTGTGAGGGTATTAATAGCATGGTTTTAGAGCATTATATTAGAACTTGTTTCTAATTTAAGTATTAAGCTTTTTACGTAAACTTCACTTTGTCCAGTCTCCACTATTCGCTTGTGGTGGCTATAGCAAGCTATGTACCATGGGAAACAATATGGGGGGAAACAATCAAAGTCAAGTGCAATCCCATTCTCAAACAACACCCACGCACATGCACTTATGGTGAGGGTCACTGCGTAGCCTTCTGCCTTGTTATTTTTCTTCCTCTCCATCGTGAGATCACTGAAGCGAATCGTATCATTGATACCCTTGTGCCAGATGATGAACCTGGTATCTTGGTTTGGCTCAACCACTCACTGGTGGAACAGAATTAGAGGCGTCGAGTGTGCCCAATCAGTCTGACACAGATTAGCCTCCATAAGTTTCTGGATCGCAACCAAGAACTGAGCTACAAACCCTGGCGGAAAGTTTTGAGATAAACTTCCGTCGTAGCTATCTGGGCCAGTGAGACAGGGAAGTAACCGTGATGGTGGCTGATAATCTGTCGTGGGAAGTTTATAACAATGCAGACATGTGAGAGACAAAGGAATGGTGTATCTCCCTTTCTGACAAGCTCCCTTACTTCCTGGAGATTATAGTACTGGCCACTTCCATTGCACTAGATTCACTAACGTGACAAGTGCCAACATGTGCATCTCCTGATAGCATTAAAGACATAGCAGGAAATAAATTCTGTTGTTGCAGGAAGCTGGGAGCTCCAAGATAAGGCATGGCCTGTGTTTTCCAAAGCACTTGTGAAGGGGAGTAGAATTGAATACAATTGGGTATTATACACCTGCAACAAGATTTATTTGAAGATGCAAAATTGAATGGAAATGTCAAAAGGTGTCACCCATCGAAGAGTTAGTGCAGTGGGAGTGCTGCATTGTTGCTGACTATCAGATGAGATGCACCCTGTCTCTGTTTGGGAAGATTCACCATTCAAAGAGGCCAACATTCTTCCCTTAACAAATGCCGTCTGAATCAGATTAAGTGGTTCTGTTCATGTGCATTTTTCCCACCAACCCCCAACACCAACCTCACCTTTGATGTCTTCCATTGCCCATAATGGGCTTTGCATGTAAATACTCATTTGGATACATGGGCCTTATTACTGGTGCTGGTTGCTAATTAAAGAAAAAGCATGTGTATTGTTGTATACACATTGGCTACCAAACACCGAGCTTAGAAGAATTCCTATGTACAGGGAAAGAAAAAACATACATCTGCTTCCAATGGTGCTTGTAATGCAGGGGTAATGTTCATATCTCTGGTCCAGATGACCTAGGTTCAAGCCCCACTTACTCCACACGTGTGTCATGATGCATTGATTAAAAATATCGACATCTGTATCGATAGCTTATTCTTCCAGGTAGTGGACTAAAGGGCTATTGTGCATTTTACTTAAATAATAGCTACTGAGTAGGTGCACAAAGTCAACTTTCCTGCTCCTCTGATGCTGCCTGGCCTGCCGTGTTCCTCCAGCTCCACACTGTGTTGTCTCTGACTCCAGCATCTGCAGTTCTTGCTATCTCTATATGAGGAACTATGTTGTGTTGACATCAAATTTCATGGAACTATACCTGAGCGTAGAGAAGTACAGAGATGTCCTTTCCTACTATCTCCTGTATACAGTTATTCTCAATACAGCGTTAGCGATATTCACTGATCTGGGTGGGCAACAATTTCCATTAACAACGTTACTGCACGGGTCACTAGGCTGACATCAAGGGCACTTGTGTGCAGCAAGCACAGCTGACAAAGATACTGTCTCTCTTAACCACCTACCATGGTGGATAGATGCGCAGGTCAATACTCAACATGTTCACCCACATAATGTGAATGCCTTTCATGCCATTAAGTGCTGAAATGGGAACTCGAACCTAGAATTTCTGACGAAGCGACAGTGAAGCTACCGTTGCATCACAAAACCTTCAATACTACAAGAGTTTTAGAAGCAATGGGAGGAAATTTGGTTTTACTCAGAGGATGATGTGAATCTGAAACTCAGTACCAGTAAGAATGGCGGAAGCAGAAACTCTCATAACATTTAAGAAGTGGAGGGGGTTCAGAAGAGATTTACCAGGATGTTGCCAGCTATGGAGATTTGAGTTATAAAGAAAGGCTGGATAGGCTGGGACTTTTTTCACTGGAGTATAGGAGTTTGAGAGGTGACCTTATTGAAGTTTATAAAATCATGAGGCAATAGTTAGGGCTAATGATAGTTGTCTATTCCCTAGGATGGGGGATTTCAAGTCTAAGGGACACACATTTAAGGTGAGAGGAGAGAGATTTTAATAAGACATGAGGGGTAAATTGTTTACACAAAGGGTGGTTCACATGTGGAATGAACTTCCTGAGGAAGTGGTGGATGTGGGCACAGTTACAATGTTTTAAAGATATTTAGATAATACATGAATAGGAAAGGTTTGGAGCCAGGAGCAGGTGGGACTAGTTTAGTTTGGGATGATGTTCAACATGGACTGGTTGGACCAAAGGGTCTGTTTCAGTGCTGCATGAATCGATGACTTGAAGTATTTAGGCGTGCACTTGTAATGCCAAGGCATACAAAGCTATTATCCAAGTGCCGGAAAATAGGATTAGTAGAGTTAGACGGTTGTTTTTGTCTGGTGCAGACCCGATGGGCTGTAAACTACTTTGATTCTATGACTCTACATTATTATTACTCAAACTAGCATTGTTTAGTAGCATTATTCAAAAGTTATTCAATGATTGAGACACGTTTTGAGATAGCCTGAGCATATAATGAAAAGATAAGTAGAAAAATGGGCAACTGTGGAGCATCAGTAATCTGGGGATGTTCTCAGATGAATTAGAAGCTGATGGACAAGGACAGTAGGGTGACCAAATCTCGGGTAGTTAAAAGGGCCCAGCCTCTCATGGCGATTGGATTGGGGGGGGGGGGGTTGGGGTTGTTGAGTGGTGGTGGGGGAATGCTTTTTCGCCTGTGGAAGCAGGGCTATTGGGACCATACGTAGTTCCCAAGAGCAAAAACTCAAAGATCATCATGACTGCAGTTTCTGACTGCCCACTTCAAAACTATCGGACAAGAAATGTCTCGGTGCCAGACATCCTAGGTCACAGGATAACCGTCCCAGTAATGGGATGCTCTAAAAAGATACAGGGCATTTGGTCACCCTGAAGGACTAGGGTACAGCAATGGTGTCTTACATGCCTCTTCAACCTCTCCCTGAAGCACTTGCTAAAGAGCAGGCAGTGAGGGACTGTGCGTGCGTGATTGCTGGGCTTATGATACATTAGACTGAGATGCATTTGGAGACGGTATTGCAAGGCTCTCCTCAAGCAGTCAAGACACAGGAGTCATTGCATCAGAGTTCTGAGTGTCATCTCCTGGTTACAGCCCAACACTGTGTTTGACTGGCCACAGGGAGCCATGGGCAGAGTGGATGGCCCTTTTATGCCCCTTGCTTTCTGTTCTGCTGTGGTGCAGCATTAGAGCACCAAAACAGCCCCTAGGCATGTGAGCATTCCCCTGCATCGTGCTCTGTGTCTGGTCGCAAAACAACAATGTATTCAGAAAGTGGAACATTTTACAATCCATTAGGAAGACAATCTGCCATCCTTACCTGATCTGGCCTACATGTAACTGCAAATGCACAGGAATGCTGTTTACTCTTATTTACCCTCCAATAGCTTAGCAAGGCACTCAGTTCCAGGGAAATTAGGGATGGGAAATAAATTCTGGCCTATCATTGATAGGCAGAGCTACATAGACAGAGCTACACAATCCCACAACCAATGGATGAGTTCTAAACTCTGCTGTCCTACCATATCCATTTCCGAATAGTGATGGACAACTAAACAATTCACTGGAGAAGAAGGCTCCACAAATATTTTCATTGTCAATGACAAGGGAATCCAATGCAGTAGAGCAAAGACGAAGGCCTAAGCATTTGCTGCCTACTTGATTGACACTACAACCACAAACATCTGCTGAATCCACCACCAAGTAGCAGCAGTGTGTACTATCTACAAGATGCACTGTGGAAATTCACCAAGGTTCCTTAGATGCATTTATTTCAGAGCCCCCTTCCCCTTCCCCATTTCTGAAGAAGGGTCCTGATCCGAAATGTCAGCTTTCCTGCTCCTCTGATGCTGCTTGGCCTGCTGTGTTCATCCAGCTCTACACCTTGTTATCTCAGACTCCAGTATCGGCAGTTCCTACTATCTCCTTAGACAGTATCTTTCAAACCCACAACCATTACCATCTACAAGGACAATGTTAGCAAGTACTGGGAACATGGACTTGGAAATATATAACTGTCCCTTCATTGTGTTGCTGGGTCAAAATCCTGGAACTCCTTAACAGCACTTTGGGTGTACCTACAGCAAATAAATCGTGGCAGTTCAAGCTCACCACCACCTTTTCAAGGTCAATTAGGGATGGGCAGGAAATACTGGCCCAACCTGTGATGCCTACATCCCATGAAGGAATTTTTACAAAGATGTGACTAAATATTTTCCATCAGAATCAAGTCAATACGACCTGCCATTAGTCAGATTCTGTTTTGATATGTTCATTCAGCACTTGGAAATTACTGTTCTTACTGGACTTTTCCAGCTTCTAATGGTGAATTATATTGCCAGAACAAACTTTGAAAATGTATTGACTTAATCCTATTTGGAGACATACTCAGTATTGGCAAATTCCCAGAAAAGGTTAACTATGAGGTCAGAGGATCTTGCGATTTTCTTTCTAACCATGGCCAAAGCACACGCACAGAACTTGTGAGAATCTCCTGCTGTGGATCATTCTTGCTCAGTTAGTTTGCTAATGCCCATTGATACATGTTGGCATACAGTATGACTGGGAATTTAAATATATGAGCCGCAGACTTGCAGTGCCATTTATAAACTATCCTTATTGAAACCATTCCACCGAGCTCCTAGTTGAGTAGAAATGAACTGAAAAAAAGATTTCCACAGGTCAGTGATTTATTGTTACCATGCCCTTTCTTACTAAGTTTCACTCATGATATTTAATACCAGGGAGGTGATGGCCTAGTGGCGTTATTGCCAAACTATTCATCCAGAGACCAACAAAATATTCTGGAGACCCAGATTTGAATCTCATTATGTCGGTTAGTAGAATTTGAATTCAGTAGAATCTAGAGTCTACTGACAACCATGGAGCTGTTGTCAATTGTCAGGAAAACCCATCTGGTTCACTAATGTCCTTTAGGAAAGGAAACTTTTATCCTTATATGGTCCGGCCTACACATGGCTCCAGACGCACAACAATGTGGTTGACTCTATAACTATCCTCTGGGGCAATTAGGGATGAACAATAAATGCTGGCCTAGCCAGCCATGCCCACATCCCATGAATAACTAAAAATAAATCCCAAAATAAACTTTTTTAAGGCCTGAAGTGTATGCATCTTCCTTTGTTCTAGGATTGAAAACATTGTCTTTAAGATCAATTCTGCTTCCCCATTTATTTGCATGGTTTGTTTTTATGTTCTTATATTCCAAGACAAAACCACTAAAACTGCCTTGCCCGTACATTATAACTCTCCACAGGCAATGGTCGTATCTTGTGGTCACACCAAGAATAGACAGGATTCTTTACTGGACATGTAAATCAGAGACAAACCCAATTGAGATCCATATTTTCATCTTCGCTCATGGAATTTGAGCCATTTTCTTAACCTGCCCCTGAACCACAGTTGGCACAGTGAGAGTATGGGCCATGTTCAGTCCAAAGGTTTACACAGGAATTCACTGGAAGCAAAGTCCCTGGGCAGATCTGTTATTTATTCTTATAGCAATTAGTCGCTGTAAAATCAGGTTTTCTTTAGGGTCAAGGCTTCTCTCTGCTTTGGCAGCCTATTAAGAGGAAAAGTTAGAAATTATCCAAAGCTTTAAATAACTAGTGTCTCTGCCTTCCTTTGTCATTATCATCAGCAATCACTCGCTAATGAGTATAATTGTGAGCTTAGAAAATTCCATGTCACTGGTTATGGGTTCTGTGGGTCCTGTGTGGATGATGAGCCCAATCCTAGAGCTGCATCTCCACCCACACATTTGGCAGGTGTTTCTGGGAGGTGGAATTGGTCCTTCTACTTGAGTTTATTGGCATTCCTTTCTCTGGTTCCTTTTCCATACTACCATTTGCTGATGGCTGTTCTCCAAGAATTTCCTCCAAGTTGGCTTCTTCTAAATGAGGCTCTCCATGTGTGAACATCTACGTTGCATTTCTTGAAAGAAGCCTTTGGGTATTCATTGAAATACTTCCTTTGTCCTCCTCTCATTTGGGTGCCTTCCTTGAGCTGGGTGAAGAAGATTTACTTTTGCAATCAGAACTCAGGTATCCTATATGACTTGCGCCTTCCTTACCTCTCGACTTTAAAAGCACAATTCTGATTATCACTATGCGAGGAAAGTTCTATTTAAATTTGGGACTGATTCAGAGAATCGAATCAAAATTTATCTCCTGGGAAATTTGACACACATTTAACAGCTGCCTATTGTCGAAGAGTGCAAATAATTGAGTTTTCTGCGCTGTCTGGAAAAGTTTTCCAATTAGAAGTTGTTTCCTCCAAAAGCAGTTTACTGCTTCCAGTTGACAACATCAAAAATAAAAATCTTGATTCTAATGAAGACAAATATATTTATCCATTGTCAACATCAGTTCTCTCAGATATTGTATTCATTCTGCCATGGTAAGAACAAAGAATTTCTTTTTTATTTAATGCTTTTAATAATGCTAACTTCAAACACCACAAAGTTCTTCACAGGCAATTAAATATTTTAAAGTGTGGTCATTATTACGTTGCAGAGAAATATTGAGGTTATTTCATATGCAAGGTTCCACAAGCACCTAGAAGATAACATAAGAAATAGGAGTAGGAGTAGGCCATTCAGCACCTCAATCCTGCTCTAATATTCTATAAAATAATGGCTAATCGACTTCAGACTTCAATTCCTATTTCATGCTAGCTCCTTATAGCTCTCAACTCCTTCATATTTCAAAAAGCTATTTATCTCCTCTTTAAGTAATTACAATGATCTGGCTTCTGTAACTCTCTGGGGTACAGAATTCTAGGCATTCACTCCCCTCTGAGAGAAGAAATCTCTTCACAGCTCAATTTTAAATGAATGTCCCGTTATTCTGTAACAGCAATTTCTGCTGGCACCCCAAAAAATAGTCTCAGTGCACATGTGCATTCCCTATTGTAAACTCCAATCCTGTGGCAATAAATGCCAAAATTCCACTTGCCTTCTTAATTACTTGCTGCACATACATTCTAACTTTTTGTGTGCTATGCATAAGAGCAGCCAGATCCTACTACACTGCACTTTTTGGAGTCTCTCTCCGTTTAAATGATAGTTTGTGTTTTGATTCTTCCAATCAAGAGCATGACCTCACATTTTCCAACAGTAAGCTTTATCTGCCAAGTTTTTCCAACTTACTCGACCTAGCTATAGCACCATGGAAATTCCTTATGTCCTCGTCACAACATGCCTTCCCACTTATTTTATATTATCGGCAAAAGTGGATATATCACACTCTGCCTCTTCTTCCAACTCATTGTTGTAAGACAGTAAATAATTGAGGCCTTAGAAATTATCCTTGCGGCATTCCACTAGTTATATCTTTCCAACCTAAAAAATGCCCATTAACCCTGACTCTCTGTCTTCTTTGTGGTCACCAATGGGGAGTGGGGAGGCCTAGTGGTATTATCGCTTGACTGTTAATCCAGAGACCCAGATAACGTCCTGGGAACCTGGGTTCGAATCCCAACACGGCAGATGGTGGCATTTGAATTCAATAAATATCTGGAATTAAGAGTCTAAGGATGACTGTGAATCCATTGCCAATTGTTGGGAAAAGCCTATCTGGTTCACTAATGTCCTGCCATCCTTACCTGGTCTGACCTACATGTGACTCCAGACGCAGAGCAACGTGGTTGACTCTTAACTGCCCTCTGGGAATTAGGCACAGGCAATAAATGCTGTCTAACCAGCAACACCCTCATCCTGTGAATGAATAAAGAAAAATAAAATCCATAATCCACGCTAATGTATTGCCCCAATACAGTCCTATCTTGTGAAAAATCATTTTATGTGGCATCTTATTGAAGTTCATGTACATTACCCTTAGCAGTTCCCCTTTATCAACTCAGTTTGTTCTCTCCTCAAAGGACTCTAGCAAATTAGTTAAACATGATTTCCCTTTCACAAAACCACAATGACTGTGTTAAACTTTTTTAATCGTCCCGCTATAGTTCCTTGATAATGGTCTCAAGCAGTTCCCCAACAACAAATATTGACCAAAATAACCAAATAATGTGAATTTTATGGATTATTCGATTGAGGAAAACTACTGGAGAGGAAAATGAGAAAAATTCCCAGATATTCTTTGAACAGTGGGGTGAGATGTTGACATATAAATTAGGAACTAGAATAGGCTACTTGACACCTCGAACTTTCACCATCCCACAATAAGAGCATGACTGATCTGGTTGTGAACTCAACATCACATTCTCATGTACAGATGGTTCTGCTACAATGTGTTTTCTGGCAATGCGAGTTGGCTATAACGTGACTGACGAATAGAGGAACGTTATTTTTAAAATGTGACTTGTGCTGGCTACAACACGATTCCATTGGTGTGTGGAGGAGTGCGTGTTGCCATCACATGACTGTTTCATGGGGTTTGTCCTGAATACGTGCAATGTTAGCGCCGAAAGAGTCTCCGTGCCAGCATCACGTGATCATTTCGCAGACTTTGTCCTTCTTCAATTTTGGAAGAGCTTTAGCATCAAGAATGCAATTGACATTATCGTGGAGGCCTGGGTTAATGTCAATAAGGACTGCTTGTGTGCATTTTGGTGGAAGCTACATGCCAGATTTTTTTCGAGATTTTAAAGGCTTTGATCCATCAGAGGAGCTCCCAAGAATCAAAGAACATTGTGCTGATCTTGCAAAGCAAGTTGAATTTGAAGAAGTGGAGAGTGAAGATGTTGAAGAGCTGCTTGAGTCCCACAGTGAAGACCTCTCTACAGCTGATCTATAACAAGTTGTTGCTGAGGAGGAAGTGGAAGCTGGAGATGAAGAAGATGAAGTCCAGGATGCAGCACCATGAGAGCTTTCCACTTCTGTTTTATCTTCTATCCTGAGGGAAATTGAGAAGCAGTTGCAGCTCTTAGAGGACAACGATTACAATGCAGAATGCAGCAGGGTAGCAGTTCATGGAATAAGATCTTATTTGCACCCTATGAACAGTTTCTTCATGAAAGAAGAAATAGGGCAAAGCAGAAAAACTGGATGTCTTCTTTAAGCCAACCCCCAAGAAACAGTCAGAAGACAATGAACCACAGCCACCCACTTCTGGATTAATTATTTTTCGCCTTAACCTTGCAACCACAACTGCACCTGAAGGTGATGATGATGATGCTGACCTTCAGACCCTGCATTAACAATGGAGAAACCTCAAAACCTCCTCCCCCATCAAGTCATCTTGACATTTTTTCAAGGTAAGGTGTTAAATTAACTTTTATTTCATTATTTAACACTTATTCAAACAGTGCTATCCTTTGTGTTAGGCTTTTGAGTGATTATTGAGTGATTTTGAGTGATATATTTGGTGATCTGCCACAATCCCCACTTTTCCAATGGGCCCTGTTATTTCGGTAGCGCGATTTTCTACAACGCGATGTTGTGCAGGAACGCAGCTATCGTGTTATAGCAGAACCAACTGTACCCCTTGTAGAGTCACAGAGGCATACAGCACAGAAACAGGCCCTTCAGCCCAAATCATCCATGCCAACTAGCTTTCCTTTTTTAAACTGGCCACATGTGCCTGCATTTAGCCCATATCCCTCCAATACTTTCCAATCCATGTACCTATCCAAATGACTTTTAAATGTTGTCATTGTACCCACAACTACCACTTCCTCTGGCAGTTCGTTCCATCTATGCACCATCCTCTCTGTGAAAAAGTTGCCCCTCAGGTTTCTTTTAAAACTTCCCCATCTCACTTTAAACCTGTGACCTCTAGTTTTGGACTCTACTAGCCCAAGGAAAGATTTTGGTTATTCACCTTGTCTATGTCCCTCATGATTTTATAAACCTCTGTAAGGTCACCCCTCAATCTCGTACGCTCCAGTGAAAAAAGTCCCAGCCTATCCAGCCTTTCCTTATAACTCAAACCTTCTAGTCTTGGTAACATCCTTGTAAATCTTTTTTGCATCCTTTTCAGTTCAACAACATCCTTCCTATAGCAGGATTGCCAGAATTGTATGCATTATTCCAAATGTGGCCTTACCAATGTCTTGTACAGCTGTAACATGACACCCCATCCCTTGTACTCTGACAGGTGAAGGCAAGCATGCCAAACACTTTCTTCAACACCCAGTCTAACTGTGACACCCCTGATAAGTTGCTGATTCCCTTGTTTGGTGGCTCAGTGGTTAACATTGTTGCCTCACAGTGCCAGGGACCCAGGTTCAATTCCAACCTTGGGCAACTGTCTGTGTGGAGTTTGCACATTCTCCCTGTGTCTGCGTGAGTTTCCTCTGGGTGCTCTGGTTTCCTCCCACAGTCCAAAGATGTGCAGGCTAGGTGGATCAGCCATGGGAAATGTAAGGTTACAGGGATAGGGTAGAGGGCTGGGTCTGGGTGGGATACTCTTTTGGAGAGTCAGAGTAGACTTGATGGGCTGAATGCCCTTCTTCCACACTGTAGGGATTCTATGATTCTATGTTAGTCAAGAATCTATATATCTCTGCCTAAAAAGCAACCAATGATCCGCCTCCACCTGTCTTTGGGGAAACAAGTTCCACAAAATCAATAAATTCTGAGAGAAAAAAAAAATCTCCTCAGTTTTTCTTAAATTGGAGACCCTTTATTTTCAACTGTGTCGCATCTCTACTGAAAGGTTTAAAGTCTGATACAAGGGATGACACAGACCTGCCTAGGGCTGCCCAGATGCATTAGCCTATGTTAGGTGCTGAATTCTCTGGAGGTTGTCTTGCACTCACAATTAGCAATGCTACATATGAGTGAAGGCTGACACACAATACTATGCTTGAATTATTTAACTGTCAGTACCCTGCGGACTTGTATCTAATTTTATAGTAAAAACTGTACTCTTACCATAATTGTTTTCATATCAACAAGCATTGTCACTCATGACTCCAGGGATATGGCTTTGGGGCCTGAGAGTGCACTTGAGGTTATGACACATGGTCATAGTGACTGGCAGTGCAGGATCAAGGATTTGTATCACCGACTCCTGATTGTATTTCTTACGTTCTTATGCCAGAGAAATTTTGAGCCATTAATTGCCAGGAGAAACAAACTAGACACTTGTAAAGATGAGAGTCACCATTATCCCATAGGGCTGCTCTCCCATTAAAGACTGGTGATGGTTTAACCTGAGGGTCATCACACTTCAGCTGAGACAGGAGTTCAACACACTCTGTGTCATGAACAGTTAACCAGCCAAACGGCTGAACAACTCTTGTAATGTGATCAGTCACAAAGCTGCCATTACATTGCATCAGTACCTGTCCCATCACTGGTGGCATCAACACTAATGATCTGGTGCCAATTGGCATCAGGTCCTACAGTACAATGGTAGTTTTCCTGCCTTTGATTCAGCATGTTGTGGGCTTGAGTCTCCCTCCAGGACTAAGTTTCTTTTAAATATTTGTTGATTGCATGTGCACATTGCTGGATAAATCAACATTTATTGTCCACCCCTAATTGACCTGAAGAAGGTGGTGGTGAACCACCACCTCAAACTGTTACCGTCCTTAGGGCCACAGAAGGCACATTCCTAACATGTCTAAGCAGATCCGATATCAGCCTGCAAAAAGCCTTCCAATACAAATGTTTAAGGTGGAGTGACACCCCCTCCAAAGCTAAAGCCTCTGGCCAGGGGCTAGCAATATATTCCAAGAGAAAATGTAGCAATGGAAACAGACCTAAGCATATGCTCTGTCTACCTGGTACACTGCTGGGTGTTAAAGAAGAAAAGAAGACCCATTTCATCAGTGCAGGAAATTTGGCAGCTGCCATGAAGGAGATATTGTACACTTTGGTCCATCTACTGACATTGGGTGTGGCTCCTTACCTGAGCCAGGTAGCAGTAAGTGTTGTTTTAAATAGAACTGTTGAGATCCAGATCTTCAGTGTACACCTTATCAGACTTGCTCCAGACTAAATGGGGCTATATATTAGGTGTATTTAAAGGCATTTGCTGCGGTCTTCATCATTCTGGATGGGTGATTCTTTGCAGTCTCTAATGATGTTGTAAGATAATTATTCCCTGCTGTGTGCTTGATAACACAGCTGTGAAAAAAAAAGAAATTAAATTTAAAGTCAGTGACCTTGTAAGAGCAGAACCTTTTAAATTAAAACAGCCAAGGGAGATGAAAAAGTTCACAAGTGATTGTATTTTAATTGATTTCTTTTTTTATGTTGATTGTATTTAAAATAATGATGTGGCATCTTGCAGAAAACTCATTTTTAAAATAATAAGGGACAGATGTAATGATGGAAAGATTGAAAATAGAATGGAGACTTGTAGGAATGTATGTTCTGAATCTGTGATACATGTTACCTTCTCCTGTTGCTGGTGAGTTGATCACAGGCACTATTATTGTAATATAACCCAACGTCACCCTAAGAAATATGTGATAGAATTTCTGCATTATTCTGAATGTTATGGGTGCTCATATAGAGGAACGAGAGGAAAGCAGTTCCAAAACCATCTTACACGCATTCCAATTTTGATGTGTAATCCAAAATTTAATTGTACCAAGAAAATAAAAAAATGCATTTTACAGTTTCACAACCTGTGATAAAGTCAAACTTCTGCAAGCCAGAAGCTATAATTGAGGCTTAATACTGAAAGGATTATGGGCCAGTTCAGCATATTTTAAATGAGTGCATATTCAGGTCAGCATATCTATTTGGTTTGTTCTAACTAGATACTGTGTTCAGTGATTTATGCAAGACTGGAGTCAATATACTCATTATTGCAGTCCCATGAATACCTTGCTATAATTCTGCTGAGGGAATTGTGTGACCAAAAAAAAATTTAAAAAACTATTGATTGCCTTTAATGTTCTAATAATATCAGGTAATGATCCTTACAAGCAGGACTGGGAAGTTATCGCTTCCAGGCACGTGTTAGCATGAGAATTCCAAGTAACAGTCAAGTACACATTCCCAGAGGTAGGCAGGAATAGCAGGTTGTGTCAGGAACACATAGAAGCTGAAGACTTGACATAACCCCTTGGGGAAATAAAGTTTCTCCTTCTATGGCTTTCTAAACTTCCCTCTCTTTACCTTTTCGGAAAAAGATGTGATAAAATACAGTCAGATGTGTGAGCATAGACGCTTGAAGGATGATAAGGACAGTTGCAGACTTTATTTTTGCAGAGGGGACCAAGTACCCACAATAGATGGAATATTTCAGGGTTATCACATTCTCCCACCTGTGAATGCTCCTAGCCTGAGATATTAAAAAGCCTTTATTATACTGATGCTGGTTACAGCCTAGGGGCCTATGGTCTGAAGGGATCAGTTGGAGCCAGAGCTGGCTATGAGCTCAAGCCAACCACAGTCAAACCTTTGACATTTTCAGACTTTGTTTTCTTTCAGAAGATTTTTAAAGGAGAGATTCCACGTCAATTTTCCCTTGTGAAAACGTACTCCGTGCACACCATAAATAAACATCTATGAGGAAGCTCATTCAGCTGTCTTTAAATTAAATTGTGTATTTCTGCAAGTATTCATTGTCGAGGCACAGTGAGTGGTACAGTAATATCACGCAGAAATGGATACTGTCAGAGGAAGATGTTACATTTCAGAAGATTGCCACCAGGTTTTATTGGCTCTAGATGCCTCAACAAGATTCAGGGTGACACGATGGCTCAGTGGATAGCACTGCTGCCTCACTGTTCTATGGACCCTGGTTCAATTCCACCATCGGGTGACTGTCTGTGTGGAGTTTGCACACTCTCCCTGCGTCTGCATGGGTCTCCTCCCACTGTCCAAAGATGTATAGGTTCAGTGGATTGGCCATTCTAAATTGCCCATAGTGTCCAGGGATGTGTGGCCCAGGTGGGTCAGCCATGGGAAATGCAGGATTACAGGGATAAGGTACATGGATGGGTCTGGGTGGGATGCTCTTCCGAGTTCCAGTGTGGACTCAATGGGCCGAATAGCTTGCTTCCATGCAGTAGGGATTCTATGATTATTAGAAAGGAAAAGTGGAGAGAAATGCTGGATTGTCTCTGAACAAGGCAGGGAATATGGTCATTTCATCTCATCAGTGAGTACCAGCCATCTAAGCTTGTGATAGAATGTACAGGCTAGTGCCAATTGAGGCACATGGACTGACCATCTTCATGCAAATGAGATGACACTGTACAGCTCCTTCGAGACCTGGTTTATGATGCTTTTGACTGTGCCACATATTGCAAATCTTTACAAATATGTCGATAAATTGTCCCTGCATCTTTCACGAGACTCCACTAGTATCTATCATGCTTCCTTCCAAAAAGAGACAAAGGGGAATGTTTAGGAAGTTGAAACAGAAAGTGTTAATAGAAGCACTAATAGGTCCAGCAGAGGGCAACTGAGAGGGAGAGGCGTCACTTCAACACATACATTAGAGCCTGGAAGCAGTCATCCGCACTGAGGAGCAGATCGTCTGGCAACAGACTCCATGATCAGCAGGAGGAAGAGCGTCCAGCAGAGGGTGACTAAGAGGGAGAGGCGTCACTTCAGCACATACATTAGAGCCTAGAAGCAGTCATCTGCACTGAGCTCTGGATTGTTGTGGGTGTGGCATCAAGGAGTACTTATGCCCCAAACATTACATCAGTGTAATGTTTCCCTCCCTCCCTCCTCCTGTAACCAAAAAAAGGGGCAAGAGCCATGCTGTTGGTAGCAGAGTGAGAAGTAAGGTGTTGACTGAGATGCTTTGATGAGCAGCAGCTCAGCAAAAAGTACAGGTACACTCAGGTAAAGTCCTTTTAACTTTTCTCTTTAGTCTTAGGGCAGTTTAGATGGCAGTTTAGAGCATTGGCATGCTCTTCCTGCAGAATGTGGGAGCTCAGGGAGACTTTTATTGACCCTGATGACTACACCTGTGGGAAGTGCACCCAGCTGCAGCTCCTGGGAGACTGTGTTAGGGAGCTGGATGCACTCAGGTTCATTCGAGATGCTGAGCGCACCGTAGATAAGAATGTTAGTGAGGTGGTCACACCTAAGGTGCAGGCAGAGAGTAGCTGGGTGACCACCAGGAAAGGTAAAGGGAGTAGGCAGAGAGTGCAGGAATCCCCTGTGGCCATCCACAGTTTTGGATACTGTTTGGGGCATGGCCGATCAGGGAAAGCAGCCGTAGCCAGGTTGGTGACACTGTGACTGGCTCTGGGGCACAGCAGGAAAGCATAAAGGTAAATAGGACCTTAGTGATAGGAGACTCGATAGTCAGAGGGACAGACCGCAGACGGAAATCCAGGATGGTGTGTTGCTTCCCGGGTGCCAGGGTCCAGGATGTCTTGGAGCAACTGCAGAACGTTCTCAAGCGACAGGGTGAGCAGCCAGCAGTCATTGTGCACATTGACATAAATGACAGAAGTACAATTAGGGACGAGGTCCTGTGGAGTGATTATAGAGACATAGCAAAAAAGTTAAAAAGCAGGCCCTCGATGGTGGTAATCTCTGGATTACTTCCAATGCCACATGCTGGTGAGGGTAAGAGCAGGAGGATATGGAAGATTAACGCGTGGCTAAAGAATTGGTGCAGGGGGCAGGGATTCAGATGGAGTTGTTGGTTGGTTCGCTGAGCTAACTGGTTTTCATGCAAATGTTTAGTCCCCCTTCTGGGTGACATCTTCAATGATGTCTAGCCTCCATTGAAGCGCTCTTCTTCTGTTCAGTTCTGAATTTATATGTTCTGGTCTGTCAGAATAGAAAAACAGTGCTTCAGCGGAGGCTAGACAGCACTGATGATGCCACCTAGAATGGGGATGAAACGTTTGCATGAAAACCAGTCAGCTCGGCAAATCAACCAACAATTCCAGCCACAACCCAAGCTTCAGATCTTTGCTAAAACATTAAGGGATTCCATTCCTGTATCATTGGGATCTTTTCTGGGGCAGAGGTGACCTGTTCAAGAGGGACGGGTTGCACCTGAACTGAAAGGGGACCAATATCCTGCCAGACAGATTTGCTAGTGCTGCAAGGGAGGGTCTAAACTAAATTGGCAGGACGGTGGGATCCTCAATAGCACGGGGGCAAGTGTGAAGCTGGAAGGAGATACAGTAATCAGAAATAGCAATTTGAAGAGACAGGTCAGGCTGGAACAGAACAGGGAGCGAGGAATGCCTGTTGGATTAAATTGCATCTATTTCAATGGAAGAAGGTTGACAGGTAAGACCAATGAAATCAGGGTTTGGATAAATACGTGGAACTGGGATATTATAGCCATTACAGAAACATGGCTATGGGAGGGACAGGACTGGCAGCTTAATGTGCCAGGGTTCAGGTGCTTTAGGTGGGACAGAGGTGGAGGAAAGGGGGGAGGGGGAGTTGCATTTTTGATTGAGGGGAGTAACACAGCAGTAGTCAGTGTTGAAATAACTGAGGGGTCATCCAGTGAGGTTTTGTGGGTGGAGCTAAGAAGTAAGAAGGGGATGGTGATGCTGTTGGGGTTGTACTAAAGGCCCCCAAATAGTGAACGTGAATTCGAGGAACAAATATGCAGGGGGATTGGGGAGATTTACAGTAGAAATAGAGTTGTCATAGTGGGGAGTTTTAATTTTCCCGACATAGACGGGGACTGCCATAGGGTTGAGGGCTTAAATGGGGTGGAATTTCTTAAATGTGTTCAGGAAAGTTTCTTCAAGCAGTATATAGAGGGTCCTACTAGGGAAGGGACAAAACTCGACCTACTCTTGGGAAATAGAGCAGAACAGGTGACTGAGGTGACAGTCGGGGAGCACTTTGGGACCAATGACTGTAGTTCTATTAATTTTAAAATAGTTATGAAGAAGGACAATACGGGTCAACAGGTTCAAGTTCTAAACTGGGGAAAGGTGAATGTTGATGGAATTAGACAGGAGCTTGCAGTTTGTTTGAAGACAAAGGAACCTCTGGCAAATGGGAGGCTTTTAAAAGTGTGATAGCTAGAGTTTAAGGTCTATATATTCCTGTGAGGGTGAAGGGCAAGGTTGGCAGAACCCTGGATGATAAGAGATATTGAGGCTTTGGCCAGAAAAAAGGAGGTAGCATGGCTCAGGAACAGGCAGCTGGGATCAAGGGAACCCCTGGAGGTATATAGGGGATACAGGAGTTTACTGAAGAAGGAAATCAGAGGGGCGAAAAGGGGGCACGAGATAGCTTTGGCTGAGAAGATAAGGGTGAATCCAAAGAGATTCTTTAAGTATATTAAAGGAAAAAGAATAACTAGAAAGAGAATAGGACCCCCCAATGACAAAAGTGGACATGTATGTGTGGAACTGTAGAAGGTGGGCGAGGTCCTCAATGAATTTTTCTTCTCTGCGTTTACTGTGGAGAAAGACATGAAGATTTGAGAACTTGAGAAGTTAGTGATGATATTTTGGGGACAGTCCATATCACAGTAGAGGAGGTGTTGGAAGTATTAGAATGTATGAAGGTAGATAAATCCCCTGGTCCTGATCAGATATATCCAAGAACCCTACAAAATGCTAGGGAAGAAATTTTCATCATCGTTAGCCATGGGTGAGGTCCCAGAAGACTTGGGGGTAGCGAATGTTTTGCCCTTATTCAAGAAGGGCTGCAAAGAAAAACCTGGTAATTATAGACCAGTGAGCTTAACATGTGTGATAGGTAAGTTATTTGAGAAGATTCTCAGAGATAAGATATACATGCATTTAGAAATACGGGGTTTGATTAGGAGTAGTCACCATGGCTTCGTGCGTGGGAGATCACAAGTTTGTTAGAGTTCTTTGATGAAGTGACCATGAAGGTTGATGAGGGCAAGACAGTAGAAATGGTCTGTATGGATTTCAGTAAGGCCTTTTATAAGGTTCCACATGATAGGCTGCTCTGGAAGGTTCGATCGTATGGAATCCAGGGAGAGTTGGTAAATTGGATACATGATTGGCTTGATAGTAGGAAGCAGAGCGTAATAGTGGAAGGATGCTTGTCGGACTGGAGGCCTGTGACTAGTGGTGTGCCTCAGGGGTCAGTGCTGGGCCCGTTGCTGTTTGTTATGTATATCAATGTATTGGATCAGAATGTACAAGGCATAATTAGTAAGTTTGTGAATAACATTAAAATAGGCAGTATTGTGGACAGTGAGGAACATTATCAGAAATTGCAGCAGGATCTTGATCAGCTGGGGAAGTGGGCTGGGAAATCACAAATGGAGTTTAATAAAGATAAGTGCAAGGTGTTGCATTTTGGAAAGTCAAATCCAGGTGGGAGTTTCATGGTGAACGTTAGGGCCTTAAGGAGTGCAGTGGTACAGAGGGACCTTGGAGTTCAGGGGCACAGTTTTCTGAAAATGGAGTCACAGGTATACAGGGCAGTGAGGAAGGCTTTTGGCACTCTGGCCTTCATCAGTCAGGGCATTGAGTGCAGAAGTTGGGAAGTTATGTTGCAGTTGTACAGGACCTTGGTGAGACCACACTTGGAGTATTGTGTTCAGTTTCTGTACCTTGGTATAGGAACGATGTAATTAAACTGGAAAGAGTGCAGAAGAATTTACAAGGATGTTGCCAGGACTGAGTTATAGGGAGAGGTTGGACAAGCTGGGACTTTTTTCTTTAGAGCATAGGAGACTGAGGGCGGTGGGGGGGGAGCGGATCTTATAGAAGTGTTTAAGATAATGCGAGGCATGGATAGGGTGAATGCATTCAGTCTTTTTCCTAGGGTTGGGGAATCGAGGACTAGAGGGCATCAGTTTAAGGTAAGAGGGGAAAGAATACATGAGACCCAAGGGGCAACATTTTTTACACAGAGGGTGGTATGAGCTGCCAGTGGAAGTGGTTGAGGTGGGTACATTAACAACATTTAAAAGGCATTTGGATAAATATATGGATAGGAAAGGTTTTGAAGGATATAGGCCAAATGCAGGGAAATGGGTTTAGCACGGATGGACATTTTGGTCAGCATGGACCAGTTTGGGCCAAAGGGCCTATCTCTGTGCTGTAGGACTCTATGACTCTATGGCTCTAAGCATCAGTTCCTGACAAACTGACACTACTGGCTGCATAACGTCATAGAGGGCTGCAGCACAGGAAAAGGCCCTTTGGCCCACCAACTCTATGCCAGTCAAAAACACGCACTATCCCAATCCCATTTTTCAGCTCTTGGCCCATAGCCTTGTATACCTTGGCTCTATATCTCAGAATGGATAAACTACCTCCCCCTCCCAGATGGGATTTCCTAAATAGAAGTTTCTGTGGGTACGAGTTTCCTGGGTTTAGCACAGCTATCCATGATCCCAGCATAAGCACAGGCATCACAAGTTTAGAGTTTTCATAACTAGGGTGTCTTCCCTGAAACTGACTAAAATGCAGTTACACCATGGCTTAATTGTGTTTCTCAAAAACATCTCCTAATAGGCAATGAATTACATCACAGTAAGATGACTGATAAATGCACACAATAGTTACTTTCTGAATCCTCCTTCAGAAGGGTCACTGGACTTGAAACATTAACTCTGCTTTCTCTCCTTAGGTGGTGCCAGGCTTGCTGAGTTTCTCCAGCAATATCTGTTAATGTACGTTTCAGATCTCCAGCAGTTCTTTGTTTATATTTTTACAATATTTTCTTTGTTTACAGCTCATATTCCTAAAATATCAAGGATTGAACGCTCAATTAATCCTTTTCGGTGGTTGACAGGAGAACACTGACCAGGACACTTGGAAATCTTTTTGATTTTTTAAAATCATGTCTCAACAAGATCTTTAACATATACACATTACTGAATCAACTTGGAGATGGGTGTTGAAGTTAAAATTTCTAAATTGGCAGATATTAAGCTCGGGAGAATAGTGAACTGTGAGGATGATGCTGAGAAATTTCAGAGGGACCATTGACAAGTTGGCCAAATGGGCATACACCTGCCAGATGAATTCCATGCAGAGAAATGTGATGTAATGCATTTTGGTAGAAGAAACACAGAGAGACAATAAAGGCTCAATGGTACAACTTTGAGGGGAGTACAGGAGCAGAGAGACTTTGGGGTTCATGTGCATAATTCTCTGAAGGTGGCCAGGCAAGTTGAAAAAGTTGTTAAAAAAGCTTATAGGATCTTTGTGTTTCTAATTAGAGACACAGGGTATAAAAGCAAGGAAGTGATGCTACACCTCTACAAATCATTGACCCGACCATATTTGAACAATTGTGCTCAGTTCTGGGCACCTTATTTAAGGAAGAATTTTAAAGCTCTGGAGAGATTTCAAAGGAGTTTGACTAGAATGATGCTAGAAATTAAGGATTTTAGGTAAAAAGAAAGATTAGAGAGATTGGGTTTATTCTCCTATGAGCAGAGAAAATTAAGTAGTGACCTTTTTGAAGTGTTCAAAATTATGAACAATTATGAAAGAGTAAAGAAAGATATTTTTATCCCACAAGTCGGCATGTCAATAACTAGGGATCACAGTTTCAAGATCGTCAGTGAGAGAGCCAGGACTGAGATGAAGATAAATTTCTTTACTCTGAAAGTTGTTGGGATTTGGAATGCACTGTCTGGGAGAGTGGTGGATGTGGATTCCATAGGAGGCTTCAAAAGAGAGCTGGATGTATAGTTGAAAGGAATGAATTTACAGAGATAGCGATGAAGAGTGGCACTAGCTGGGTATCTCTTTCAGGAGCCAGTATAAACAAGATGGGTTGAGTGGCCTTCAACTGTGCTGTACAATTCTGATTCTAATTGCAGGCAGTTAGGACATCAGGTTAATGGGACGTCTCTTTTACACCACATCACTGACTTCAGTATCATACTTTGGTGTGATGCTGTGTTATCTTATTTGAACCCAGAAACTTAATTCTCAGAAACAAAAATCAAGTCAGCCTACAGGTATTCCAGTTGTGAAGTATTGCTTTGCATGGAACTTTGTTTAATGTATCATCAATACACAATAAATTAGCTCTAAGAAACAACAAACAGCACAATCTGCACCTCAATAATAAAGACAATTAAATGAAATTATCTCCATGACTCATTGGTTAACTTCAAGGTTATTATCTTTCATTTTAAATTCTTCTATAGTTTCACTTCATTCTGCCTGTGTGAACCATGACCCTACAGACCCCTCTGATATTCTAATGCTAAGTTACATGTAATGTCAACTGTGTGGTTTATATATTTTATACCATTAATTGTAATTTTGAGTTTTTGTTTTTGATCTAGTTTTCTGTGTTACTGGAGTTTTTTTTTTGGTGATTTCTTTTAAGACAGTTTTTGAGGACTAGCTTTAGATTTAATAGGTTCTTGTGCACCAAAAATGGATTTTTGTGAACCTCAGACTGTTTTGCAATCCAGCATGGTAAATAGTTGGGCCTCAAGGACTGTTAAAGATTTCTGAACATGTTTTTTTTAAACTGAAGGACTGCTTACAGAGGGAGACATTTTTTGTTTAGTTTCACTTTGATTTTTGGCAGTGCAGTGAAATCTTTAGACAAAGGTAATTGTATAGCCCAGTGCTCTTGAAGAGGGAAGGATATAGTGAAACTAGATTATGGTGGAGTAAAATGTTGGCATTACACCCCAAACCAGAAATGTTGGGAAAAAGCCTTGAAGAGGTTATTTAAAAATGAATATATTCAAACTTCAGTGTCTAGCACCTCTAGGAAGGAGCTGTCTGTAGTTCCAGTTTATAAGTTAGGACCTTGGGTGGTGTTGTGGAACAGAAAGACCTAGGGGTTCAGGAATATATATGTTATATGACATGTCACAGGTAGACAGGATGGTTAAGAAGGTGTTTGGCACGTTTACCTTTATGGCTCAGATCATTGAGTTGGGAAATCATGTTGAGGTTGTACAGAATATTGATGAGGCCACTTTTGGAGTACGGTGTACAGTTCTGGTCACCCTGATTTTGGAAGGATAACATTAAATTAAAGAGGGTTCAGAAAAGATTTTCCAGGATGTTGCTGGAACTGGAGGGTTTGTGTTATAAGGAGAGGTTGGATAGGATGGGACATTTTTTTCACTGGAGCATAAAATGTTGAGAGTGACTTTATAGTTGTTTATAAAATCTCAACGGCTACAGATAAGGTGAATAGCAAGTGTCTTTTCTGTAGGGTGAGGCATTTCAAACTAGGAGGCCTATTTTTAAGATGAGAGGAGAAATATTTAAACGGGACCTGAGGGGCAACTTTTTCACACAGAGGGTGGTTTATATGTGGAATGAACTGCCAGAAGAAGTGGTAGGTGCAGATAAGTTACTACGTTTAAAGGAAATTTGGATGGGTACATGAATAGAAAAGGTTAAGAGGGATATGGCCCAAATGCAGGCAAATGGGACTAGTTCAGTATGGGAAACTTGGTCAACAAAGACTGGTTGGACAGAAGGGTCTGTTTCCATGTTATATGACTCTATGACTAAATTAAAGTTACAAGTGACATAAATCTGTTGAAGTGTCAGAGGCAGAATTTCTGGTGTGAGTTCTGGTGGAAAAGCCCTGGGGAAAATTGATGCACAGAGAGATCTGGGTGTTCAGGTCCGTTGTACCCTGAAGGTGACAATGCAGGTTGATAGAGTGGTTAAGAAGGAATACAGCATGCTTTCATTCATCGGACGGGGTATTGAGACAAGAGTTGGCAGGTCATGTTGCAGTTGTATAGGACTTTGGTTTGACCACATTTGGAATACTGCATACAGTTCTGGTTGCCACGTTACCAAAAGGATGTGGATGCTTTGGAGAGGGTGCAGAGGAGGTTCACCAGGACGTTGCCTGGTATGAAGAGAGGTTGAGTAGATTAGGATTATTTACATTAGAAAGATGGGGGTTGAGGGGGGACCTGATTGAGGTCTACAAAATCATGAGAGGTATAGACAGGATGGATAGCAAGAAGCTTTTTCCCAGAGTGGGGGACTCAATTACTAGGGGTCACGATTTCAAGGTGAGAGGGGGAATGTTTAAGGGAGATATGTGTGGAAAGTTTTTTACGCAGAGGGTGGTGGGTGCCTGGAACGCTTTGCCAGCGGAGGTGGTAGAGGCGGGCATGATAGCGTAATTTAAGATGTATCTAGACAGATACATGAATGGGCAGGGAGCAGAGTTCTATATGAGTGGTATTGCCAGAGACCGCATATGGTGTGTTTTGGGTACTATGAAATAACCGTTATTTTTCTTTTCAATTTATAAAGAAATGTTTTGGGATTGATGGGATTATACTTTTACTGTGTGTTTAAAAAATCTTTAATGTTATGTTATAGAATAGAATAAACGTTGATAAAACAATACAGCATGGCATACTTAGGTTTCAGTGAGAAACCACTCTGTTAAAACCATAAGACCATAAGACCAGAAGACATAGGAACAGAAATTAGGCCATTCGGCCCAACAAGTCTGCTCCACCATTCAATAAGTTCCTCAACCCCACTCTCCGGCTTTCTCCCTGTAACCCTTGATCCCCTTGATAATCAAGAACCTATCTATCTCCGTCTTAAATGTACTCAATGACCTGGCCTCCACAGCCTTCTGTGGCAGTGATTTCCATAGATTCACCACTCTCTGGCTGAAGTAGTTTCTCCTTATCTCCGTTCTAAAAGGTCTTGCCTTTACTCTAAGGCTGTGCCCTCAGGTCCTAGTCTGTCCTACCAATGGAAGCATCTTCCCAACACCTAATCTGTCCAGGCCATTCAGTATTCTGTAAGTTTCAATTAGATCCACCCTCATCCTTCTAAACTCCAATGAGTGTAGTCCCAGAGTCCTCAAACGTTCCTCATATGTTAAGCTTTTCATTCCTGGGACCATTCTTGTGAACCTCCTCTGAGCCCGGTCCCGGGGCGAGTACATCCTTCCTGAGATATGGGGCCCAAAACTGCACGCAATACTCCAAATGTGGCTTGACCAGAGCCTTATAAATCTTCAGTAGTATATCCCTGCTTTTATATTCAAGTCCTCTCAAAATAAATCCCAACATTGCATTTGCCTTCCTGACTACTGACTCAACCTGCAAATTTACCTTGAGAGAATCCTGGACTAGAACTCCCAAGTCTCTTTGCACTTCAGACTTCTGAAATTTCTCCCCATTTAGAAACATGATCTATCAAGCTAGGTCTTAGTTGGTAATCTGACTTGTCCAATAATAAAATCTGTTGGGGTCATAACATTTTCCTTATCAGCCATACCCTCTGCTCTGACATCAATTGCCACTTAGGTGTGTCTTGCTCCCTTTCCCTTGCCTCACTTAACCCATGTCTATGGTTCTAAAAGCTGACCCTCTTTCTACTGTGTGAGTCACCCAGAAAGTGCATCGAAATGTTTTGTATGCACAATGAGCTGTATAGAAATACAAGATGTTGATCATCTATGCTGCATTCATTACAGTTACTGCTAATATAATCACTAAGATTATGAAGTATGTTTTAAAAGACAAAATTAATACAGCGCTTGAACAGAAAACTCTCATATTATGAAATCTGAATTAATAATTACAAGCATTGTAAATTAAAATCAAACTAATCACAAACAATGCTTTTCATTTCCAGCTCATATACTTCCTATAAATCATGTTTTTTTTTGATCAGATTTTGTTGGTTAATTAACCTGTAAACATAACATTCTCATTACAGCATCACCCTGTTGCTTTTTAATTACTTTTACAATATTAGTCTTTACTTTGAAGCCTTTCTTTTCCGCACAGTTCAGTGTGCATATGATGCACGTTCAAGAAAGAAAAGTACATTGATTAAGCTCCAAAGACCAGTCAATTATTAAAAATTTTTTTCCCGCTGACAGTTCAAATCAGTAAGGGAGTTGCTTTGATTAATTAAATTCTTCCTTGGACCAAACAGGGAAAACAAAATTTCTCTTAATTGGTGCCCGTGTGTGATTCCTAGCGCAAATGTAACACAAATATACTTTTGTTTGCACAGGGAATCAAAATGGAAATCTCTTCCCCAACACGCTGTAGCATATTAAATAAGCTTCAAATGTGAAATATTTCTTTGCACAGAGTGTCAATTATTTCCAGAGTGGATGATGAAAGCGTGTGTTCAGTATAAATTCATCACAGGCCTTCAAATTGGGAATGGAAGGGCTACAGAATCACAGACTAATGGAAACTAATAAATAGACACTTGCTTGCCGAGAATTTGGATATTGTTGAACAGGCGGACATGTTGCCAAAGCTTTGTGTCTTGAATCGTCAGGACAATTGCAAGAAAGCCAAATTTCAACTGATCACTGTATTTTACACTACAGGAGAAAAGGGCACTGATTGGTTGTAAGTTGACTTTGATTGGCCAAATTGTTGCCATGGTGAAAGCAATGGAAAACTATAGGCTTTCCAAGATCCCAAGTTGCAAGGCTTGATCATAGGATCATAGGATCATATTGTACAGAAGAGGTCCTTCATTTGCAGAGAATATGTCCCCGAAAATGTAATGATTGTAACAAAATCAGCCAGGTGACATCATAGAATGTGAGTTCCCTTACTGGGAATGTTAACCTGGTCTAATCAGGGAGCCCTGGCTGACAGATATAAATACAAGTGTCAGATGTTCTGAGATAGTAGGAACTGCAGATGCTGGAAAATCTGAGATAACAATGTGTAGAGCTGGATGAACACAGCAGGCCAAGCAGCATCATAGGAGCAGGAAGGCTGATGTTTCGGGCCTAGACCCTTCATCAGAAATAATGAAGGTGAAGGGGGTTCTGAAATAAATAGGGAGAGAGGGGGAGGCGGATAGAAGATGGATAGAGGAGAAGATAGGTGGAGAAGAAACAGACAGGTCAAAGAGGCGGGGATGGAGCCAGTAAAGGTGAGTGTAGGTGGGGAGGTAGGGAGGAGGTAGGTCAGTCCAGGGAGGACAGACAGGTCAAGGAGGCGGGATGAGGTTAGTAGGTAGGAAATGGGGGTGCGGCTTGAGGTGGGAGGAGGGGTTAGGTGGGAGGAAGAGCTGGGCTGGTTTTGGGATGCGGTAGGGGGAGGGGAGATTTTGAATCTTGTGAAATCCACATTGATACCATTGGGCTGCAGGGTTCCCAAGTGGAATATGAGTTGCTGTTCCTGCAACCTTCGGGTGGCATTGTTGTGGCACTGCAGGAGGCCCAGGATGGACATGTCGTCTGAGGAATGGGAGGGGGAGTTGAAATGGTTTGCGACTGGGAGGTGCAGTTGTTTGTTGTGAACCGAGCGTAGGTGTTCTGCAAAGCGGTCCCCGAGCCTCCGCTTGGTTTCCCCGATGTAGAGAAGGCCACAATGGGTACAGCGGATGCAGTATTCCACATTCGCAGATGTGCAGGTGAACATCTGCTTGATGTGGAAAGTCTTCTTGGGGCCTGGGGATGGGGGTGAGGGAGGAGGTGTAGGGGCAGGTGTAGCACTTCCTGCGGTTGCAGGGAAAAGTGCCGGGTGTGGTGGGACTGGAGGGGAATGTGGAGCGGACAAGGGAGTCACGGAGAGAGTGGTCCCTCCAGAAAGCAGATAAGGGTGGGGAGGGAAAAATGTCTTTGGTGGTGGGGTCGGATTGCAGATGGCGGAAGTGTTGGAGGATGATGCGTTGCTCTCCTTCCCAAAATCCACAAACCTGACTGCCCTGGTCGACCCATTGTCTCCACCTGCTCCTGCCCCATCGAACTTATCTCCACCTATCTCGACTCCATTTTCTCTCCCTTGGTCCAGGAACTCCCTACCTACGTCCGTGACACCACCCACGCCCTCCACCTCCTCCAGAACTTCCAATTCCCCAGTCCCCAACACCTCATCTTTACCATGGACGTCCAGTCCCTATACACCTGCATTCCCCATGCAGACGGCCTAAAGGCCCTCTGCTTCTTCCTGTCCCGCAGGCCCGACCAGTCCCCCTCCACTGACACCCTCATCCGCTTAGCCAAACTCGTCCTCACCCTCAACAATTTCTCTTTCAATTCCTCCCACTTCCTACGGACAAAGTGGGTGGCCATGGGTACCCGCACGGGCCCAAGCTATGCCTGCCTCTTTGTAGGTTACGTGGAACAATCCCTCTTCTGTACCTACACTGGCCCTAAACCCCACTTCTTCCTCCGTTACATTGATGACTGTATCGGCGCCGCCTCATGCTCCCACAAGGAGCTCGAACAGATCATCCACTTCTCTGACACCTTCCACCCCAACCTTAAGTTCACCTGGACCATCTCTAACACCTCTCTCACCTTCCCGGACCTCTCTGTCTCCATCTCGGGCAACCACCTAGAAACCGATATCCATTTCAAGCCCACCGACTCCCACAGCTACCTAGAATACACCTCCTCCCACCCACCTTCCTGCAAAAATGCCATCCCCTATTCCCAATTCCTTCGCCTCCACCGCATCTGCTCCTAGGATGAGGCAGTCCACTCCCGTACATCTCAGATGTCCTTGTTTTTCAAGGACGGCAACTTCCCCCCCTCAGTGGTCGAGAACGCCCTTGACCATGTCTCCCGCATTTCCTGCAACTCATCCCTCACACCCCCTCCCCACAATAACAACCAAACCAGGATCCCCCTCGTCCTCATGTACCACCCCACCAACCTCCGGATCCAACGCATCATCCTCCGATACTTCCGCCATCTGCAATCCGACCCCACTACCAAAGACATTTTTCCCTCCCCACCCTTATCTACTTTCCGGAGGGACCACTCTCTCCGTGACTCCCTTGTCCGCTCCACACTCCCCTCGAGCCCCACCACACCCGGCACTTTTCCCTGCAACTGCAGGAAGTGCTACATCTGCCCCCACACCTCCACCCTCACCCCCATCCCAGGCCCCAAGAAGACTTTCCACATCAAGCAGATGTTCACCTGCACATCTGCCAATGTGGTATACTGCATCCGCTGTTCCCATTGTGGCCTCCTCTACATCGGGGAAACCAAGCGAAGGCTTGGGGATCGCTTTGCAGAACACCTATGCTCGGTTCGCAATAAACAACTGCACCTCCCAGTCACGAACCATTTCAACTCCCCCTCCCATTCCTCAGATGACATGTCTATCCTGGGCCTCCTGCAGTGCCACAACGATGCCACCCGAAGGTTGCAGGAACAGCAACTCATATTTCACTTGGGAACCCTGCAGCCCAATGGTATCAATCTGGATTTCACAAGCTTCAAAATCTCTCCTCCCACTACCGCATCCCAAAACTAGCCCAGCTCGTCCCCGCCTCCCTCACCTGTTCTTCCTCCCACCTATCCCCTCGTCCCACCTCAAGCCGCACCTACTAACCTCATCCCACCCCCTTGACCTGTCCGTCCTCCCTGGACTGACCTATCTCCTCCCTACCTCCCCACCGACACTCACCTTTACTGGCTCCATCCCCGCCTCTTTGACCTGTCTGTCTCCTCTCCACCTATTTTCTCCTCTATCCATCTTCTATCCGCCTCCCCCTCTCTCCCTATTTATTTCAGAACCCCCTTCACCTTCATTATTTCTGATGAAGGGTCTAGGCCCAAAATGTCAGCCTTCCTGCTCCTATGATGCTGCTTGGCCTGCTGTGTTCATCCAGCTCTACACATTGTTATGTCAGATGTTCTGTTCACTCTGAGAGCTCGCTCTGAGAGAGTCTGACCATTGTCAAGTACTGCGCCTGGGTGAATAAAAGGTGACTTGGTGAGGGGATACCGGCCTCTGTGGAGTTTTTTCAGAAAGTTTTTTACTTCTAGCAAGCAAGATGAGCTATGTTACAAGTTCAACTAGTTATCATAAATTATGTGTTACTGTAGGTATTAATGTGGTCAGGATTGTACAGGTCATTCCAATCCCTTGGTCAAGAGATCAGCTCTCAATGTCAATGATTAAAAATTCAAGATGTCACCCAAAGCACATAAACTTTGTAATTTGAATGCTCTTAATATAGTCATCAAGCAGTTGGAAAATACTCAGAGTGGTGAATTTCCACTCCCTGCTTTATAGTCACTCTATTTACCTGATTTGTCTTTGTCTGTTCTCTCTATATGCTGATCAGATTGCTCCCCCTTCCTTGTCCAGTTAATGTGTGCCATGCTTCCCACCCTACCGTGTGCACATTTAATGTGTGCCATGCTTCCCACCCTAGCCTGTGCACATTTTCTGATTGGCTCATTTCTCCCACAGCGACAAACTATGATTGGCCAATTTCTCGGATTGCAAAAATCCACTATTGGTCCACTTTCACCCCTAGAGCGGAAAGACCCTGACAGCAACAAGCCACTTCCTTCGAGGACCTGTTTACATACCTCAAACTGGGCTCTGCCCCAACGAGATGTGGGTTCACATCCTGTTTTCTTCACCTTGTTTGTGTGATAGGGTAGGACTTCAACTGTCTCCAGTGGTCTCTGCTTGTATCAAGCAACCTTTGCACTGCAATAACTGCAAAAACTCAACTTAACATTCTAGACATTTTATTGTGAGCAGAACAACATTAACTATCACACCACAATTGTCAAATGGCCTCTATTTGGAAACCTGTGTAACATTAGTGCAACACCTGAATATAGTATCAACGTTAGTTATTAACATATTTGCGGAAGTCAGTCCATGCTGTGACAAACATTTACAGTCACGGTTTACAAGAGTTCATAGTTTTAAACTCAGCACTTAACAATTTCATTCATACTTCTCAGGTGTCTGCATGTTTAGCTCTGTCTGCCTTATAAATGTAACCTAATAATCCAACACCCAAAAACAGTGTCACATTGGCTCAACCAGCCTCCACTAAGTCTGGATATCATGCCGATAAGTCAGAATTGTGACATGAACCTTTCCCTGCTTTCATAAAAGGCCTCCTCAATATTACAACTTTTTTTTATTGTGCACAAAGGGCAGCAGTTGCTCATAAATGTTAAGAAGGTGCTGTCAGTCTGTAGCTCACCTGTGCTGGTCAAGTGCAGCCTGGAGTCTGCCTGTGCTGGTCTATTGCATTGTGTAGTCTGCCATTTCTGATCAAGTGCAATCTGTAGTCCCCTTTTTCTGATTCAGTGTAGACTGTAGTCTGCCTGTTCTGGTCGAGTGTAGCCTGTAGTTTGCCTGTGCTGGTCGA
>NC_063341.1:69220855-69283894 GCF_021869965.1 Rhincodon typus | reverse complement strand
CCTGTAGTTTGCCTGTGCTGGTCGAGTGTAGCCTGTAGTTTGCCTGTGCTGGTGGAGTACAGTCTGTACTTTGTGAAAAAAATGAAGGAAAATGCTGTTTATTTCAATCAGTCAATCACTAGGATGTACAGCCTATGTACCTGACACTGAAACTGATACAGGGCGGCATGGTGGTTCAGTGGTTAGCACTGCTACCTCACAGAACCATGGGACCCACGTTCAATTCTACCTTCAGGGAACTGTCTGTGTGGAGTTTGCACATTCGCCCCATATCTGCATGGGCTTCCTCCAGGTGCATGGGTAGGTTGATTGGCCATGCTAAATTGCCCGTAGTGTTCAGGGATGTGTAGCTTAGGTGGGTTATAGGGGGATGGGTCTGGGTGGGATGCTCCAAGGGTTGGTGTGGACTTGTTGGGCTGAATGGCCTGTTTCCACACTGTAGGGATTCATGATGTAGTTCCATAGTGTGATGGGCAGAACATCATTTTGAACTGATACCATCAACTGGCCAGTGGGAATGCCATCTGTATAGCCACTACATAGTCACAACATAAAATGATTTGTTTCACCTGTTGTTCACATTTTTGAGATAATTTGACTTTCCAGGGCAACTTGATGTAGACCGGACACTTTTCTGGTCTGGACATGATGTTCTTTGGCTCATTTGTGAGCTTGTATGGCACACAGCACTTGATCAGGATAGGCATTGGCCCACAGGAATGTACATCAAAGGAAACCATTTTGTCTGTCTTCGATTGTGTATATGTTGAAAGAGCCTTCATGTTTAGTAACCTGTTAAGTGTGTCAGCTCTAAAGATCTGTCCAACACCCATTTAAAACTTCCTTGGAAATAACATCTACTACTTTTACATTGCAGACTTCGATAATTCACTGACCATAAAAATTCCTCCTCATTTTTATTGAAGGTCCTTTGATAACAATTTTAAATTATGACTTCCGATTGATAATAATGGAGAGCACTTCCAGTTGTCAAAATTTTGAGAGGCCTACCCGTCAACCTACTTGCTTGATCACTTCCAGAGTTGGACAGTCTGTTTCCCAGTGCTGTTTCTTCTCCTGAAATCGCCTCAAGCTTTTCTTTTATCTATCTAATTGTTTGCATCTTGCATGACCGGTGGATGTGAGGGGAAGGATGGGTGAGAGATTTGAGTGGATGAGAGAAACGTCATGCAACCCTGGCAAGGAGTCTTCTGAGTGGGTGAGAAACAGGACCCTGGGGTGATAGAGATGAGGGAGGGGAAGCCAGACTGGCCAATTCAATGCCTCAAATGTATTCTGCCATTCAGTTAGACCATGGCTGATATAAATCTGAACACTGATTTTCTTATTGCAAACTTCAAAAAGGAGTGTGACTTTAACTTTTGGATGTCGGTCGGACCAGGGATAGGGGAAACAATGAGGTGGGAAATATGGATGAACCCCAGTGGACTGCTTCACTCAGTTAGAATAGAATAGTGAATAGAAGCTGATTGTATGAAGCTGCAATGGGGGAGCCTAAGCCCAACACGGCTCCCATTAGAACCCATGGAACTTGATCCAAGCATGGAGGTTAAAATTTGAAACAAATCAAAGTTGGGCATATACCAGTATAGATATCTGCTCACCACCTGACACATTTATATAGCCTAGGCACATCAGAATTTAGAATAGAAAACGCTGACAAAATTATTGGTGAAAACACAAAATCAATTGATGTGGACAGGAAGTGTGTGCAGATATTGATTGCTATAATCCTATCTCATGCACGCACATCTTGTCATTACAGACAGAAGGCTGGTGGTGATTTAACCTGAGCGTCACCATGCCTCAGGGGAAGGGAGAGGTTGAGAATGAGAGTCCTGCATAGTAAATCCGGCTGGTGCGCGCACGTGCACACACACTTACACACACATGCACACGCACACACAGACACACACAGACACGCAAATAAACAGGACCAATTGGGTTATTTCCCCTGCCAACCTACTCGAAACCACCCCAATCACAATGGCTAATTGTTAATCTTCTAAACCCCTGAATGATGCAATATCTGCTCCAGCAAAGAACAGGAGCCATTTGCAGTATTTCAAAAGGATAGATTAATTATTCTCCAAATCATACTGCTGTAGTAATTATAACGAGATCAGCCAGGTGGACCTCTTAGAATATGCTTATGAAATCTAAATTGCACTTAACAGATTTACTGGAATCCTTTGATTTTGTAAAGACGTGGGAGATAATGTTGATGTGGTAGCTGTTGGAAAGTTGAGTTTGAGATGAAATTTGATGAGAGATTTGTAATTTCAAAAGGAAAGCTCGTGGGATATTCGAAACAGCAGTAAATTGGTAACCAGCTAAATAATAGGAAACAAAGACCAGTGATCAATTTGGAGTGGTTCTAACCGTACTGCTGTGACTACCAGAAAGCAAGGAATCCATCTCACTGTTCAGAATATGTATCAAGGATGTTGAGAATGCTTTAATGTCCATGTTACTAGATGATAGCAAATCATTTCCAACCAATAAACATGGATGGTTGCAAATACAGATCTATAACATAATGAAAAATCCTTAATGCAAAACAGGTAAAGGAAAATCATTTATGAAAAAAACCCTAGTTTTTAGACTGTAAACTAAAAATGGGAAAAGATACTGCTTTAAACCAAGGAAATTATGTAAGAAAGCATTTGTAGCTTTGCAATTTACCATTCAAAAATAAATGTCTTAACAATATAAATGATATACTCCTGCTTGCAAAGTGTGTTCAAAATGGACCTGTTATAGCAAGTACCTTCTTCTGCAAATACAAAGCTACAAGGAGGCAGCCTGGCATTATTATCATTGCTCAGGTCAAAGATCAGAATGATGGCTTGTGATCACCCAATGCATTTGGGAAACTGATACCTGTTGGATAGATGATAAAGTTGTTTGATCAGTGATGAAAATCTTTTTAGCAAGGCCAAAAAGTCCAAAAGGAAGGTTATTGTGTCAGCCCTAAATGATGATGGGGAGGTGCCAGTGTTGAACTGGGGTGGAAAAAGTCAGAAGTCACGTGACACCAGGTTATAGTCCAACAGGTTTATTTGAAACCACAAGCTTTCGGAGTGCTTCACCTGATGAAGGAACAATCTGAGTTTTGAGGAAGGGTCACCGGACCCGAAACATTAACTCTGATTTTTTCTTCACAGATGCTGCCAGACCTGCTGAGCATTTCCAGCAACTTCTGTTTCTGTTCCTGATTTACAGCATCCGCAGTTCTTTTGGTTTTTAAGGCCTCTAACTATCTATAATCTACCTGACAGTGAGTATTCACCTCAAAGATCAACGGTCCTCTGATGTTATTATTAAATACCACATGGAGGGAAAACTTTTAATCTCCTTTGACGGAGGCCTATGTTCAAGTGTCAACTACTCCCGTGATGTGTAATAACATCTCTGCGTAGGTTTATTAGAATATATCAAAAATCACTTGATAACGATACACCAAAAGTAATCTGACCAGCTGCAATGTTAAAAAAAAAACAAAGTGTTTGCATTTCTATATTACTTTTCAGAACTTCCCAAAGTACAGCTGAAGCACAGAAATCTAAGATCACACAATGGCATTTCTCTTTGTTTAATGTCACATGTCTACATTCATAATGTTCAATATGAGAACAATCATTTTCATTAGTAATAGCAAAGAATTTCTTAAAGATTGTCCCGCAATCTTCCATCTTGTGGGAGGGAAAGCTGGAGGAACAACACCCTGTCTTCTGCCTCTGTACTTCAGAGTCTTTGGGACTGGTAATTGAGTTTAACAATTTCAGAATGTAAATATCCTTGTCCATGTTTATTACCCATTCCCAAACCGCTAGATCCTGTTTTGCATGGGTTGATCCTGGCACAGTCAACAGTTTACACTTAACAGTAACACCCTACTCAGCAATCATCTCCCTCTTGGCTTATCACCAGCAATCTCTTTGTTTGTCTATCTTTTTTCTTCCTCTCTCGCTCTCTCTTTCTGTGGGCTCTACCTTCATGCACTGTATTCACACATGCCTACCCTGTCATCAGCATCAATAACATTCTTTCCCAAATATTTCCAGTTCTGATGAAAGGGTATCGGACTCGAAACATTAAGTGTGTTTTCTTTCTTTAGAGATGCTGCCAGATCTGCTGAGTTTCTCCAGCATGCATTCTCTGTGCTTGTTTCATATTTCCAGAGATGGTTTATGCCTTGGTGGTGGGTTCTGTGTGGAAGAATATGTCAAGCAGGCCAGACTGTAATGCTACTTGATCCCATTGCAGCTCTCTAAAGCTTTGTGATGTTGCTCAACCATGGTGGACCTGACCCCCTCGTATTGTTTTGGAAGAAGGAGACCACATTGAGCAGCTTCTTTTCTCTGGAAGTTTAAACATGCTGCATTTGCTCACATGATCAAATCCGATCATGAGGCTGATGAAGGAAACGTATAGCTGTCTCCATTGTTCTCAAAGAATAAAGAAACACAAATTGACATAAATAAAGATTGGGCATGCACCTGATGGCCTCAGGCAACAACACTGGATATCAGCTGCTTTGGAGTTGAATTACAACATGAGGGTGTTAATACATGATGTATTATATCATTGTGGAATGAGGTGAGACTTTGAGACTCATTAGTATCTTGTGATTGAAGCATTAGACAGCAGCAATTCATGCCAGACATTTAAAAAGGTTACTTGATGACCTTAGTTAAGAACCTATGAACAATGTGATACTTTGTGTCTTACAAAAAACCCAGCCAAAAGCTACATGACCATGATGATGGGTTGGGTGTTTGTGTAAATAAGCCCAATGCCAGCTTTCCCTTCACATTTGTCATTCTTCTGAGATGAAATATTTAACATTCAGTGGCTTGGCCAAGACCAACTGAACTTGTCCATGACCCTGAATCACTGACAGTTCCAGCCATTGCTTTACTTGGTTACTCGGGCTTCAGTTTATCATCCTGTGTTGGACGCTGTTAGGATTACTGATTCCTGGGTTAAGCTAAGTAAAAAATAATTTGTATTTACAGAGCAAATAATAGGACATCCTAAAGCATCTTACAACCAATGAAGGTCTTTTGGAGGGTAGTCACTGCTGCAATGTAAGCAATTTGGCAACGCAGCCAATCTGCATACAATCAAATCCCACAAAACAGCAACGAATCTCCTGATAATCTGTTTTTTCTGGTTGATTAAAGGATTAATGTCAGCCAAGACTACAGGAAAAATTATCATGTCCTTCTTTGAACTAGCTCCATGGGATCATTTTTACCCATCTGAGGGATACAACGGGACCATGGGACATTACATTTTAAGGACAGTACTTCTGAAAGTGTATCTCTTGCAACCACCTCACAATTATAATGAGGAATTTTTTTTTCATTCATTTGTGGGACGTGAGTGTCACTGCCTGGGCCAGCATTTATTATCCCTCTCTAGTTGTCCTTGTGAAGGTGGTGGTGAGCTGCCTTCTTGAACTGCTGCTGTTTAGCTACTGGGTTGGCCCACAATGCTCTTAGGGAAGGAATTCCAGGATTTTGACCTGGTGACAGTGAAAGAAAAGCGATATATTTCCAAGTCAGGATGGTGAGTAACTTGGAGGTGAACCTTAAGGTGGTGGTGTTCTATGTATCTGTTGCCCTTGTCCTTCGAGATGGAGGTGGTCATGGGTTTGGAAGGTGCTGAGGATCTTTGGTGAATTTCTGCAGTGCATCTTGTAGATAGTACACACTGCTGCTACTGAGCATCAGTGGTGGAGGGAGTGGATGCTTGTGGATGTGGTGGCAATCAAACAGCTGCTTCGTCCTGGATGGTGTCTAGATTCTTGAGTGTTGTTGGGGCTGCACTCATCCAGGAAAGTGGGGAGTATTCCATCACACTCCTGACTTGTGCCTTGTAGATGGTGGACAGGTTTTGGGGAATCAAGAAGCGAGTTACTCACCACAGTTTCCTAGCCTCTGACCTGCTCCTGTAGCCACTGTATTTACGTGGTGAGTGTAACCTGAGTTCTGGTTAAGGATAATCCCAGGCTGTTGATAACGAGGGATCCAGTGATGGTAAGTGATTGGACGTGAAGGGGTGGTGGTGAGATTGAATAAGGAAATGTTGAAGATTCAAACATATGAACAAGGAACAAAAGCCTTCGATCCTGCTACACCATTCAGTAAGATCACAGCTAATCCATTTTTTACGGGGAAGGCAGTGGCCTAGTTGGATGGTCACTAGACGATTAACCCAAGACTTAGAAAATATCCTGGGGACCTGGGTTCAAATCTTACCTTGGAAGATGATGGAATTTGAATTCAATAAAAAAATCTGCAGTTAAGAGTGCAATAATGATTATGAAACTGTGATCCATTGTCAGGAAAAACCCATCCAGACCACAATGTGTGACTCCAGACCCACAGCAATGTTGATGACTCTTAAGGATGGGCAATAAATGCTGGCCTAGCTAGTGATGCCCGCATCTTGTGAATGAATTTTTTAAAACCCTGAACTCTATGTTCCTGCATACCACCAATAATCTTTCATCCTCTTGGTCATCAAGAATTTATCTATCTCTGCCTTAAAAATATTTAAATATTCTGCATCCAATGTCTTTTGAGGAGGGGAATTCCAAAGACTCACAACTTTCTGAGAGAAGAAAGTGTATCCTCATTTCTGATTTAAATAGGTGACACCCCTCAAGTGGAAGTCTAGAACAAGGAGCCTTTGATTCTCCAACAAGTGGAAACATCTTTTCAACATCCACCTGGTCAAGTCCTCTCAAGATCTGAAATGTTCCAATCACGTCACCTCTGACTCTTCTGATCTCTACAGAATAGAGGCCTAGTCCGTCCAGCCTTTCCTCATAAGACAATCTGCTCATTCCAATATTAGCCTGAACTGCTTCTGAACATAACTGATTACTACAGGTAGCAGTGATGCCCTAGATTATTGATGATTCCTGTTTAAAGGGACCTTTGTGTGGGTCTAAAAGAAACCAACTTTCAAGAGAAAGCCAGCTCCTGGAATGATGGAGTCTCACTGAGGAAAGACTAACCCATGATTCATCCCCAGACATCATACTACAGACTGTAAGAATACGTAGAGAGGTTTTATTCTGAAGGGATTGGATGAAGAAATACACTTTGGAGAGTAGCTGTGGCTGGAAGAGGAAGAGATGATGAGTAAGCAGGAAAGGGGTAATGGAAGATCTCACCATATCAGAGCAAAAGCAATCTTCAGCCAAAACTCCCAATTGGATGATCTGTGTTGACCTCCTCCAGTGAGCCCTAGCATCACAGATATGAGTCTTCAGCCAATTCGATTCACTCCACATGATATCCAGAAATGTTTGGAGGCACTGCATAATGCAAAGGCTATGAGACCTGACAACATTCTGGCAACAGTACAGAAGACTTGTGCTCCAGAACTTGCTGCTCCCTGGGCCAAGCTCTTGCAGTGCAGCTGCAGCACTGGAATCTACCCGACCATGTGGAAATTACCCAGATACGTCCTGTACATGAAAAGCAGGACAAATCCAATTACCACCCCATCAGTCTACTCTTGATCATCAGTAAAGTGATAGAAGGTGTCATCACAGTGCTACCAAGCAGTGCCTGCTCGGAAATAACCTACTTAGTGACATGCAATTTGAGTTCCAGCAGGATCACTCAGCTCCTGACCTCATTACAGCCTTGGTTCAAACATGGAGAAAAGAGCTGAATTCCAGAGGTGAGCTGAGAGTGACAGCCCTTGAGTATCAAGGCTACATTTGACCGAGTGTGGTATCAAGGAGCCCTAGCAATACTGGAATCAATGGGTATCAAGGGGCAAGCTTTCTGCTGGTTAGATCCATACCTGGCGCATAGGAAGATGGTCATGGTTGTTGGATGTCAGTCATCTCAACTCCAGGACATCTTTGCAAGAGTTCTAGGCCCAACCATCTTCAGCTGCTTCATCAACGAACTTCCCTCCATTATAAGGTCAGAAGCAGTGATGTTCACTGATGATTGCACAATGTTCAGCACCATTAGCAAGTCTTCAGCTACTGAAGCAGTCCATGTTTAAATGCAACCAAGAGATGGACAATATCCAGGGTTGGGCTGACAAGTGGCAAGTTAAATTTGTGCCACACAAATACCAAACAACGATCATCTCCAATAAGAGACAATGCAAATACTGCTGCTTGGCATTCCATAGTGTTACCTTCACTGAATCCCCCATATCAACATCCTGCGGGTTACCATTGACCAAAAGCTCAACTAGATGTGCCACATAAGTACAGTAACTATAAGAGCAGGTCAAAGGCTAGGAATACTGTCGCGAGTAACTCACTTTCTGACTCTCCAAATTCTGTCCATATCTACAAGGCACAAGTCAGGAGTGTGATGGAGTACTCCCCACTTGCCTGGATAAATACAACTCCAACAATACTCAAGAAGCCTGGCACCATCCAGGACAAAGCAGCCTGCTTGATTGGGCAAGCAAACACTCCCTCCATCACTGACACTCAGTAGCAGCAGTGTGTACTGCCTACAAGATGCATGGCAGAAATTCACCAAAGATCCTTGGACAGCACCTTCCAAATGCACAACCACTTCCATCTAGAAGGACAAGGGCAGCAAATACATGGGCACACAAGTTCCCCACCAAATAACCTGACTTGGAAATATATTGCCGGTCCTTCCCTGCAACTAGGTCAAAATCCTGGAATTCCCTCTCTAAGGCATTGCAGGTTCATTTACATCACATGGACGGCTGCAGTTCAAGAAGGCAGCTCACTATCATCTTCTCCAGGCCAACTAGGAACAGGCAATAAATGCTGGCCCAGCCAGAGATACAACCTCCATCAGTGAAAAAAATTGTATGTAAAAGAAAAGAAAAGTGAAATGGAAAGGGAGAAGAAAGAAAGGAAAAGAGAACTGGAAATAAGAAAGCTTGAAATGGAGAAAAAGGAAAAAGCAATAGAAAAGGGAATGTACTTCAAAGAAAAGGTGAACTCCAACATGACTCGGCTGGAGAGAAGCCTCCGGCGACTGTCTGTGTGGAGTTTGCACATTCTCCCCGTGTCTGTGTGGGTTTCCTCCGGGTGTTCCAGTTTCCTCCCACAGCCCGAAGATGTGCAGTTTAGGTGGATTGGCCATGCTAAATTACCCATAGTGTTCAGTGATGTGCAGGTTAGGTGAACTTTCCATGGGAAATGTGGGGTTATAGGGGTAGGGTAGGGGGTGGTCTGGGTGGGATACTCTTCAGCAGTTTGGTGTGGACTCAGTGGGCTGAATGGCCTGCTTCCACACTGAAGGGATTGTATGATTCTAAGCTTTGAGAAAGAAAGTGAGAAGCTGTAGGAGCTCAAATGATGTTTCTGATTCCAATGAAGGAGTTGATTTAATTAGAAATCTCTGTGATCCCTAAATTTACAAAGAATAGAGTCAAAAGATATTTCACTTCATTTAAAAAAAATAGCTTGGAATGGCCAAAAGATGTTTGACCCTTAATATTACAGAGCAACCTGCAGACTATGTGTCTGTTAAAATGGTAATGTTCAATGCTTGTTTCTGAAGTTTATCAATGACAATTTATGATCATTAAGAAATAAGCCTAGGCAGACTTGTCGAGAATTTTACAATAAAAGGAACTGCTGAGGGATGAATGGTTTTGATCAGTGAAGTTGGAGAAAAATCTAGAGAAAATGCGAGAGATCATGATGGAAGAATTCTGTCTTTGTGCTCTGTTGATCTTTAAATCATATTTTGATGAGCATCAAGTATAAAATATTTGAGAAACGGCATTTCTTGTGGATATTTGTGAAAACTCACACAGATACTTACATGTGAGGAAATATCCTTATGGGACTTAATGAGACACTTGGGTAAAGGTATAATGTAGCAATGGAAAAGGCTAAGTTTAGGGAACAAACAGAACGATGCCAAAGTAATGAAAGAGAAGGCTAAAACTTAAAGGTGTTCTGAAGAAAATAATATGCTTCCATTGTAATCGGGTTGGACACTCTAAAGGTAATTACTGGAAATTCGATGGGCAATCCAACACCGTAATAGGAATGCCTAAGGAATCCTCAGAAAAACATGTTGCAGGCAAGGAAATGGACGTTAAAATGGCAGCACTAGTGACGTAGTTGGTGTGTACATTCAGAACCTAGTAGGAAGGGCTTAATGGGTCAAGCCAGTCAAGCAATTTCTGCCTTGGTTAGTGCTAAAGAGAATTAGACATTTGGAGATTTAGAATAATTTATTTCAAGGGGAAAGGTGTTTTCTTATTCTTCTAATCAGGGAGGTGTTATGGACCAGAGCAAACCCCCTCAAAACATTCAGAAGATAGTCTAGGCCCCAACTTTTTCTTATTTTAAAGGTAAATGTAAGGTGTTGCTTTCCAGGTGCAATTCAATTGGTCAAACTACAGTGTTTAAAGCAAAGCATGCTTTATTCATCCTCTATAGTTAAAATACAACAAAAGAAAGAAAGAATTGGAATAACTTAACTCTTTTGGAAAACCTAACAGATTAATAGATACAGTAACTATTACTAATTAACTGTCCAATATAGTAACATCCCTAAACACACCATTGGCAAAAGGCATATTCAGAAAACAGATTGTCTCAATGTCACTTTTGTAGCAGGCAGAGAACCCCCATGTTTAGGCTGTAAACGAGAGAGGGAAAAGATAGCTCACACCCTTTCAAGGTCCCAGCAGTAACAACTGAAAGCTAAACTAAAGATCCCAGTTCTTTGGGAGTTTGACCATGCCCATTCAAGATGCTTCTATTGTTCCAAATTTTTTTTTAAAAAGACACCCAAGACTTCACAAGTTGTTTATCTTCTCATAGACAGCTTAGTACCTGTCTCCCAATCTTTCTGATAACAAAAAGGACAGAACATACCTTTTAAAGGCACAGTGTTATCACAGAGGCAAGCCAATAAGGGGCCCCTTTGTGGTGCAGTAATAGTATTCCTAACCCTGTACCAGGAGGCCCACGTTAAAGTCAGACCTGCTCCAAAGGTGTTTCATAACATTTCTGAACAGGTTGATTAGGAAAAATAGGTTAAATTGAAAAAAAAAATTAAAAATAAAGACACTGGAGCAAGTCAGTCACTGATACTGGCTGGTGATACAATTTGTCTTCCAGAGGAGTTAATGAAGGAAAAACCTATGAATTGGATGTGTACACAGAGATTACAAACTTGGTTCCATTATATAGAATTGGATTAAAGAACAACTTAGTAAGCGGAGACATTGGAATAGTTCAACAAATTCTTACAGAGGGAATTGATTTTACTTGCGGAATGATCTGGTTCGATTAAACTTAATGGCTTCATTGAGGATATTAGAACAACTAGAGGGATTATGAGAAACTGAAATGATACAGGACGAACACCCTGGATTGTTTTCTGACTGTGTTGTGATGGCAGCTCAGGGTTAAAGAACTAGACAAGAAGAAGAGACTATACAAAAGGCAAATAAAAACTGAAAGAACTACAGATGCTGTAAATCAGGGAGAAAGAGAGAAGTTGCTGGAAAAGCTCAGCAGGTCTGGCAGCATCTGTGAAGAAGAAACAGAGTTAACGTTTCGGGTCTGGTGGCCCTTCCTCAGATACAATTTTTTTTTTCAATTTAACCTATTTTTCCTAATCAACCTGCTCAGAAATGTTGTGAACCATGTTCTGAGGAAGGGTCACCGGACCCAAAACGTTAACTCTGTTTTTTCCTTCACAGATGCTGCCAAATCTGCTGAGCTTTTCCAGCAACTTTGTTTTTGTTCCTGACTTTAGGGAAAATTACGGCAAAAATGGTAGCAGGAAAGTTATTTAAGTTTTTTTTCAAGAGATGAATTGTCCAGAGAAATGCAATGAGATCAAGGTTCAAATTAAGTCAAAAACGTTCAAAGAAATAATGAATAGTTTGGGAATAAAACACTTTATGTCTTCAACCTATCATCCACAATCTCAAGGAAGATTGGAAAAGTGGCATCAAATTTTAAAGACCATGATTACAGCTTATTGCCAGAAATATTCCAACAATTGGATAAAGAAATTTCCTTGTTACTGTTTATCATTAGAGATCCATTAATGAGTGCACAGATTTCAAACCTTTTTAACTGTAGACAAACATGAGGTGACAGGACTCCTAAAACAATTGAAGGAAAATTTACAAACCAAGGATTGGAAATTGCAATTCCAATCTATGTGCCAAGTTTTTGAGAAAAGCTATGAGTTAACCTAAAATAAATAATAACAATTCAAGCAGATTAAAAGTCCAAAGCTCCAAATTGTGTTGCTACAAACAAAGTGTTAATACTCTTCCCTGATTCTGTGCAAAACATCATTCTGGTCTATGGGTCACAGCATAGACTAAAAATATTTGTTCCAGTTATCTAGATCAAATTAAATGCCCGATCTATGTTAGGTTTTACATAACAAAATCTATTAACCAGATTTTTTTAATGAACACATTTGTTGGTTTATTGTTAAAACAAAGCTTTTTCAGTTAAGATCCGATAATTGGTTTACATACGCAGTCAGAAATACAGAAGTATAGATGCTTATCTCTCCAAGTATCCTCAAAATGCACATCATACGCACTTTTTGAGAAAACAGAAGTAAAAAAATGTCTTTAGAAATTGGCTTTTTGAATAAAAATACTTTGGTCAATGAGTTATTTTTGAAGGAAAAGTGATAAAGTGTAGAATGTCCCACAGTCTGTTGGTCTGATGTTCTGGCACATGTAGCCACATCATTTATTGCACACATAGCTTGCTCAGGAAATATAATTTTAACAATGAATTATGCTTCAATCACTCTTTCAACAGAGCGAATAGATTTTGCCCTGAACTCAGCAAGTGTGTTTTCTTTTCAGAAATGACAAAAATCAGCTAAGCAGCTTGTTCTTTGCAAGCATGTCTCTAAATCAGCTTGCATGTAGCAGCTTGTTCTTAGCAGTGTTTCCTCCAACTCGGCTTGTCCTTAATTGGCATCCCTTCAACTGAATCCAGATAAAATAAGTACCAGTCCAAACAGCTCTAGCAATGTCTGTAGTGAAGCAAGCAGTTATCATCAGTCATGTGATTTACAGCAAGATGTGTTGATAAAAGAATCAAATTTCAACTGTGAACTGTCAATGACCTCTTTAAAAGGAATTATCACAGGAATTTTAACAAATCTTGAAATTAATCAATTTTCCACAATCATTCAAAATCTAAATCCAGCAAGTAATGATAAACTTAAAGTGTCTTCGTAACACTGATGTCACTTCTGATTCTTTCACCATCTATCTTAAATCATGGAAACAATTTATCCCTTGCCTATTTCCATTTGGGTCCCTCATAAATGTGATCCCCTTTATAAAATTTCCTTTGCCTCAGTTTCTCCTGTGGACCCACATTCATAAATCCTCAGCTCTCAAAACTTTTTTGTGAACTTTTCTGCACACTTTCTGATGCTATTGCCGTAATGATGCAGTGGCTTTAAGAGTTATTTTGTCCTGGGTTTTCTTGAAGAGAGGTTTTAAGGCAGTGTTACTGAGCATTCTACCAAAACCACTGGAGTAAACAGCTTGTGAGGTGTTGTTTTATTCTTGAAGTTGGAACAAAAGAAGCAGCCTGAATGGGTGGGATTTGGCTCTCACAGAACCAGGATTTTCAGTTTTTTTCAGAAGCAGTTGTTGCTGGGATCGCAACAGGGTTGGAAGGCAGTGAATCTCTCTTGTCTGCTACATTCTCTCTGGGTTTTCTCCAGATTTTTTCCTCTTTGGCTGTTGGTGTTGTTTGTCAGATAATCCTCCTTTCTGAATTTGCCTTTTGCCAAGGGTGTGGTTATGGATGTTACTATATCAGAACAGTTACTGTTTAGTAGTAAAATGATTTATTGCTCTGTTAAGATTAAAATAGAGTTAAGTTATTCCAAGTCCCTCTTTCTTTTGTTGTACTTTAAATATAGTGTTTGAATAAATTGTGTTTTGTTTAAAGTCAAGTAGTTTGACCAATCGAATTGCATCTGGAACACAGCGTGTCACATTTACCTTTAAAATAAGAAAATGTTAGGGTCTAGGCTAGCTTTTCAATATATTTTGGGGAGGGGGATCTGGTCTGATCCATAACAGTTACATTCTGCCTAAATGTAGGTGCCCAGAAATTGAGCACACTACCCCAATTGAGGCTGAAACAGTGCTTAATAAAGATTCTTCTTGTTTTTCTTACTTGTTTTCTATCAACCTATTTATAGAGCCCAGGATTCTGTATTAACCGCCCTGCCACCTTCGACAACGGGATGCCATATATCCCAGGCCTCTGCTCCTGCACCCATGCTAGAGAATCGTACCCTTTATTTTATATACCTCTATTTGTTCTTCCTTTGAAAATGTGTCACAGGAAGTTCTATTGCTGCTGCCTGCTTGTTTTGCTGCTGGTAACTACGTGCATTAAGCAAAAACAAAATATTCAGAAATTATACATTGAAATGAATAGTTAATAACTTATTTTGCATCAACTACAATACAGTCATTTTTTAAAATTATGTTAATCCAACAAGTGATTTTTTTTTAACATGGAGTAAAATCTAATTTTACTGTATTAATTGGGAAGTCAGTAAATAGAAGCAACCAGGCTGATCATCACGAGCTACAGGGGGATGGCTGGTTTCAGTCAATGATTTTCTGATTAAGGAGACTGATAGTTAATAGCCTTATAGATTTTTACCTCTGTTTATTGTGAATAGCAATCTCTCAAAACTTCCACAGTCTGAAAGTGATACTTCCCTGACTGACAGCCTGTTTAACTGCATATTTGACATCACCAGGAAAGCTGATGTTTCCTGGTGAATGCATTCCCAAGATTAGCCAATATAAAAACCAGCCTGGAGTCAGCAGGGGGAGAGGGTGGAGGAGGGGAGGGCGAACATTGCTCTTGGGAAAAATCAACAATTTAAACATCAATTTTTCAGCCTGTGTATAAATGTAGTAAGTAAAAGAGCTATAAGTGAGCTGCAGCACTCAGCTTTCAATGATAACCTTGTTAGTGCTCCATATAACTGCATGTAGCCTCTCAGCATGACATCTCTTCCCATTTCCTTTTATGAATAATTTTGTTATACTTTATCCATTTAAAAGTGCTCTATATTATAACATTTACTACTACATTAGGACTGCATTTATTAGAACTCCTTTTATAGGCTGCATGGACAATGTTTCTACAGCATGCCACCCACTCTTGTTTGTAAATCTTCCTTCCACTTCAACTGTAATATCCTTTTTCCAATTATCTACTTGTCAATTTCAAGTCAATTTCATAAATTCAGAGTCAGCCAACCAGCGATCACTCCGTTTTCTGGAGCATTTAGAAGCACGACTCAAGCCAAATAGATTACAACAATAAAATTTAAATACATTTTAACTGGGAAAAGGGATTGTGAAGAAATGATTATGCAAATTCACAAGGTAGTAATGTGTTTTTATTTTAGTGCAAGGACCATGAGTGACCTAGGAAAATGAACACTCGGATGTCGATAGTTATATGATAATGTAACTATTGAACTTGAAATCTTTTGACACTTGTCTTGAAGAGCAGAATGGCAGTGGATTGGCTTTGTAGATTATGGTGATATACTGCAACTTCAGTCCAACATCTGACATTTTTTATTCTAATTGTTTTGATGACAGGTTATTGACCTGCAAAGTTAACTCTGTTTCTCTCTTGTCAGATGCTGTTTGATCTACTGACAACATTTTTCTGTGTATATTTCAGGTTGGCTACACACACCCATTCAGTCTTTATTTCTGATTTGCAGCTGTTCGGAAGGTGGATTAAAGAAAGCCCCCAAAAAATGTTCAACAGAGAGATGATGTCCAGTCAATCAGCTCTGGGCCTGCACAAAGTAAAATTTGCTCAGGTACAATCATGGTCTGTTTTCTGAGGGTGCAGATACATTCTATGCTGTAATGTTCTTACCATTGGAAACAATGACCGGGTTTTCAAATTTTTTTTTGATTTCTTTCTAAATGTTGAAAAAATCTATAAACAGTAAAAGTGCAAAAATACTTTGAGGGATCATGTATGTGGATTGTTCAACTGTCATGAATAAGTGCAAAATATTATCCAAAAGCTTATCAAAAACTCCCAATTGCCCAGAGATCTAAGCACATATAAAAACTGTCCAGAGATGCGAACACATGTTCTAAAGTTTAGTGTTAACATATGGGAAGGATGTTCTGCCTGAAATAAAACATTAAGCCCTGTCTACTTTCATATTTTGTTTTATTCAATCACAGTTAAGAGGTGACCACAATGCTGTGAGTCTGGAGTCACGTGTAGACCAGGCCAGGTAAACGGCAGGTTTCCTTCCCTGTGATGGACCAAATTTTTATTTTCAAACTGAATTTAAATTTTACCGTGGGACTCAAAGCCAAATTCCCCCTAGAGAGATCCCTAGCCCGAGGTATCTGGATCACTTATCCAATGACATTACCATGACACCACCACCTCAGATGCAGACATAAAAGGTCCTGTGGCAGTTCCTGAAGAAATGAATGAGTGATTTTATTGTAACATGTATTTGGGAAAATACAGCGAAAAGTATTTTGTCACCACAACCTGGCATCATTTTGGACTCCAAGATGAAAAGAAAGAAATTACTTAAATTGAGCTTCAGCTTTGTTTCAATTGGCAGAAAAATATAAAGGCAGAAAAAATAAGAAAATAATGTTCAACTTTACACCCAAGCATGGTTCCATGTTTCTTTCCTTCTCTGGAGTTTCAGGAAGGTGTTCTGGTTCCTGGGCCACAATGAGTCCCCAGGCCAGGTGATGCTGCAGGAGTCTCCGGCTCTCCAGCTGCCACCTTTGCCGTGAGTCTCCCTCCAGCCTCCTCCGCGATTACATCTCCTCAGAACCAGATGAATAAAATGAAAAAGCCAGAAGACAAAAAGGAAAGAGAAAAAAGGATACGACTGACATGGAGTGGATGGGCCAAAACGCTACCTGCCGCCATCTTTGTTGGATGAAAAGTATGAACGTTGCTCCCCTGATGTCTTGTCCAAAATTTATCCCCCAACCAACATCATTATCATAGATCACCTTGCTGTTTTGTGGGAGTTTGCTGTACAGAAATTGCCTGTTGTCTTTCCCATTGTCACTATAAATGGGGAGCTAGGGCACAGTGCTAATGTAATACAGGGGGTCAGGCTGATGGACTGGGGACATAGGTTCAATTCCCAAACTGGCAGCTGCTGGACTTTGAATGCAGTTAATTATGAACACAAAGTCTGGTAGCCATGAAATGATCATTGGAGTATCATAAAAGCCTGTCAGCTTCATCAATGTCCATAATGATTTGCTGAGTCTGGTTTACCAGAAACTGTGGATCCACAGTGATGTGGTACAGTCTAACTTGCTCTCTGGATGGCCTTACCAATGATGCTCAGGTCCTAAAAACATCTGCACTTCACATATAGTTCTTTGGCCGCAAAGCCCTTTGGGTGCAGCTTGAAGTCATGAAAGGCACTGAACAAATGTGAGCTCTTTCCTCTTTCTAACTGAATTGGATTACATAAATCTATAGATGATGTCCATGGTCAAGATGGCTCTGAAACAATTTTTCTCCACTACCTGTCCAGTTACCACTGGTTTACTCATTTGTCAAAATTTAACACAATGTGGGGTCTCCTACCTGGCCACAGGAAGAGTTGGTGGGGAACACAGTCCCATGGATGCCAGCTGCCCTCGAGCATGAGGCAGGATTTCCATGCAACTGATTAGTCAATCTGATCAATCTGGAGCCCCAGTAGTGTCAAAAGAAGCAACGGCCATATCTGGGACTACAGGCATTCTCATGAAGCTACATCCCCCAGCCAAGAAAGAGGTGAGCACCGAGTGTATCACTGCAGGGATTGAGGTGAAGTGTGGAAGGTGGAGGGACAAAGAGGATCATTTCTCGAAGATGAGACTTGGAGGGAGGATATACCCTCAGGGGGAGGGGCTAGGGGGCTGATCATGTTGGGAATCAGGGCAGAGAATGGGACAGATGGACACCAATTTTCCCAACCAAGGCCCAGACTATGGTACAAGACAGTTAGTACCTGAAACGGTTAACGGACATCACAGGATAAGCTCCATCAATTGCTATATAAAGGACTGTTTCTGGGAGGAGCCAACCAGTCGTACCATTGTATCTATGTTGTGCACTAGAATGTTCCAGAATGTGCACTTACTTTGGACAATAACATGCGGGCTTACCAAGAACTCTCATGTATCTCAGATTTTATGTAACTAGCTATTAAGTAATATGTAACAAACACATTCTGTTTATCACGTCTGGGGTTATCTTCTGTTGATGACTTTGTGTGAGCATTCTTCCTCACTGGGTATCAGTAACACAGATTAACACCAACAACAAGATAAATGGTTGGCAGTCAGTCTACCGAAGATTTCTCAGATGGTTTTGGTGGACACAGCTGCAACATATAACATGTTGGCAGTGCTGGCATCTGAAAACATAGCTTGAACAATCTGCCAGGATCAAAACTGAGGCTGAGTGGAAAGTGGTTATGAAGTGGCAATTAATTAGGACATGGGGAGACCTTCCTATGGCTTCAGCCACTCCCTTGTAAAATTGCGGAACGTCGGGGCAGGAAGTGGGGAGGGATCAGGAAGGCCATCTGGGAAATTTTATGATCCCCAACAGCATTACCTCCCTCCACCTCAACTACACTGCTATGGTCAGGGACTTACAAAACAGGACGGATTGACAAGAATGTTACTTTGGAAGGTCTGAGTTGTAAAGAAAGGCTGGATAAGCCGGGACTAGAAAGTATAGGTTTAAGGTGAGAGGGGAAAGATTTAAAAGGGACCTGAGGGACAACTTTTTAACACAAAGGGCGATGCATATATGGAACGAGCTGCCATAGGAAGTGGTAGAGGAGGGTACAATTACAACAGTTACAAGACATTTGGACAGGTACACGGATAGGAAAGGTTTGGAGGGATATGCAGGCAAGTGAGACTAGTTTAGTTTAGGAACCTTGAACTGCATGGACGAGTTGGGGCCAAAGGCCCTGTTTCCCATGCTGTATACCTCTATGACTCTATAAGAGGCTGGTAAAAGTGGCGAGAAAGTTTTTTTTTGTCTTTATCCATTCACGGGATGAGGGTTTCGCTGGCTGGGTAGCATTTATTGCCCATCCCTAATTGCCCAGAGGGCAGTTATGCATCCACATTGCTGTGAGTCTGGAGTCACATGTAGGCCAGACCAGATAAGGATGGCAGTTTCTTTCCCTAAAGGACATTAATGAACCAGATAGGCTTTTCCAAAAATCAGCAATGGATTCATGGTCATCATTGGACTCCTAATTCCAGACATTTATTGAATTCAAATTCCACCATATGCCGTAGCAGGATTTGAAGCCAGACCCCCAGAGCATTATCTGGGTTAATAGTCCAGCAATAATGCCACTGGGCCATTGCTTCCCCATGTCTAACAAAATGGTGGGGCTGACGGCCAGATGTCAGAGGCAGTGTGAGTGAAGAGGCCTCCAGCCACAGAACAGAGTGGAGGATAATGCGTAAAAACCGAAAGAACTGCGGATGCTGTGAATCAGGAAAACACAAGTTGCTGGAAAAGCCCAGCAGGTCTGGCAGCATCTGTGAATTTAAAAACAGAGTTAACGTTTCGGGTCCGGTTCTGAGGGAGGGTCACCGGACCCAAAACATTAACTGTGCTTTTTCCTTCACAGATGCTGCCAGACTTGCTGAGCTTTTCCAGCAACTTGTGTTTTTGTTGTGGAGGATAATGGGGTGGGCCAATGCACAAATGGATAATAAACCAGAGGTCAAAGAGCAGAAAATGGTTGAAGTGATATAGAGTCGAACACAATTTCTGAGATCTATCAAGATCATGAGGAAATCTGAAAATGACTGTGTGCCCATTTCCAGCCAAGTTTACAGCAAACAAAAAATGGGAGGAACATACACTAATTTCCACCTCTGTATTTTAAAGCTAGTGTACCCCCGAGGGATAACTCTCACTCCTCCACTGACAAGAGACCAGGAGATCCCATGACCTTCAGACTGCTGGTCACCTGGAGGTGGACCTGAGTAGTGCTCAGGAAATCTTGAAGTTCAACATGGCAATTTAAAACCAAGAGGAACAGAAGTTCACAAAATTAAAGAGAAAGAAACAGCGTCCAAAAAAACAGCTATAACCTCTGAAGCTATCCAGATATATGTATTTGGATTTGCCACATTACTTGGCAAAACAGGATGGGCTGCTGCTTCATAATTTATATAGTGAGCAGGAGTCATTTATAGCCTCGTAAACTTAACCGCTCCAATGTATATCACTAAATTAGTATAATTTCTAACATCTTGTCAGCATTGGCTAAAATTATTTTTATTATGGAAGGTTCCTAATGGCTAGGTTGTGTCATAAATTAATAGAGTACTTTTTTTTCTGCGATTGACTGTTCCATCGAGGTAGGCCAATGTTACTGTCCTCAGTACAACAAATGTAGCATTTATGGATTGTGTTCCTGCTTCTTATAAATCTTTACTTTTGTTGTAATGCAGTCAAGTTTCTCTTTCAAACAAATTGGATGTGACACAAAACAGCACCAGCTAAAGTTGAAGTAACTCAGTATAAACAACACGACAGAGCAAATAGTCTTCAATAAAGACAACTTACATTCACATATTATCTCAATGCGTTTCACAAAATGAATTACTCATGAATAGCAACGTCTGTCATGTGAGAATATTTCTTCATCTGAAGCTTATGTCAGAAAGTCTGGAAACTTTTAACAATGGAGCTCTTTACTTCAGTGTCACATGGCAAAGTTAACTGCGGAGAATCTTTGGTAGCCCCTCAACAAGTGTTAAATGCATTCATTCATTTCAGAAGTAAATTTAGTAAATCCCAGATGCTCCTCGTTGACTCTAAGTTCAAGCAAGCAAATGTTACAACCACTACTTGTTGCTTGTAGCCTGTAGTGATTTGCCAGTGAGGCCATTTGCAGATCCAATTTTCTTGAGTGCAGCTGGTGTCGGATGTGTTTTTAGGCAAACCAACCTTGTGGTGGGGGCCCCTTGTTTCCATTGTGGAGGATTACATAGAATATACAATACGGGAACAGACTGTTCAGCTTAGCCAGTCCACGCACATGTTTATGCTCAATGTCAGGCTCACTCTGTCTTTTCTCATCGAAACCTATATTGGCATCAGCCTCTACTCCTTTCTCCCTCACACAATTATCTAACCTTCCCTTAAATATTATTCACTTCAATCATTCCCTGTCATTCCACATTCCCACTGCTCCCTGACTAAAGAGGTTTTTAACCGAATTCAGTAGTTGATTTTTTTTTGTGATTAACTAATGTGGATGGCTTTCCTGTTTTGCTCATCTCCTCAAGTGTAAACACAATCTGTAATTTTTAAGGTCTGTATTTGATCACCCCCTGAGCCTCCCCATCACAAGAGAAAGGAAACATAGGGCAGAATATTCTGGGCCTAAAGACGAGAATGATAATGGATTGAGAGCAGGCCAGAGCACCTCCATCTTTCTTGCCTGGGTAGGAAGGCCCAAATACCACCTTCCTGCTCCTCTGCCATTTAAGGTTCTTAAGATGTCAACAATTTTTTTTATTCAATCACAGGATGCAGGTGTCACTGCCAGGCCATATTTATTGCCCATCCCTAATTGCCCAGAGGGCAGTTAAGAGTCAACCACATGGCTTTGAGTCTGGAGTTACTTTTAGGCCAGACCAGGTAAGGATGGCAGTTTGCGTCCCTAAAAGACATTAGTGAACCAGATGGGTTTTTTTCCAACAATCGGCAATAGAGACATGGTCATCATTAGCCTCTGAATTCCAGGTTTTTTAAAAATTATAGAATTTAAATTCAACCATCTGCCATGGCAAGATTTGAACCCAGGCCCCAAAACATTAGTTGGGTTTCTAGATTAAAGTGTAGTGATACTACCACCACAGATATCACCTCCGCTTCATCTTCTCTAGGTTACAGTTATTTTAGCTCCAGACAGGACAAGAAAAAGTCAGCTTACCCTGGTGCAGGCTGGCTGTCTGTTCTTAGGGGCTCTCTCCTAATCTGTACTAATTCTGTAGGCAATTGAGGGACTGGGCCGATAGCAGAGGTTTGGCTGCTGAGTGCTCATAAGCCCCTCCAGGTCCCTTTGCCACTGCAACCCCCTTAGAACTGTTTGCTGTATGCAGTCAATGGGGGCATGTAGACCAAAAAGAGGAAAACCCTTGCTACAATCTTTCTCAATCTCTTTATCGGTAACCCCCAATCCCAAGCATTGCGTAAAGACTCTATTGTCTGATTCAGTTGTAGGCAATGCATGACCATTTGTCTGGCCTAGCTTTGACAACATGATGGAGTAGTTCCTGATCAGCTTATCTGTTCTTCTTTTCCACCATTTTGGAAGTTTAGGAGGGCAATTCCCTTGCAAGGAACTGGGTGCTGTACACTTGAACTTCTAGACCAATGTATCTACAAACCAAATGATGGAAAATAAAAACCAAAAGAACTGCAGATGCTGGAAAATCTGAGACAACAAGGTGCAGGGCTGGATGACACAGCAGGCCAAGCAGCATCATAGGAGCAGTAAGGCTGACGTTTTGGGCCTAGACCCTTCATCAGAAAATCTGATTAAGACTTTAATGATGACGATGAATTCAATTGCAGGAAGAATTCATCTGGTTCACTCATGTCCTTTAGGGAAGGAAACTGCTATCCTCGCCTGGTCTGGTCTACATGTGACTCCAGTCCCACGGCAATGTGGTTGACTCTTAACTGCCCTCTGGGCAATTAGGGATGGGCAGTTCCTGCTAATGATTAAAAAAAGATAATGAAGTCAACTTCTTGAATCAGTTCAGTCCTTGGCATGTAAGATCATCCACAGAGCTCTTTGGGAGGGATTTCCAGGGTTTTGGCCCAGCGACAAGATTCCATTATCAGGATTGTGTGTGACACGAAACTTGCAGGAGGTCACGTTCCCATGAATCTATTGCACTTGTCTTTCCAGTTTGTAGAGGTCATGGATTTTGAAAGATGCTGTCATAGGAGAACTGGGGAGTTGTTGCAGGGCATCTTGTAGATGCTACACCTTTCTACCTTTGTGGTGAAGGGAGTGAATGTTGAAGGTGTTAGATGGGGTGACAATCAAGTGGGATACTTTGTCCTAAAGTTGTCAAAACTTTTGATTAATTTTGGAGCTGCATTCATCCAGGTGAGTATTTCCTCACACTCTTGGCATGTGTGATGTAGATAGTGGACAGTCTTTGGGAAGACCAGAGTTACTCACCTGCTATTGTAGCCACTGTATTTATATGCCTAGTCCAGTTCAATTTCTGGACATTGGTAACACCCAGGATATTGATAGTGGGTGATTCAGAGATGGTGAAGCTATTGAATGTCAAGAATTGGTGTTTAGATTCTTTCTTGTTGAGATTATTATTTCTTAATCTTTGTTTTTTTTTCTCCTCTCACACCCCCGAAAAAGGGAGCTCCTCCTCAGCCTATAATCCAGGTCATTTTTCCCAAAGGCCAGACCTGCTGTAATGCAGGCACATAAAAGTCAGAAAATAAAACAGTCATTTGCAAGCTTGTTTGAAAATGTTCCAACCATCTGCCTGTTGAGCGAATGGAAGTCTATAGAATTTGGGTGGCCTGCGAGACTGGCTGATGATAGGAGTGTCTCCATAGCATTGTGGACGATCAGAAGATATCAGTGGTATTAAATGTTGCCTTGCAGCAATAAATATCTCCGTGCTTTAAGAAAATACCAAATGGATGAACCTGTCAACCTTCCAAAACAGTGCGTCTGTCATAGCATGCAAGGCTATGGCCTAGTGTTCCTAATGGGATACTATTGTGGCTCAGTGGTTAGCACTGCCGTCTCGTAGTGCCAGGGTCCTGGGCTTCATTCCACCCTCTGTGTGGAGGTTGTATGATTCTCCTCTGGTTTTTCTCTCGCAGTCTGAAGATGTGCAGGTTAGGGCAGATCGGCCGTACTAAATTGTTCATAGTGTCCAAGGATGTGCCAGCTGTGTGGATTAGTGATAGGAAATGCAGGCGGGCAGGGTAGAGGGTTGGGGGAGTGGGTCTGGGTGGGATGCTGTTCGGAGGCTCCGGTGGGCTCAGCGGGCTGAATGGCCTGCTTCCAAACTGAAGGAATTCTGTGATTCTATGATAGTGCTGGAAAGTGGGATGAGTATAGGTAGTAGTATGTTTTTGGCGGTACAGACCTCATTGGGCCAAAGGGCCTCTTCACTTCTGTATGATTCTTTGAGTCACCTTCAGGTGCCTGTAAAGAGTATTCAACACAGAAATAAAAGGTCATTTTCAAGACCGTGACTGTTACCTCTCTGGCATGAGCATCTTGAGTGGAATAGAACAGCCTTGACCCATACCCAACCTGATCTGACTTAGGTATTTAAGAAATAGCTTTTATCTTCTTCATTGACATCACCCATTCATCTGCAGATGCTCCCACCTGTTGTTCCAATTCTGTGGAAGTGGCTCATAACCCCACACCGCTTTCTTTTTAATAGCGGCTTAGCTGTGATTGGCCATCCAGGGGTAAATTGCACACTTACAAAAATGGTCTCAGAAGCTGCTCAAGGAAGCGTGATGAATCTCTGGGAGATCATAGAATCCCTACAGTGTGGAAACAGGCCCTTCAGCCCATCAATTCCACAGTAACCCTTAGAGCATCCGACCCAGACCCATTCTCCTTAATTTACACATCCCTGAGCACTATGGACAATTTAGCATGGCCAATCCACCTAGCCTGCACATCTTGGGACTGTGGAAGGAAACCAGAGCACCTGAAATAAACCCACGCAGACACAGGAAGAATGTGCAAACTCCACACAGACAGTCTCCCAACGGTGGAATCAAGCCCAGGTCCCTGCTGCTGTGAGGCAGCAGTGCTAACAACTGAACCAATGTGAATGTCTCTGGAACTGGAAACATTATTAGTTTGCTTCCTCCATTCATCCCCAGGAGTGGGCCGAGATGCCCCCTGGAGACAAACCCTCTGACAATTAACTAGAGACAGATGAAACAACCAACTCTTGTAAATCATCTTAATCCCTGTATGTTTGGACCAATTCTCTAGTTTAGGGTGTAATTTGAAGATTTGGAGTGGAGGGTGTGGGACCTCTGGTGGTCAGTGGTAAGGTCTTTACTTCTGGTCTTGGAGACCGAGGTTCAGGTGTGTAAACTCATAACACCAGATTGGATTTGAAACAAAAAGCAGACCTGGAGCAGGCCTCCATTACACACTTCCAAAGTCAACCCAGGAGTTCCTTTGTTGCCAATGTGGAAGTCCAGCATCTATCACTGAGGTTACCATCAACTAAATATCCACAAACCAAGAAACAATTTGTACATTTCCCCATCACCTTCTGCCCCGCATGTTCTCACAAATTTCAATGGTGAAGTAATTGTCCCATGATTGCTGACTTTGCTTAATAGTTGCAGAATTTTGAAAGGTCAACTGTGTTAAAGAAAAGTTTTAGGATGTTGCAGTGTAAATGATATTGAACTGATACATCCCCTGAGGGGTTACTCATGTTAACTTGGAGGATAAGCTGCTTTGTAAGGCTAGGAACATTCCAAAACACAACTAGGGCAAAAATGGTCTTAACTGCTAACTCAAAACAGGTAAGAGCAAATTGCAAGCATCCAGTTGGGTCTATAATCTAAACCGTACTTTATCTGCATTGTATATTTCTAAGTGTTTAAGCATGCCGGTGTGTAACCTGGTTTCATAGTCTAATTGCTGTGCCTTGTTGAGGTCCACTATAAGCTAATTTTATCATAGGTAGCTAGATTTTGAGGTCAATTAGAAGCCTGAGGAAAACACCAGGCCCCTTTTTTAAACATTGACTCCTAAGGTTAATTAGAAATGATTTTACATTGCTGGAGGGCTTTCTCTGTGGACTATAAATCACTGGCTGTCTGTCCTTTTTTTAAACATTGACTTTAAGTGTGATACAGATATTTGTCTATGAAGTGTGACAGGTATGTCTCAAATTTATACAGCTGGATTAGAATGACGTCCAGTCGCTGACCAATGCAATGAGAGGAATGAGCATATGAAAACAACCTAAAACACCATGACCTAATTCATTGACTCGCTCTTGAGTTGGAGATTGGACACAACATGATACCAGGTCAAGCTTGTACAACACTGTCTGAAGCTACAGGATATAATGTCAGTGCATTTGTGAAGCACAATCACCTCTCTGTCCAATGGTGAATACTTGTCAGCACCATGGTTGATCATTGCACAACTCAAAGAGCTTGAATGATACAGTGCCCTTCATAACTTTAGAATGTTCTAAACCCCACTTGAGAGATGATGAGATATTTTTGAGGCATAGCCAGTGTTGTTACAAATTGTGCACAAGTGAGATCCCACAAATAGCAGTTTGATCATTAGTGATGTTGGTGGAGGGTTGAATAGTGGCCAGGATGTCAGGGAGAACATCCACAGGGAGAACATCCATGCACTTCTTTGAAATGCCGACATGGGACTGATGCAGGATGCCTGACAACTTGGTTTAACAACTGATTGGAAAGAGGTCACCTCTAGCATTGCTGCACAACGCTAGAGTGTCAGCCTATATTTTGTGCTTGACTCTGTTAGAGACCAGACCAGCCTCCCCCAACATAGGTTATGCAGATAGCCTCGACCCTAACTTTTATTTTATTTTAAAGGCAAGTGTAAGGCACTATGTTGAAGATATGATTCGATTGGTCCACCACTAAGCTTTAATCAGAACACACTTTAATCTAACAATGCAGTTAAAATGCAACAAAACAAAGAATTGGTTTAATTTTACTCAATTGTAATACTTAACAAAACAATGTATTATTTGACCACCAATCATCAGCTGTTCCAATAAAGGCAGCATCCCATAAAAACATCCTTTGGCAAAATGCAATGCAGCAAAACAGTCATTATTCTCATGTATAACATGGTGTGGAGCTGGAGAAACACAGCAGGCCAGGCAGCATTCGAGGAGCACGAAAGTTGACGTTTTGGTTCGGGACCCTTCTGGTGCTGTCTCTCTCCAGTCTAGTAAAAATAAACCCTGAAAAGAAACAATCTACCTCTTCTGATTTCCAAGAGAAAAACTCTCTGTCTAAGCCTTCAATCTAGCAGCAGAAAGAACTCTAGTCATTCACTCCAGCAGTTAACTATAAAAAAAACAAACTGAAAGCAAAACCAAAGTTGTCAGGTCTGTGTGAGCCTGACCTCACCATGATCGTTTTTAAAAAAACACCCATGGGGAAATCCAGAGCAATTTATAATCTGTCTGCTGGGAGGAGACACCACTGTGACAAAACCACACTGCAAGAGAAGTAGGACAGAACACATTTCTTATGGGCATAGTCCTGACCCGAAACGTTGACTTTCCTGCTCCTCTGATGCTGCCTGACCTGCTGTGTTCCTCCAGCTCCACACTGTGTTGACTCTGACTCCAGCATCTGCAGTTCTTGCTATCTCACAGTGTCATTACATGTCTCTGAAGTGGACTTGATCCTTCTCTCAGAGTACCACTGAGGTATGGAGAAGATCTGAAGGCTTTTCTTTATTGATCACACAACTAGTCAGTGAGGACTGTGTGCATCTCCTCAAGCAAATGAGTAACTCGAGTAAAGCCTAGGGTGAGTCCTGTTGCCTGCTGGAACACCTGGCTCATCTGCAGAGCAGGGTGTGTCATGACCACTCCAACATCACTGGTTAAGAGGCTGTTGGATTCTCTGGAGTACCTGCCAATCTGAAAAGATTGAAAAGATTTCCATGAAAAGCTGCTCTCACCTTAAGAATTGTTGATCTCTTCATATTCAGCTGCAGTTTCTTTACTTTCTCCCTCTTTGCTGCATGTTGAGATATTCCCTCCTAAGGAAATGGCCTCCTGACTAAAGATGTCCACTTATGCACCAAGGGAACTGAACTGCTTACACCAGAAGAGACTGTTTCCAGTTCATTAGTGCATGGTCTGGCCCTAGTTTTGTACAAACTATGCTTGTATTCAGCACGGTTAGATGATGCTTTCAAAAGGTTGTCATTGAACATTTGTTAAGCAGCCTTAAAGGTTTCTTAGAAGGAGGCTGTTCATGATGCAGATAAAAGGGGTTACAAAAAAAAAGAACTTTTTTCAGACGAAGAAATATATTTGACAGCATGAAAAGAAACAATCTGATGTAACAAAAGTAAGAACAACAAGTGACTGACAATGATTTAAGAAATTATGGAGCAGATCAATACTCCAGGATATAAAATCTTGTGGAATTGTTTTCTTGTTCTGTGCTACAGGTTTTAGCTGATACTTTTCTCTCTTTTTATTGAATGCATTTCTTTGTAGACCGGCAGTTTTTTGCATATACAAGTATGAAGGGTAATCTAATTCAGCACACCACAACCTTCTCAAGAGTCATTAGGGATGGGCAATAAATGCTGGATTAACCAACACCCAAATAGAGGAATATAACTAATTCAGTTATTTCAAGAAATTTGATTGTGTAAGAAGAAAGAAACTTTATTGCTCTGCTGGTGGAGCCCAGAGTAAAGGTTCAGCTGTTCCAGAGTGATATTAGGAAGTACTTCTTCACGCAAGGTTAATTCATAAATCTGGAATTAGGAACATAGGAGTATGCTATTCAGCCCACCGATCCTGAAATTCTTGCCCCAGAAGTATGATTGAGCCGAGGAATGAAATGAAAATTTTCTAAGTGAGATTAATCAGTTTTCTTTAGGCCTAGGTATTAAGAAATACAAAGCAAAGGTTGGAGTTGTGATACAGACCAGACATGATCTAATTGAATAACAGAACAGGCTTGAGGAGCTGAATGACCCAATCTGGTTTCTATTCCTGACACTATATTGGGGATCAATTCAACTAGTAATACATTCCTAGCAACTCATCACTTATTAAGAGAATCCAGGGAACTCACTACGAATATCAACACAATCCCGAGTATCTCCTTAAATATTGGTATCTTCCCAAGTGCTCCCAGTAAATATCCCTGAAATGCTGGTACACTCATGGGTACCCCTTTCAAATATCAATACCCACTTGGGTACCAACCTCAAATATCAATACACTCCTGTGCACAGTCATTAAATATCAGTCCTCTGTTAGGTATACCTTTCAAATACCAGCGCACCGTGTTTATAGACAAGTCCAGTTGAGTCTCTGGTCAATGGTAGCCCCCAGGATCTTGATATTGATCTCCTTCCCAGTGGTGTATTTGTTGGCGGGGGTGAATTTAATGGGGTTGGACTCATCCCCACCCCAGGAAGAGCAGTGGACAGTTGTCAGCAACATGTCCAGTGAAGAACCTTATGGAGGCAGTTAATGGTTATTGAAGCCATGATCATCTCCCCAGTGGTGCTGTCACTCAGTAGGACAGGATCACCCTCTACATCCCCTCCCCTCTCACCAGCCTTGCTGGGGGCCGGGGTGTGGTGGTGGTGAGAGTGGGAAGTTGTCCTTCATCCCAGGAAAAGCCTGCCAATGTCCTCTTAAAGTTGCCGGATTGGCATAAGTGGGGTGGGCCTTCCTGAAAAATGGCAAAACAGGTGTCTCGCCAGTTCCCTGGTGCGTGACCAAGACATTGATGCCTTTACAAGATCCCATGGCCAGATATGTGTGCTGTACTTTATAAAGGATAAAGCTCCACTGGAGAGGGTGCAGAGAAGGACAATACCAGAAATGATTGCGTGCACATATCAGGAAAAAATTGACAGGCTGGGTCACTTCTGTCTTGAAAAGTCAGGCTGGGAGTGATCGAATAAAGGGCTTTAAAATTATGAAAGATTTTGACAATGAGGAGACAGAGAGAAGAGCACACCTAGAGGCTGACCATAGAAGATAGTCATCAGGAAATCTATTACGGAATTTGGGAGAAATTCCTTTATCCAGATTGTGGTGAGAATGTGAAACTCACTATCACAGAGAGTTGTAAAACAAATATTACTAATGCAACTGACGGAAATCCAGATAAGTCTGCAAGGGAAGACAGTTTAGGTGCTTCTTCTGGTACATTTACAAAATCAGAGAAATTCAGAATTGTTAGAATTTAGATAAGCAAACATGGGAAGGAGGCTTGAATGAAGCATTCATGCTGGCGTGGACTGTGGTGCATATCCAGTGTAATAGTCTTGGTAACTGGCTGGATTGGATTTATTCTGCTTTTTGAGGACAGGAGATACCTGGATAATTTTCCACATCATTGTGTAGATGCCAGTGTTGGGTGATGGGGTTTGATGGTCCAGCTGAGAAGAATGGAAGCCGGACAGGGGTGGAGTGGGATTCTATTTTCTGATGCACTCTCTCTGTGCACACATTGGCATTTCCCACAGATAGTACCAAACCCTCTCCAAGTTCCTCTCTGTTCCAGCCTCCACTCTTGCCCTTTCTAAAACTATTTCTAAGAACTGGCTGCCCACTCCCAACCACCTAAGACCATAAGACTCAAGATCAAAAGTAGACCATTCAGCCCATTGAATCTGCTCTGCTGTTCAATGAGATTTGGCTGATCTGAGAATCCTCAGCTGCATTTTCCTGCCTTTTCCCCATAATCCTCGAATCCCTTACTGATTAAAAAATTGTCTACCTGTACTTAAAGACACAGTCTGTACAGCCCCTCTGCTGTAAAGAATTGCACAAATTCACTGCTCTCTGAGAAGAAATTCCTCCTCATCTGTGTCATAACTGGATGACCCCTTACTCTGAGATTATGGCCTCTGATCCCAGACTCTTCCACCAGGAAAACAATCTCTCCATATATACCTCACATTATGGGGTGTGGGCACAGTAATACTGGGGTCAATTGAATCTTTGACAAAATCAATTGATCCTTAGTTATTTATTAAACATGGCAGGTGAGTTGTCTATCCAACACCACCCCCCCCCCACTCCCTCCCACCCTCCCAGTATTATGGTGATCAGCTAGGGTGCAGGTGAGAATATAGAATCAGAATTAGAATTAGGTTTTATTGTCACGTGTACTCAAGTATAAAGTACAGGAGTACAGTGAAATATGTACAATCTTGCCACAGACATGGAGTTTGCACATTCTCCCCCCGTGTCTGCGTTGGTTCCCTCCGGGTGCTCCGGTTTCCTCCCACAGTCCAAAGATGTGCAGGTTAGGTGGATTGGCCATGCTAAATTGCCCATAGCGCTCAGGGATGTGTAGATTAGGTGGGTTACAAGGGGATGGGTCTGGGTGGGATGCTCTGAGGTTTGGTGTGGACTTGTTGGGCCAAAGGGCCTGTTTCCATGCTGCAGGGATTCTAAGGATTCTAAGGATTCACATGGTGCTATCTTAGGTATGAAATACTTAGGCACCAATCTTAGGTAATAAAATAGATTTGGTACAAAAATAGAGAAATAAAGAGAAAAACTGAAAGTTCTACATTACAGTTCTTCATAGTATAAATTAGGAGGATAAAGAAATAAAGTTAAAAGATAAACCTGACAAGGTTTCTCTAGCCTGTAGTCGGTCCATGCTGTGGGCTTTCCATGCGTGGTGTCAGTCTTGCCACATTCCCAGGCTTGGGGTCTGTGACAGGCCAACTGCACTGGGCACCAGTCGACTGGTTAACTCCCCCAGGTCCCCAGCCCACTGTCACTCCAGCCCTGCGACCACGGCCGCCCTGCGACCACGGGCCACCCTGCTCAGTGGGGGCTCACTGACAGCTGGCTGTCCTACTCCGCACCAACTCGCAGACTGCCGGCCATTTCACAATGTGGTGGCTTGGGCACTCACCCTATTTTACGTGCCTCTCCCCACTGAACGCTCACCTGGTCGTCAGGCACATAAAATCTAGCACCAGGACCTGTCGTCCGCAGAGGCTGCATTTGTAATGCAGGTTGAGCATCGGCCTGCAAACCCTTCCAATGCACCAATGGCGGGTTGTTAGAGCAGATGGGGCTCTGGGTCAGCCATGGTTGATATGGATTAGTATCCCTCAAGCTACAGCTGCTGGCTACAGGCTGGTGACCTGTTCCAGGCTGTGGAAACAGAAATAAGCACATGCTTTGCTTGTCTCAAACAGCACCACATGTGAGAAAAGACCAAAGATCAGCAACAGCCTGAAACTGAAACTTGACAATAATGACATGAGCCATCTGCAAATAGTTTTGTAATTCCTTTAAAAAAAGCCCAGCAGTTATTTCCAAATCTAGTACAATTGAGAATTTGCAAATGCAATTTCTATGGATGCGATCTGAAGCTAGCCAGAGACAGGAGCTGCTGGGGAGATCAGCTTAGCTCCTTCACCTAATGGCAGTCAAATCTCATCTCACTCTGTCTCACTTGGCATTTTGGGACGTAAACATAATATCCAGGACCCAGACAGTAAAAATTACCAATGCAAGCTGTGTGACTGATACAGGGATTGACATCTAGGTGCAAATGTTGGCTATTGATTAACAGGGAAGGAACAGATAGGGGCATAGAAATCAATCTTTCACAACTATCACCAGTAGATTAATGTGTGAGAACCAGGCATACCCAAAGCTCAAGGGGCTGAATGGCCTATTCCTGTTCCTATGTTAGTTCGCAATTCGCATAATTTCAATCCTGCAATAGGAGATGAATCCAGCCTGTAGCCACAGAGAGGACAAAGCTACAAACTGGCCCCAGTCCTTATCCTCATCAACAACTAGGCAGGATGACTTAGTTGGGTGCGGTGGCCAAGTGGGAAGGTGTTGGTCGTGTAAATCAAAGATCGTGGATTTAATCCCTAGCAGCATTTACTTCGGCAGGATGAGAGCTGTTACATAGGAATATAGGAATATAGGAATAGAAGGAGGCCATTCAGCCCCTCAAGCCTGTTTTGCCATTCAATTACATCATGGCTGACCTGTGGCCTAACTCCATATACCTGCTTTTGGCCCATAACCCTTAGTACCTTTGCTTAACAAAGATCTATCTACCTCAGATTGCAGATCTCTCCAGAATGAACCCTTTGTGAGGCAGGTTTAGCTGGAAGTGAGAAACCTGCAATATACAGATCATATCACAACCAGCTGCAGGGTATTGGATCCTCCTAACACAATGTGGGGTGACCACACTGAACATTTTGAAGCAACCTCGGTGGGTTATATGCCAACTGTATAGGGGGGGCATAGAACCTGGGACCAATTCTTCACAGGCGCCTTCCACAGGGATCAGATCTGCAACCCTTTGTCTCCCCAAGGAATGGAGTTGCCACTTTCAGAGAGGACACCATGGCCTGTTCATGCCTACATGCCAGTCCTACCACGGAGGGCAATATCAAAGTCTTTGCACAGGGCATTGTTCCAAACGTGCCTCAGCTTGCCAATATCTTCATCTGTGAGAACTATGCCACAAAAATGTGTGCTAACTTCTCAAGACTGCATGCCTGTGCTTCATTGCTGAAGGAAGACTAATTTAAAAGCATTTTTTTTAGTACGATTTAGTAAATTATTCATTGTGAGCTGGCTTGCAAATGGATATTAATTTTAAATCCCTGCATTAATGAGAATGTTTTTGCAATGAATTCAGCTCAGTTGCTGCGGATTAGTGCTGTCTTTGTGTAGTATCAATTATAGTCAAAGTGCTGTGCAAATTCCTGCTTGCTGTTTTCCTGTGCAGCTGCATTTTATAAGGTTCCCATCTCATCAACACTACAAAAAAAAAATGAACTTATTATCGCCACCTGATCAAGTTAATAAGCACCTCGAACTTGGATCTGGACTCGCCCCGTGACACAAGTTACTCTAGCACAGCTCAACTTAAGCCTTCGCCCGCTGTGTGTCGACAGCACTGCAGGATCATAAAGTGACAGTGCAGCGGCTGGATGAATCCAGGGTTCAATACAAACGAGATTGTCAAACAGAATTAGCAGCAAAAACATCGCACACAAAGCGATGTTGCTGTTTCTTTTTTAAAAGGAAGTGATTTTTTTTAAAGAAAAGCACCCTTGATCGTTGAACGCAACTGAATGTTTGCTCTATCTGCTGAAAATGGATTTTGCAACTCACTGCAAGGCATTAAGGTTGTGAAGGCTGTGAGAAATGATTCATGAACACTTAGTCAAATCAGTCTCCCCAACCAGTGAATATTCAAAGCAAGTGTTTGTTTTTATTTAGTTCAAGTTGAAAAGTAGTGGAAAAGGCATGCTAACTAAGCACCTTAAGCCTGAATTGTTTCTCATCCAACAGAAGGAATTATCCATGTTTCCTTCTTTTTTGAGTGCTAAAGTTAATACAGTCGGAATGTGCTTTATGATGTTTAATGTGCTAGGTTAGCTTTTTAAGCACTCACTGTGGTATGTAACTTCTAATTTTTCTCTTATATATTTTTGACCTTGTCATCACTTGAACTGTGTCTCAGTTTCTGTAATCTAAGATGATCCGAATAAAAGCTTTTTATTGTCTGTTTGGACCTGATCCACCTTAAAAGCAAGATTCTAATGGGTTCTATGGCACTCACTTAGCTATAATTTATCTAGGGTAAATGGTCATAGAAGTTTTTTTTCTTAATATTAAAATGGCTAAAGAAACCTTTGAACTGCCAGTTAACTAAATGAAAGACTGCAGCTCTATAGACTTTATGTCAATGTTAGAAGAGATGTTTAATTCCTGAGTCTGTACAGATCGCCTCTCTAAGCCATTGTTTTTTTCATTATAATTCTCTGTCTGCAAAGAGTCAATGCATTCTCATTTAGTTCCTTTTCATACGCTTTCTGCAGAACGTCTTATTTGTGAGATTGCTCCAATATTGTCAGTGCCAAGCAGAACATGGGTTTGCCAGCTGAGAGCCTTGAGTCTGAATGCCTGCATGCTTGACCCACAGTGCCCCCTTTTAAGAGTGACACCACTTCTCATTTGGACCCTGAGATAGAGCACAAGGAGTTGGTGGAGGGGAATGTATGTGAGAGGGAGAGGGCTGGGAAGGCTGGCCAAACAGACTGCCCTGAAACAAGCTATGAATTCTGGAGGCATAGAGATGTACAGCATGTAAACAGACCCTTCGGCCCAACTCGTCCATGCCGACCAGATATCCTAAATTAATCCAGTCCCATTTGCCAGCATTTGGCCCATATTCCTCTAAACCCTTCATATCCATGTACCCATCCAGATGCCTTTTAAATGTTGTAATTGTACCAGCCTCCACTACTTCTTCTGGCAGCGCATTCCATACATGCACCACCCTCCGCGTGAAAAAGTTGCCCCTTAGGTCCCTTTTAAACCTTTCCCCTCTCAAATTAAACCTATGTCATTTAGGGTTAGTAGGAACTGCAGATGCTGGAGAATCCGAGACAACAAGGTGCAGGGCTGGATGAACACAGCAGGCCAAACAGCATCGTAGGAGCAGAAAGGCTGACGTTTCGGGCCTAGTTTGGCCTGCTGTGTTCATCCAGCCCTGCACCTTGTTGTCTCTATGTCATCTAGTATTGGACTCCTCTAACCTGGGAAAAAGACCTTGGCTATTTATAGAATCCCCACAATGTGGAAGCAGGCATTCAGCCCATCGAATCCACATTGACCCACTGAAGATCATCCCACCCAGACCCATAACCCCTACCTATCCCTGTAACCCTGCATTTCCCATGGCCAATCCACCCAACCTGCACATCTTTGGACTGTGGGAGGAAACGGATGCAAAAACAGGGAATATGTGCAATCTCCACACAGACAGTCACCCAAGGGTGGAATTAAACCCGGGTCCCTGGCACTATGAGGCACCAGCGCTAACCACTGAGCCACCATGTTGCCCTAACCATGCCCCTCATAATATTATGAGCCTCTATAAGGTCACCCCTCTGCCTCTGCCACTCCAGGGAAAATAGCCCCAGCCTGTTCAGCCTCTCCCCACAGCTCAAACCCTCCAACCCCGACAACACCCCTGTAAATTTTTTCTGTACTCTTCCAAGTTTAACAGCATCTTTCCCATAGCAAGGAGATCAGAATTGAATGCAGTATTCCAAAAGTGGCCTCACCAATGTCCTACGCGACTGCAACATGACATCCCAACTCCTATACTCAATGCACTGACCAACAAAGGCAAGTAGACCAAACACCTTCTTCACTAGCCTAATCTAAGAAAGAAAAGGTGTGTAGTTGGGATGAGGCATTAACAGAGGAGCCCTTAGTGCATGTAATTGTGATCCTTAGAACCTGTGAGATTAAGCAATGTTCAGTGAGTACCAATCTGCATTCTGATAGCGAAGACTTTCCTGCTGAGAACAAACATGCCAATGAAAAAGCATCAAAGAGTTGTTAAGCTTTACATAAAATCTAAAAATCTCTGCATGTTGACGTAAATGTGACTAATGATAGAGACTTGGAGTCAAAAATTACAAATTCTTCCTATTGTGGTACACGTTAGAAATATGTGTTAAATCTAACAAGAACATATACTTTTGTCTTAGTAATTCAGGAAGATTTACGAGGCCAAATATTTACTGCCAAAAATCTGAATCAATATCATGTTTTGTTCTGGAATAATGACAGAACTTTGTGCCTTCATAACACATGCATGCATTCTTCCAGCAGAGGTTTATGACCTGTTGTTTTATGGTCCTCATTAGCCTGTGGAGTGGAACTACTTTTCACCAGTGAAAAGCTTGAGACCCTCATTTGGTCTGCATTGCTGAGCCTGTCACATCAGAGGGACAGAAGCTGCCAACTAACCTTGTACAAAAACTCAACATCCCTTATTTGACTGAACCTTTGCCTGATTCAATGTCACCTTCAACACTGGCAGGCATTAAGTGAGAGCTTTATGGTAATACGGTACTTGTGGCTTTTAGAACAATTTATTTAAGCCATACTTAAGCTCTGCGTCTAATCAACATCTTTTCTTCAAAAAAAATCAGCATTCATTAATACAGTGTAATAGCACTGCACTGTATTACACCACTGCCAAAAGGGGGAATGGATTTCTCCTACATACAGTAGAACAAGATGATCTCTGCAGGTTTCTTGGCCTATTGCCACATCGGCCAGACATTCTTATTTGCTGTTTTCATATGTCTGCCAGCTCAGAGCAACACCCAATTTTGATTCTCAGTACAGCCAGGCATTACTATACCTGCCTAGTTTTGCATGTTCCATTCATGATGATTTGACAAAGTAAATCCTACATTACTGTTGTTGGACCCTCGCCATGTGCTATAGCAACTGGAAGCATTTCGACAGACCATTCTATACAATTGCAAGATGTTGCGACATAGCCTGCACATTAATAAAACCCAGCAATGCCACAATAAGGGGCGCAGGCGATGCAAAAATGCTAATTAATTCTGGTGATGGCAAACAGTAAGGTGAATAACGTCGAGAAATTATATTCTTTGGGGACCATTTGAGAGTGTTACATTGGAAGGAGGGGCCACATTGCAAAGTCTGCTTGTGCCTGCTGTTACTATTACAAAGCACATAGACATCTGTTTTTCTGATAATATTAATTGCCCATTACTCAGAGTGCTCCAAGATAATCACAGAACATCATAATTACGAGACTCCAATATATGTGGTCCTCAATATGCACTTCTTGCAGCAACTGGTAAACTGCCAGAAGATATTGTGCCCACTCATAGACAGCTGGTTGACAGATACAACAATGATATTATTCCACTCCTTTGGTCATAGATTATAACAAAACCTTCCTTTAATTCAGCCTCAAAATAGATTGGAACCATGCAGAATGTAAAATAATTTAAATTGTATAGCTCCAGTAGTATGTGGTGTAACTAGAATTGAATACTTGATTGATTTAACCAATAAACCGATGTGACATGGTTCATTAACTCACAGTGCTGGCTTGGTGACCAGAAATGATGACAGATAATATTATCTCTCTTTGTTTATTTGCTGTATATAAACTGCATTCCATATCCAAGATCTTTACCTAACATTAAAACCAAAGAATAGTAATGCATGAAAGGAGGTTATTCAATCCATCCCATTGGTTCAGCTTTGAAAAAGCAATCTGGTTAGTCCCACACTCCTGCCCTTTACCCAAAGCTCTGGAAATGTGGACCCTTCAAGTCTTTCCCTCAGTTCCTGTCTGATGGTGCTATTGTATCTGCCTCCACCAAACCTCTACGTGACTGGCAACAGTTTCTCTTTACGTACTCTTTTAAAATTCTTCTTGAATTTGAACACCTCTGCCAAATTTTGTCTATTGTTTTCTGCTCCTAGGAGAACAACCTCAGCTTCTCCATCCTCAGTGGGGCGGCATGGTGGCTCAGTGGTTAGCACTGCTGCCTCACAGCACCAGGGACCCAGGTTCAATTCCAACTTTGGGTGACTGTCTGTGTGGAGTTTGCACATTCTCCTGGTGTCTGTGTGGGTTTCCTCCAGGTGCTCTGGTTTCCTCCCACAGAACAAAGATGTGCAGGCTAGGTGGATTGGCCATGATAAATAGCCCATAGTGTTCAGGAAGGTGTAGATTAGGTGGGTTATAGGGGGATTGGCCTGGGTGGGATGCTCTGAGGGGCTGTGTGGTCTAGTTGGGTTGAAGGGCCTGCTTCCACACTGTAGGGATTCTGTAATCTATGATGATGATAAAGGTTGGTGCCCAAAATTGAACACAATACTGCAGCTGTTGGAACACCAGAGGTTCAGCTCTGAATTTTTTTTGCTTTGGTACACTATTCCTCCATTAATAAAGCTGAGCATCACATATGCTTACAGCCTTCTTAACCTCAACTGTCACCTTTGAAGATTCTTACACTGTCTCCGGCTTCCTCCAGGCCAAATTTTCTAAGATGTGATAATCATAGTCAGAATGCACTTCTCTCCCACTGTTATTATGTTAAGAGCTCCACTCCTGTTTAGACAGGAGATTCAGATTGTGGATCCGATAGAGATCCAGTAGAACTGTACCTTCAATCACATCTGAGTCTTCATATACAGGATAGTCAGGGAAGTCAAGCTTTAACCCCTCTTTTCACAGGAGCAGTTGCTGTGTTCTCTGTGATTTATTTGATTCTGTCGTGGGATGGAGATGTCACTGGCTGGACCAGCATTTATTGTCCATCCCAGGGGGCAGTTAAGAGTCAACCATTTTGCTGTGGGTCTGGAGTGACATGTAGGCCTGACCAGGTGAGGGTAGCAGATTTCCTTCCCTAAAGGGCATTGGTGAACCAGATGAATTTTTCCAACAATCAACAATGGTTTCATAGTCATTGTTAGACTCCTAATTCCAGATTTATTGAATTGAAATTCCACCATCTGCCACAGCAGGATTCAAACTCATGTCATCAGAACATTACCAGAGTCTCTAGATTAATTGTCCAATAATAATACCACTAGGCCATCGTCTCCCTTATTTAAATGCCCAGCAGATCTTTCTTCCTTTCACCTGGCACCATGGTGCTGTACACACATGGCATCCTGGCGCTGTACTCATATAGCACCTTATCCACCTGGCACCATACTCACTAGGCACCCCAACCACCTGATGCTGTGGCACCTTTCTTAACCTGGTATCCTAACCTGCCATTTACCCTACATTCTTACCCTTTCTCAGCAGCTGTCAAAAGTGGCTGACTATGTTTCTGGACCTGATGAACTGGTCATTCACTCCATTTCTGTTAATGTCTGTCTTACCGTGTACAACACAGCAATAGTAAAAGTCATAATATAATTCATTTTATGAAAAGCCTTCTGAATGTTTCTAAGAAATATAATAAAGCGTATAATGGATGTAACTTTCTTGTAACAGTTAAATAAGGGAGGTCCTATGAAATAATAGGTAATAACCCCACTTCTGAGCCACAAATTGGTGTTTCAGGGCCGACCCTGGAAAGGTGTATTTGTAACGTGACCAAAACAAGTTGAGAATCAACTTGTAAATCCTTCCACATATACCAATGGCAGGTGGTAAAAATGGGAGAGATTCCAGGTCTACCAGCTGATGGAAAGAAATAGGAGTCTCTACAATCACTGTACTTAGCTCCAGAGTAGAACAGAAATGAGAATCTGTGCATTGCTATTGTAACTTGGACTCCTTTGGATGCTAGTTGGCCCAGTTGACCAGATCTCTGGTTTGAAGTCAGATTGGTGCCAATCATAATGGGTGTAATTCCCTTTTGTGGCTAAGGTGGGTTTGGGACCTGCTCCCTTTCCCCACCCATGGTGGAGATCATGACACTTTCATTTATACCTCCCTCTTGGGCAGAGAAATTAAGAAAATCAAAAATGCACCAGTTAACGTCCCAATTTCTTAGAATATCTCCAAGTGCTTCTGTTTGTTTAGGTGATGGGACATCACTGGCAAGACTGGCATTTATTGCCCATTGTGATTACCCTCGGGAAGGTATGGATGAGCTGCCTTCTTGCACCTCAGTTATTCATCTGATGTAGGTATACCCATAGTGCATCTTGACAGGAAATTTCAGGAATTGGACGATGAGACAGTAAACAAATAGTTCCAAGTCAATGTGTCGTTTGTGGTGTTGGATGTTTAGAGATTGTAATGAGGTCAGCCAGGTGTGCCACATAGAATATAAGCTTCTTAATTGGTGCTGTTAACCTGATCCAATCAGGGAGCCCTGGCTGACAGTTATAAATGGGAATGTCAGAGCTTCTGTTTACTCTGAGGAAGCTGGATCAGTGTCAAGGACTCTCCGTGTGTAAATAAAGGGTGACTTGGTAATGGGATACCAGCCTCTGTAGAGTTATTTCAGTGGCAATGAGAAAAAACAATATACCACTGAAGAAATTTGCACGTAACAGTTATCTTTGAGTTCATAGCATTTTCATAGAATCCCTGCAATGTGGAAACAGGTGATTCAGCCCATTGAGTCCACGCTGTCTCTCTGAAGAGCATCCCACCCAGATCCACAATCCTACCCTATCCCTGTAACCCTGATTGTTCCCATGGTGAACCAACCTACCCTGCATAATATGGGACAATTTAGCATGGCCCATCCACCTCACCTGCATATCATAGGACAGTGGGAAGGAACCAGAGCACCTAGAGGAAATCCAATCAGACATGGGGCGAATGCGTGAACTCCACACAGGCGGTCACCTGAGGCTGGAATTGAACCTCGGTCCCTGGTGTTGTGAGGCAGCATTGCTAGCCACTGAGCCACCGTGCCACCCCCTGTTGGGGTAAACACTTCCGGTATCATGCTGTTATTTCGGAAGCTTGCCTCATTCAATCCAGCTGTTGAAGACTGGGCCCAGTATATGGAATGAATGCATTACTTATTCTGGGCAAATGACACTGGGGCAGCTAAAAAGCAATGAGTAATTCTCCTGACCGCTTGTAGACCTGCAGCTTTTTCAGTTATTAGGAGCCTTATGATTCCCTGAGGCACCAGATACTAAAACTTTTCAACAGTTGATGGATTGAGTTAAGGAGTATTATGACCCCTTGCCTCCTCTAATTCTGAGACATAGAACATAGAACATAGAACAGTACAGCACAGTACGGTCCCTTCAGCCCATGATGTTGTGCCGACCTATTATCCTACTCTAAGATCAAACTAACCTGCATACCCTACATTTTACTATCATCCATGTGCCTATCCAAGAGTCGCTTAAAAGTCTGTAAAGTATCTGACTCCACTACCACTACCGGCAGCGCATTCCACACGCCCACCACTCTCTGTGTGAAGAACAAACCTCTGACATCTCTTTATACCTTCCTCCAATCACCTCCAATCACCTTAAAATTATGCCCCCTCATAATAGTCATTTCCGCCCTGGGAAAAAGTCTCTGACTCTCCGCATCTATGTCTCTCATCATCTTGTACACCTCTATCAAGTCACCTCTCATCCTTCTTCGCTCCAATGAAAAAAGCCCTAGCTCCCTCAACCTTTCCTCATAAGACCTGCCCTCCAGTCCAGGCAGCATCCTGGTAAATCTCCTCTGCACCCTCTCTAAAACTTCCACATCCTTCCTATAATGAGGTGACCAGAACTGAACACAATATTTCAAGTGCGGTCTAACCAGGGTTTTATAGAGCTGCAGCATAACCTCGCGGCTGTTAAACTCAATTCCCCTGCTGATGAAAGCCAAGTAATTCTGAGACACTATCGGCTTTATTTGGAAGATCGAAAACCAGGGCAATCCGTGTTGGTTTTTGACAAGGTTAAAATGAATCACAGAGGCATATGACTTTGATTTAATGCTTAATGAGATGCTGGGAGACTGTTAGGTATGTGGGATTAATAACGTAATCTTGCAAAAGCGCATGATAGCTGAAGCCCAACTGGACTTCAAACAGGCACTACAACTGGCTTTGTCATTAGAAAATGCAGCAAGTGGAGCAAGTGAGTTACAGAGTATGCCAATGGAAGTGCACACCCTCACCAGGCCGCCTGAACTTGGGGAAAAAACACTTTGAGTGAAGCCAATTGCATAACTTCACTCAGGACATATCCTGAACAGAGGGACTCTGGGTCAACCCACAGCAAAACCCCAAAACAAAGCCATGCCTCGGCCAAATGGTTAATACTTTCTTCAGTATCCGGGCCAACAAGCCATTGTTGTTGCTGCCGGTGTGCAGACTTGAGCCAGCAAAAAAGTCTCAGTAAACCTAATTGGAGTAAGAGAACACACAGGCTGGTATCCAAGAGAGTGCACACCCTGGAAAATTCACCTACGTTGGTTTGGAACAGTTAAATTGCTTAGCAACATCCAAATCAGAGCCAATCAAAACAAATGTCTGGCTAAATAGTCACCCAGCTGTAATGGACTTTATACCGGCATGATTGTATCAGTGATTACAGAACCAAACTATAACAAAATTCGGTCTGGGCTCCAACACTTGAGTTTGCACAAGACCTCAGCTAGGCTGAGAGCCTATTCCAGGTACCCTTTACAGGTTAAGGATACAACTTCATTTCTGGTCCCTTATGAGAAGCAGCTGGTTCAGTTACCACTGATTGTAGGAAAAGGCTCAGGTCCAAGCCTATCGGAGTAGAATTAGTTGAGAAAGATTCACTGGCTCAATATTTTTTAATTAGAAAATGGCTGCCTGAGTGTAGTCCTAATGAAATACCCGGAAGTTTCTCAGGAAGGTCCAGGGACTATCAAAGGAGCCAAGGCCACTTTGTATGTTGACCAGGAAGCGCTTCCAAGATTCTGCAAGGCCTGCCCAGTGCCATTTGCCTTACGTGCAAAAGTAGAGACAGGGATCAGATGGCCTGGAATGTGAAGGAATCATCAAACCACTCCAGCTTGGAGAATGGGCAGCACCGGTCTGACCAATTGTGAAGCCCAACAGGTTGGTTTGCTTTGTGGGGATTTTAAACACAGGGTAAACTGTTTCTTGCAACTGGATAAATACCCAATCACTCACATAGGGAACTTATACGCAAAGCTGGCAGCGGGGGCCATCCTTCAGGAAGTGGACATGAACAATGCATGCCTGCAATTGGCGGTGAGGTGAGGATTCCCATAAATATGCTTCAATTCATATTCATAAGACTTTGTACCAATATACGAGACTGCCATTTGGGGTATCATTGGCCTCTGACATCTTTCAGTGGATGATGGAGAATCTTTTACAAGTCTACCCCATGTAGCGCTTTATCTGGATGATGTGCTAATAGCAGGAAAGACCAATAAAGAGCACTTACAGAACTTTGACAAAGTCCTTAGACATTTCTCAAAGGTGGGTGTGCACCTTAGAAGGGAAAAATGTGTGCTCCAGGCATCCCAAGTGATTTACTTGGGCTACAGAGTCAACAACACACACTGGAAGATAAGGTGAGGGCGACCAAAGATGGCCAAGCTACCTCCTCTGTACTGGAGCTTAGGCCTTTCCTTGAATTGGTGAATTGTTATGGAATGTTCATATGTAACCTGGCGTCCATCATGACACCCTTACATCTGGTATTGAAAAAGGGTAAATGGTCACGTAGCCAAGACATGGCCTTTAGGGAAGTAAAGAAGCAGCTATCATCATCTAAAGAGTTAGCAAGTGATGACCCCCAGCGAGATCTGGTGCTGAAATGCCAGGCTTCCCCATATGGTTTTATATTAGTGTTGGCTCAGAGTTGGAGAGGAATGCCCAATAGGGTATGTCTTTGACAGTGCTTCCACCAGAAGAATCTGTTCTGGTTTTAAACTTTCTCGATACCCATCCTGTCACCGCTGACAATATCAGACTGTGGATGCAAAAGGATCTGCTCCTGGCAAACTAAAACAGCTGATGACGATGGGGAAAGCAAAAGGGCCATAACAACCAGATTTGAAACTTTTCTGGACCCAGCGAAACCGGATCCCCATAGAACGGAGTAAGAGGGACTGATCCGAGTATAAGACACCACCAGATACTGGGTCATCCAGAGATGTCCAAAGTGAAGATGTTGGAGAGAAATTATGTCTGGTGGCCGGGATTGGATGGAGACAAAGCTGCATTGGTGAGGCCGTGCCCAGAGTGCCAAAAAGGGCAACAATTACTGCCAGCAACTCCCCCACATTCATGGGAATGGCCGGGTAAACCCTGGACTTGATTACATGTCAACTGTACCAGCCCTTTCCTGGGCTCAACCTTCTCAGTCATTGCAGATGTCCACTCATAGTGGCTGGATGTGCATAGAGTTCATTCGTCAGATACAGGGATGACAATAGAAAAGCTGCAAGCATCTTTTGCAATACACGGGCTCCAGGGACTGTTGGTCACAGGCATATCCTAAAGTCGAATGGCATTCAACATATAAGGACAGCTCCATTGTCCAATGGTCTGGCAGAAAGAACAGTTCAAACTTTGAAGGCAAGCTTAAAGAAAAAGCCTACAGCTTCACTTGATACCAAACTCACAGTTCCTGTTTGATTAAAGGACCACCCCTCGTGCAACTACAGGGATAGCTCCAGCAGAGTTGCTAATGGGGAGAAGACTCCACACCAGGTTAAATTCTGGGACTTGGTGGTGGTGGTGGGGGTGGGGTGTGTGTGGGTTTGGGGCTGGTGGGGTGGCATGAAACAGCATCAGGAATGCCAATGCCGGACACAAGACTCCTTTAAGCGAGAGAGACAGTTTACTTCAGGGAATAAAGTTTGGTGCCAAAACCACGGAAATGGCCCTGCACGGGTAAGAGGCATGGTCAATGCAAGGTTAGGTCCCATGACATCCAATGTTCGGGTAGTTAAGGTGGTCCTGATAAAGCTTGTGGATCACATGGAAACTGTAACCTCATAAATGGGGCAGGATGAAAACATGTCCAGTTCCTCAGAACAGCTGGGAAGGCTGTTGGAGCTCATGAGTTCTCCCCCTCTGTCTAGCATCGAAGAAACCTCTGAGTCTGAGATGGACACGGCGGATATCACAGCCTCATGTTTTTGCCTCATGAAGAAGAGGATGAATTTCTTCCAATGCTCCAGGTGCAAGAGGCACGCTATGGTTTGTATCTGAGGCTGAGTTGAAGGAACCAGACCCGGTGCAAAAATGCCTCAGAAGAGGCTGCAAGAGAAAGAACAGGCCTTCATCCCCAGAATCAGAAGCAGAGGGATGTAGTAATTGTAATGAGGTCAGCCGGGTGAACCTCATAGATTACAAGTCCCCAGATTGGGGCTGTTAACCTGGTCCAATCAGGGAGCCCTGGCTGACAGATGTAAACAGGAGTGTCAGAGGTTCTGTTCACTCTTAGAGCTGGTTCTGAGGAAGCTGAACCAGTGTTATGTACTATGCATGTGTAAATAAAGGGAGACTTGGTGACAGGGTACTGGCCTCTGTGGAGCTATTTCAGGAAGCGGTGGTGATGTTCCCATGTATCTGCCACTCTTTTCTGCCTGGGTGGCACAATTGGCATGCTTTGGAGATATGACTGACAAAGTCTGAGTGAGCTGCCGCAATGAATCTGGTACAAACTTTAGTCATGGTGCCTTGTTAAAGGAGTGAGTGAATGTTTAAGATGGTAGATTGGTGCTGATCAAGTGGTTGCTTTGGCCTGGAAGGTGCTGAGATCTTAGGTAGTGTTAAATCAGTGTTAATGGTGTGAATTTGGAAATATTATTAAGAAGTAATATTTTGCAGGGCAATACTTTCCATATTTATGGAAAATTTATTTTGTATGGTCTTCATATTTAGCATGGTAACATTTATATACATGTAGCAAATTTGAAATATCTACGTTGCTAATCACAAACTTTTACGATTATGGCATTGAATCTATAATCCAGTTAAATTAACTCTATTTTCAGGCAATGCACCTTAAATTGACATTTTTTATAAGGACCTATTTCCTAGGACCAGGTGTGGTTGTGAGATTTTTAATATCTATCCTTCACCACACATTGGCACAGAACTGTAGCTGGATCGCATTTTACAGCTGCACGTCATGGTGCCAAAGCACGTCACAAGTGGAAAGTCTGGCAGGCGTTAAAAGGTTTTTTTCCTCTCATTTTTTGGCTAGGTTCTACCAATTGTTAACGGTCAAATCATTACATTCAACTAACAGGTCAGTTTGTCCTCATAATCCCGCTGGGGTCTCTCTCTTATTCATTCTTTCATCCTTTTTTTCCAAAGGTGTTGCGATGCATTTTTGTGAGGATGCAATTGTCCTTCAGTCTCTTGCTAAATGCTCCTTATTTATGCAGGAGCCTTGAGAGTGAATGTTGATTATAGAAGACTAGCGTACCCTCACTGAGCAGTTGTATTTACTCAAATTAGCAAAGTGCTCTGAATCAACATGATCTTGGCAGCCACTCTAGTGCAGTTATGCAGGGCACTGTACAGTTAATCATGTGCCACCAATTACATGAGACCAGGGCCCTGTGTGCTCTCTCAGGTTGGCATAAAAGATCCTGAACCATTATTTCGAAGGAGACCCCCTGGCGTTTTGCTTGGTGCCCTGGCTTACATTTCTTCCTCAATTGACATGACTACAGCATTACCTGGTTGTTCCCTTGTTTCTGAATGTGGGCCACACAGATCATGTGCTGTGGATACTGGAAATCAGAAATAAAGACCGGAAGTGCTGGAGAAACTCAGCAAGTCTAACAGTATCTGCTGAGAGAGAAACAGAGTTAAATTTTTGAGTCTCATATGTCTCTTCTTCAGAACTGAAATGGGTTTGAAGATGATGATTTTTCATGATGTTGACCGAGGGGGAAGTGGTGCAAGTGGAATTAACAGTGAGGATGCCCAGAGCAAAAGACAAAGATGGGGGTGAAGGAGAGATGGAAATGTAAAATGGGTGCAAATGAAGGTATGAAAAGAAGGAAGAAAAATCCAAAGAACTGTGGATGTTGAAAATCGGAAACAAAATCAGAAATTGTTGGAAAAACTCAGCAGGTCCGGCAGCATCTGTGGACAGAAAGCAGAGTTAACATTTTGGATTGAGTGACCCTCCTTCAGAACTGAAAGGAGTTGGAAGATAATGGTTTTTATGATGTTGACAGAGGGAGAGGAAAACCAGTTCTGAAGAGGGGCCACTGGACACTAAACATTGACTCTACTTTCTCTATTCACAGATGCTGCCAGACTTGCTGAGTTCCTCCAGCAATTTCTGATTTTGTAGCTGATTTGGAAAAGGAGAAAATGGTCTTCTGTGTTGAGAGTAAAGTCATCATGACATAAACAAGACGACAGTGTGTGTGTGTGTGGGGCGGGGGGGGGCGGGTGGTGGGATGGGGGGAAGGGTGAAGGCTTAATGCGGCAGAAGTTGTAAGAAAAATCGTCTTACTCTGAAATTTTAGAACTCAATACTGAGTCCTCGAGCCTGTAAAATGCCAAAGCGGAAAATGAGGAATTCGAAATAACTCCATAGAAGCAGGTTTCCCATCACCAAATCACCCTTTATTTATACATGAAGTCCTTGACTTCAGTACTACCTCATTCAGAGTCAGGCAGCAGGGTGTAAGTATCTCTGACTCTCACCCTTTTTATCTGTCAGCCAGGGCTCCCTGATTGGACCAGATTAACAGCCTCTATCCGGGAACTCATTCAATGACGTCCAGCTTGTTGACCTTGTTACAATCACTACAGTTTTGTTCCTTGAGCTTGTGCTAAGCTTCAAGCGAACACAGTAACTGAACCAGGACAGAAATGTTAGCATGGGAGCAAGATGGTTTATTGAAATGAGAAGCAACTGGAAGGTTCAGCATCATTCTAATGGAGAGAGTGAAGGTATTTCACAAGGTGGCTGACCTGTCTGCATTTGGCCTTGCCAATGTAAAGGAGACCGCTTTGTGAGTAGCAAACACAATGGATCAGATCAGAAGAAGTACAACTGAAACACTGCTTCACCTGGAAGGTGTGTTTGTGGCCTTGGACGGTGGGGAGGGATGTGTTGAATGGCAAGTCTTACACCTTTTGGGATTGGATGAGAAGGTGTGGGATCTTGCTGTACACAAATCAACTGCTGCTTTTCCTATATTACAGCACTGACTACCATCCAAAAATAAATCATGTGTTACATTGAGCTTTGAGCAATTGTAATGCTGTGAAAGGTGTTTTATAAATGCAGAACTTTATGTGTTTGGAATGTAATCTAAACATCGCCATCATTTTCAGGATCTGACTTGCTGAAATTAGTCCTTTCAGTCCACTGTTGGCCTTTAGCTGATCCAAATATCTGAAAGTTCATGAGAGGAAAGAGCAGGAATAGATTGTAAGGTGCCAGCAGTGACAGTCTCCAAAAGAGATCCAGAGTGAATGTTACCCTTGAGATGCGATTGGTTCCTTTTTTATTATCCCACTGTCCACCATTTTTACTTCTTCAGTTCTTTTCTGACAGATTTATTTCTTGAAGAGATGACTTGTTTTCTAAAGTCTAAACTTATGCACATTCAACAAAAGATGTTTTGAGCTGATGCTCCAAGAAAAGTTAGCTTTTCCGAAATATTGTTTTCAACTGTCTATACTTTGCTTATATTATCCTAACATCATTACTGAACAGATTGATTTGACAAATTCATATCGAATCAATGCAGTTAGCAACACACCCACATAAACCATTAGCACAAAACACTCATCTTTAAATAAGATGCAACTGACACCTACCAGAAATCAAAAGTTGATAAAAATAATTTAACATATATAACGAAGTTTGCTTTCAGTTACAAGGGGCACAGAGCATTTGGTTGTTTCCAGGGTCCTGGGGTTATTTGTAGTTTTCTTGGTGCTACTTACACCACTATAACAGATTCCGGCCTAAATCAGTAAGAACAACAGCTTGCATATAAACACTTCATAGAAGCTTAATCAGACAAAGACATATTATACAGCATGACTACATCCTTAGTCAAAGGTCAGCTTTCAGGAAGATCTTTGTAGTGATTGTAACAAGGTCAGGTGGACCTCATAGAATATGAGTTCCCTGATTGGGCCTATTAATCTGGTCCAATCAGGGAGCCCTGGCTGACAGAAAAAAACAAAAGTATCAGACATCCTGCTCACTCTGCAAGCTGTCACTGAGTGAGGTGCAGCAGTGTCAAGGACTCTCCACGTGTAAATAAAGGGTGACCTGGTGATAGGATACCAGCCCCTGTAAGGTATTTTAACCTTAAAGGAGGTGAATGAGATGAAGAGGTGGAGGGTTTGCAAGGGAGTTTGTGAGTTTAGGGCCTAGGCAGCTGAAGACATGTCTCTCAGTGAAAGGACATGTTAAAAATGAAACGATTTGGAGGAAAATGCCAGGTTCAGGGAAGAGATTTACAAGGAGTTATAAGGAGAGGTTGGAGAAGTTAGATAGGCTGGGACTTCTTTCCTTGAAGCCTAGGAGACTGAGGGGTGACCTTATAGAGTTCTATAAAATCATGACAGGCCATAAGACCATAAGACATAGGAGCAGAAATTAGGCCGTTTGGCCCATCGAGTCTGCCCCGCCATTCAATCATGGCTGATAAGTTCCTCAACCCCATTCTCCCACTTTCTCCCCATAACCCTTGATCCCCTTGATAATCAAGAAGCTATCTATCTCCATCTTAAATGTACTCAATGACCTGGCCTCCAAAACCTTCTGTGGCAGTGAATTCCATAGATTCACCACTCTCTGGCTGAAGAAGTTTCTCCTTATCTCCATTCTAAAAGGTCTTCCCTTTACTCTAAGTCTGTGCCCTTGGGTCCTAGTCTCTCCTACCAATGGAAGCATCTTCCCAACATCCACTCTGTCCTGGCCATTCAGTACTCTGTAATGAGGCATAGATAGGTAAATGGCCAACAGCTTTTCTCCTTGGTAGGGGAATCTAAAACCAGATGGCAAAGGTTTAATGTGAGAGGGGAGAGATACAAAAGGGTCCAGAGGGACAATTTGTCCACATAGAGAGTGGTGAGTATCTGGAATGGGCCGCTAGAGGCAGTGGTGGAAGTGTGTACAATTTTGTCACTTAAGAAACATATATACAGGTACATGGATGGGATAGTATAGTGGGATATGGACCAAACACAAGCAATTGGGACTAGTTTAATCATGAAAACTGGGCGGCATGGACAAGTTGGGCCAAAGGGCCTGTTTCCATGCTGTAGACTTCTTTGACTCCGTGACCCTAGATATAAAAGAAAAATGTGATGAAGAGAACTGAATCTAAAGAAGACGCACAATGAGGCTTGAAGTGGGAATTCTGGAAGCATAAGTTTTAGTGCTACGGAACAGCTTCAGAATTACACCAAGGCTCAATGCATCAAGTCATAGGCCCAATAGCTGATGATGTCCTAATAAGACAAAGTGTGGAGGAAACACTATTGAGCACAACATATTGATTAAAGTGTTCAATGTGTATTTTAATTCAAGAAGTAATATTGTGATTGAACTAGCAAGATTCAATCATGATCTCAGATTTTGAGAGAATCAATAGAAGCTTTTTTAATGGATTATGATCTTCTGAATGAGTATAGAGCTTTGCAGGATTAATTAAGACTGTATAGCAGTCGGTGTAAGGGATGAGAAGTTATCAGACTTATTTCAAGGAAAAGAAGAATTAATCGTGACACAAGTGATCCAATTCCTATACAGGAAGAAATCAAGATCAATTATCAGTCAGTATTGCAAGGAAACATTAAGGATTCATGTGGCACAATCGGATGGGTAGGCTGCAAGTTGAAACTAACACCCTTCTGTAAGCCTGCTGAAACACTGAAAGAACAGGGATAATTGTCATTGACAATATTAGGTTGTACATGATGTGACTTCAAACAAAATCGCAAATGCATTGACTGTCCAGCAGAAGGAGTTAAATACGACCAGTTAGGACACTTTGGAAAGTATTATAAGTTAGCAATACACTCATTGTCTCAAAGACAAAGAAAAGGTCCTGCAAAAGGAACATTCCCAGTAAAATGGGAATTATGCAGCAAGTAATAATCTAGAGGTTCAAAGCAAAAAGGTAAAGGCAATGTATCTGGGAGACATCAAACGATTCGAAACATATTCCAGACCATCAATTTGAAGGTTCATTGTATTGAAACAGAGTTTAATACAGGAGTGGCTATTCCAATACTGGTAATCATCTTGCCATGGTTAATGTCTGTGAGAGTCAGACCAGTGAACATAAAGCTCTAAAATCCAGGAGGCACATGTCTTCATGTAGGTGGAAAAATTGCTATGGAGTTTAGTCACAGAGGGTGAGGTGGTACACTATATAAACTTGTTATATACCTTGTTATTGAACAGGAATGTGCATATTAATTTTGGTCTGTGTGAGAGCATGGATACAGAACTTACAAATGAAGGTAGGAGAGAATTTCCAGGGACACAATTTGTGCAGACATTCAAAAATTTGAGGCAGTCCAGATAGATATTGCAATATGTAGGCGGTAGAATTAGCTTAAAGCACAAGATAAAATAAGTGGGCTTTACTGTGGGCGAGGATATGAACTGTAGAATTTTGGATAGCTGGAAAGTATGCTGGACAGGAAGCTGACCAAGGGAGCAGGAGAATAACCAAACCCTGAGGGATGAGGGTCTAATCTGCAAATGGCCTGAGGCAACAGTGAAGTTGGGTGACCTTATGGAGGTGAAGGTTGGTCTTTGTGATGGAGAATGGAGTCCGAAATTCAGTTTGAGATTAAAGGAAGCTGATGTGGTTACCAGTCGGCTTCAAATTGAGTTGATGACGGCGAGGGGGAGAAAAGCAGCAGTGAGCAGAGGATTTGTGTTGGAGGCAGAAACTGATGGCTTCAGAGTTCTTCATATTGAATTGAAGAACGTCACCCAGGACTGGATGCCAGAAAAAAAAACAGGCTAACCACAAAGACGGTCAAGGAGGATGCACAAGCAGAGCAGAATCTCCACAACCAACATGCTTACAATATACAGAAGAATCTCTCCTCCCCTGCAAAATCAATTCTGCTTGGGATGTTCAAACACATTTGTCCTCAGCTTGAGAGAGCATTTTAAACCTGTGCAGGAGTGCACAGATAACTCTCACTAACCTTTCATAAGAATATCCTGTTTGATGAGTATAAATCCTGTAAGATGACAAATAATCACATCAGCCTGCCATGTCAGCTGGTAATTTTAAATAACAGGGACTGTGATTTGCATGTCAGGGATGCCAGTGGTAAGAAGCTCATGTTATTCTGCCATCATAAAGGACTGGAATGACATGACTTAATGTAATCTGTCATGTCATATGCTAATCTTCATCCATTATTTGAGTGCTGTGTGTAAGTAGAAAGCTTTTGGTGGAAAATTCCCCATTCAGCTTTCTGCTGCTCACCAGTGGATTTTTAAACTATATGTATATATTGTACACTTAAACAAGATTGTGCACTGATTGGTTTAGAGCATCTTAATTCACCCACCTATCAAAGAGGTAGCAGCCACTGCAAGGAACCAGTCAATGCACAGTTTCCAGATATCTATGAATAGCATTCATGACACTAAGGGAAGAAGATGTGACAGGTGGGAAGGAGTTATATTAAGATTAATTAATGTATTTAAAACTGAAATTTATTTTGAAGATCAGCTTGATGCAAAATAATCAATTTCCCACATACTAGGCCTAGCAGCACCTCCACACCCTCTCCAAACCCTGGGTAATTTTCACTGCATGTTGGGCATGTACAGTACAGTAGCAGGCTCTCTATGAAAGTCAATAGATAATCGGGAGGGAGTCAGCAGGCAATAACACAATCGAAGTCTTTAAACGATGTCGTGATCCACAAGGGAAGATCAAGTGGGCTACAATTGTCATCTGAACACTCAGACTGTGTTGCTGCCTTTAACACTCTCCCAGATATTGATTAAACCATGTACAGTAATATGCACAAAGTGTCAAATACTATTTCAAACAAGCGTTTCACTTTGCGTGCAAAACCTTAATGCAGTTTACACTGTGCATCATTGACAGACATGTGCCATATCCCGCTTTCCAGTGCATATTGTCAGCATCTCACTGCTTGTAAAGAAATAATATAATTCCATTTACAAAATAATCATTATTGGTATTGCCCTGGTGGAGCCGCTGACAGACCTGGGCATAAAATTTCAGCCACTTTTTGGGATGGTTTGCAATTTAGCAACTCTGGGGAACCTATTACTAAGCACATGAATTGCAAAATGATTTTTTGGCAGATTGCAAAACAGAAAGAAAATGGATTACATTTACATAGCACCTTTCACAAATTAGTTTATAAGGAATAATATATCTTTAAAGTGTAATGCAGGAAAGGTGACAGCCAATTTATACAGCACACAAAAACAGCAATTAGGTAAATGACCAGGTAATCTTTTTAAGTGATGGTGGTTGAGGGATAAGTTTTGACCAGAGTATATTCCCACAATGACATTGTTGGCATCTTGTGATAGGTGGCACCTTTACCAGTATTTGGCATCAGTGGAATTAGTGAAGTCAATATAACATGAACATTAACCCCTTTAGAGCCATTCCTTTAGGCAACAGAAGAGGTTACAGAGATTGGGAAAGTGTGAATTTGGAGAGATTTAAGAACGAAGCTGATCTTTTGAAAACTGGGACGTTGCAGGACCAGGGGCCAGTGTAGGTCAGTAAATACGGGATGGGGGGAATGAGTGATTGGTACATGATCGGAGATAAGATCCAGACAACAGAGTGGTGGATAACCTTCACACTAACTGCGAACAAGAGAAGCAACACTAGGGTATAAAATGGAATCAATTAGGGCATGCAAAAGAAAAGAAACACTTAAAAACAGAGAAGGAGTTAAGTGTAATCAGTAAGACAAATGTACTGGACCTGATAGATTGGCACCAGGCCAGCATTTTAAAAGTCATAATCAATTAGCATTTAGTTGTAGATGAGCAAATACTTAAAGTGATTGCAAATGGAAAACTTTTAACTGGTCTGTGCCTTTCAGGAGGGAAGACTAACAACAAGATAATTCTCTTTGCTATCAATGAGTCATCGGCTGAGGACTGAAACCATTATCTTTCTGTTCTTATGGACACAGCGTTGTCCTTTGCTTTTTCTGTGCAGTCACTATAATTTTGAAAAATAGATCAGCCTAATACATCTTGATAAATACGAACAATCTTGTTCACGACTGCTATGGGATTCATTTCATATCGTATATCATTCTAAGTCCTGTCAGCCAGATGCCACTCACAATCCAAATACTGCAAAAATATAAATGTAATACCTTTATACATCACCTATGAGTCAGTCAGATGTTCAATACAATTCAAGAGGGTTCTATACTTAAGGCACATAACATCAAAATAATATTTAAGATGATTGAAAGGCTTTGATTTGGGAGTGTATTCTTTTAAGCTAAGTGCTCCGTGAGACCAGGCAGAAATCCAATTGTTTAATTTTAAAATGTTTTCTGACCAAAATTATATCAAATCTTTGCGTCTCAATAGAAAAACATGGAATTGGATTGTTGACCGGACCCCCTAATGTCAGAGTCAAATCTAATTTTCTGATGGCATCTCCACATCCTGTCTCACAAAATATAAAAATATTGATACAATTGTAATGGATAATTTTCAGAAGCAGAAACCTGCTGTGCATGCAGGAAACTCAAAGTACAGACTTTATACAACATGACTGCAGCTGTGTCTTTTCAGCCTTCCTTATTATACTGAATGTTATTGCTGCATTCCCTTTAACCATTTTCTTGTTATTTTTGCACCATAAGGATCTGTTTAGTGCCACATTTGCTCACGTCTACACTAAGATTCACTATATCTTCCATCTGGTGAACGATTAAGTTACGTCTGTAAAAGTGCAGGCAGAATTCTCAATTGAAATAGGTGGACAGAAGTTACCTTGAAGTATAGAATCATAGAATCCCTACAGTGCAGAAAGAGCCCATTCAGCCCATCGGATCTGCACCAAGCCTCCAAAGAGCATCCCCCCTCCAGCTCAGCCCCCTACCCAATCCCCATAAATTTGGATTTACCATGGTTAATCCACCTAACTGCACATCTCTGGATACAATGACAATTTAGCATGGCCAATCCACCTTATCTGCACATCTCTGGATACAATGACAATTTACCTTGGCCAATCCACCTAACCTGCACATCCCTGCATACTACGGACAACTTAGCATGGCCAATCCACCTAACCTGCACATCCCTGGATACTATGACAATTTAGCATGGCCAATCCACCTAACCTGCACATCTTTATACCCTCCTTCTCAACCTCTGCCCTCGCTTGAGGCATGGTAACCCTCAGTTTAAACCATAACCAGTTATTTCTCTCTCGCTAATAATCAAGCAGCCCTGCGGTCTGGTCAGACTATAGTATCTTTACCTTCATCTTACTACTCTTGCAATTCGGAATAAGTTTCAGTGCCCCACGATTTTAAAGCTCGAACGAGTTGGATCATCTTATTGGATGAGTTCTCAATTTATAAATCAGCCAACACCTTTGGTAAGGAAGAAATACTGCTTATGACTTGAAATTGTTCCTTTGTGAAAATAGCAACCCATTCTCAACCTTTCTGTACTTTTTAAAAGCTTGCTGGTTTTGCATTTTAATTTTCAGTTATTCTCAGGATTTACAACTAGGAACTTGCCTTTAATAGATTAAATATCCTTTAGACCATCTGATAACTGCTGATGCAATGTCACTTAATCCCAATGACTGAGGAAAAATCAATTGTTATGTCACACTGGTCAATTGAATAAATTCTTAGAAATTTTTAAAATTTCAATTTTTAACACTGTTTTCATGTTTACTTTTTGTTGTATTTTCCCTACCTCCTGGATCAATCTTTCCTTCTTTACCTTTGATTGTCCCTAATTCGACTTTAAGTGAGGTCCACACATTCCCAGTCTTTATTAAACTATGTACAAAGGGTGGTGGGGGATAATGTACTGATGTAGCATGACAGACTCAAGCTGCAGTGCCACATCCTAGAATCATATAAAAGTTACAGCACAAAATGAGGTTATTCTGCCCAACATGGCTGCACAGGTCCTCCAAAAGAGTATAATGATTTAAAGCCATTCTGGTCCCCTTTCCCCATACCCTTGCACATCGTTTCTGTTTAAATGTGTGTATACCATATTGTGACACTGCCTGACAGTCAGTCCCGCTGGGGTCTGCATACTGTTCTCAGAAACCAGTTGGCTGCTATAATGCCTGCTTTCTAACTTAGAATGTCTTTTCCTGCTTTAATAAACTAACACAGGGCATTAATTATCATGAGCTTGACAGAGGGTAATGCTTTCATAAGGTCATAGTTTAAAATAGGGGATTGTCTATTTAAGACAGAGATGGGGAAAACTTCTTTTTTTCTCTCAGAGGGTTTGGAGCCTTTGGAATCCCCTTCCTCAAAAGGCAGCGGATCCAGAATCTTTAAATATTTTTGAGGCAGAGATAGATAGATTGATTCTTGATTACCAAGGGGAAATAAAGATTATTGGGATACGCAGGAATGTAGAGTTGACGTTAAAATCAGATTAGCCATGGTCTCATTGAATGGCAAAGCAGGCTTGAAGGGCTGAGTGGCCTACTTTTGTTCCTTTTTTGTATGTCCATGTGTTCATAAGCACCAGGAAACCTCATATCCTCCAAAATAGATGGGAGGATATGAATGGAGATCAATGCTGGAGTCTTGCCCTGAGGATCTCACTGCAGTGCCAGATAAAGTTCAGTAACTACACATAGGGGTGATCCACGTCACTCAATACACCTTCAAATGCCATCTCATACCAACTGTATCACCAATATCCCTTGCTGCTCAATGCATCGCAATCCTGTCACTCACCCATTGTAATCAGAAATCACACCTAAGATTTAGAAACACCTTCCCACACTTACCAGTATCAACAGTCTGACATCCTCAGATACAGTGTTGCAAACCTAACATAGGCAGAATAAAAAGTAGCTGCAACATTTCGATCTTTTGGCACAAGGCACCACTTTGTGATGCCATTGCCTCGAACAGTCAGATTACATTATGTACATTCTCAGAGATTGCCACTATAAATTGAATCACAGAGAGATGTGCGGGCAGAGTCCTTGTGTATATTTACAGTTGAGATACTTAAAATTCATATCAGTAGGAGAATGAAGGGTAACAAGGAAAACACAGGAAAGTGGATGCCAGGATTGTTGGATCAGCCATGGTCCCATTGAGTAACAGAGTAGATTCGAGGACCAAATGGCCAATTCCTTTTCCTATTCCTTATGGTCTTATGGACTAAATTGTACAGTATCAATTTTAGCAACAAATGTGCTGTAAGCTGTCTCAGTGATTTGGTTCATAACGTGTTTCTTTTTCCTCAGCATTTCAAAGACAGTAGGCCGTTCCTTTCACAAACTCTTACGGATGTTCAATACTTTGTAAACACTCCTGGATTCTGGAGTAATGTGGTGATGATGCCACAGAGTTACTAATCACTGGGCATAAATAACACAGAATGGATGGTGTTAGATCACTCTACAAAGAGACAGAGTCTTTAATCACATGGACATGAACACAACAAGAAGATAGATTAATCCTTACCTGTTGTAACTATAGGTCAGCACCTGTTAGATCAATGATTACCATGCATGGCAGTATTTAGTATTAATGCATAATAAATAGATAGTTTTATGTTGAAGTCTAAACCTTTGGCTTTGCCTTTTCTTCGATCACTCTGTATGAAAGCCAGACTTGTAGTGTGACATTAAACCACATGATAAATAATGGTGACAGCTATGGGGTGCACAGCCGAAAAAATGATGGCAGAAGTGAAGATAAAGAAAACAGACCTGAGAAAGTCTAAAGAAAAGAATTCCAAAAGTTATTTTTCAAGAAATTGTTGTACAGGTTTAAGATTAGTAAGCAGCCCATAAAGCCACAAAGCTGAACAGTTGATGTGAAAGAAACATTTCTGAACAGAAACTCCTCCAGAAATAAAAAACACCCAAACACCATAAGTCACAAAAAGCCTTTGGCAGCCAGTAATAAGGGGAACAAGCTTATAACAATTATCGAGAGCAGCAATAATCCACCGTCATCTCGTGAAGAAATCCGAATCAGGTACTTATCAGTATCCAGGAATGGATGGTTTGACTTACAAAAATAGGCTGGATAGGCTAGGACTATTTTCACTGGAGCATAGGAGGTTGAGGGGTGACCTTATAGAGGCTTACAAAATCATGAGGGGCACAGTTCAGGTGAATTGCAAAGGTGTTTTCCCTAATGTGGGGTGTTCAAGTGGGACGTATTTTTAAGGTGAGAGGAGAAAGATTTGAGAAGGACATGAGGGGCAACTTTTTTACACGGAAAGTGGTTAGGGTGTGGAATAAACTGCCAGAAGAAGTGGTGGTTGCAGGTACAATTACAACATTAAAAAACATTTGGATAATTATATGAATAGGACAGGTTTGAAGGGATATGGGTCAAGCGCAGGCAAATGGGGCTAGTTTAGTTTGGGATTATGTTCGGCACAGACTGTTTGGACCGAAGAGTCTGTTTCTGTCTGTATGACTCTCTGACTCTATAACACCTAATACTATAAGGAAAAAAATTTCTTTACATGAAGAACAGCTACCTAGGACAAACCCATATTATTCTCCCAAATAAGAAAACAAACTGCCGTTTGACATAGATTTGACACAAGTCATCTACATAAATGCTCATTCAGCCAAATTTAAGCTAGTTACTGGCACCAGTGCTATAATGTTCTCAGGTGATAGTTAATGGTTATTGGAGACTAACATTTAACAACCTGATTTAAAGCTGTAAGTAATTGAAGGCACTGCACTACAACTAGACATTCAAAGTTCACACAGATAAAAGAAAAAGCATTCATCATCAGAATCAGAAAACTTCCATAGTGAGTAAGAAGACTTGCTTTGGCCTCAACCTCCTGCGCAGAGTACAGGAACTCACAGACACCGTGAAAAATGTTATTCAGCACCAGTATCCTGAATTGTTTCCTAGACCAGGAGAGCTGAAAACTCCTTGTAAATTCACTTTGAAAACTGACACCAAAATATGTTGTCTCTTTACGCCTAAAATGCCTCACCCATGAACAGAAAATGCTAAGAAACAATTGGAAGACCTGGCCAATATAGACATTATCTCCCTGCTGATTAAGTCAATGGAGTGGTGCACAGTTATGGTCACAGTTCCCAAGCCCAATGGTTCCATACGAATTTGTGTGGATGGCATGCGCCAAAGCATTGTATTGCTGGAGAAATCCATCCTATGTCTACAGTTGGTGAAAGTTTGGCAAAGTCAGTTAACACATTGCCACCACCCTTGATTCACATGGTACCCATTATATTCATCAGGATGTCCAGAAGTTCACACTCATTAAATCATTTTCCTATTGTTATCACTGGTGTTTTTTACTACAGCGGTCAAATTGCAAATGGCAAGATCCCACACAGAGAAATTAGATGAATCACCCTTCACTCCGTATTTGATGGTGTTGTTCGAGAGATAAACATTGGCTAGGTCTCCAGAAAGCATCATTGATCCTTTTCTCCAAACCTACCATGGGATCTTTCCTATATAAAAACAGAAAGAACTGCAGATGCCGTAAATCGAATGCAAAAATTGAAATTGCTGGAAAAACCCAGCAGGCCTAGCAGCAGCTGTGGAGAGAAATCAGAGTTAACATTTTGGGTGGAGTGACCCATCCATGCCAACCAGCTATTCTAAATTAATTTAGTCCCATTTGCCAGCATTTGGCACATATATCTCTAAACCCTTTCCATTCATATACCCATCCAGATGCCTTTGAAATGTTGTAATTGTACTGAGGAGGGGTCACTTGAACTGAAACGTTAACTCTGATTTCTCTCCATGGGATCTTTCTTGTCCATCCAAACAGGCCGACACATCACGACCTCATTCGAAGGCCAGCACCTCTGAACAAGTGCCAGCATTCCCTAAGCAGTGGTTGGTTTTGAAATCTAATTCCAGAAATAATCCAAACCATACCTCCACCGTTCTCAGTGACTCTGGTCCAGCCTCCTCCAGTGCCATTGTAATTCTCCACTCTAATACTTCCAGTTCCCTGTCTTTAATCTTCTTATACTGTTCCAATGAAGTTCAGTGCAAGCATGTGGAATGGTATTGCATATTTCAACTAAGCGTTGCACAGCCTGGTTGCCTTAAAATTTGAGTTTAACAAGGATAGATCTGAAATAATATCCTCTGACAAAAGGATGGTTCTGTTATCTGCCCACTTGAGGTTTCCCAGCATTTTCTTCTCTTATCTCATTTTAACTGTTTTCGCATCTAAACTGAAGCCTCTGCAGGCTATCATCCCTGTAAATCTCTCCTGTACCTTTCACACAGCCTTGGCAACTTTCCACAAAGTGAGGTATCCAAAACTGGACACAATAATATTCTAATTGCAGCCAAACCAATCTGTAGCTGTATAATCCTGCTTAATTATAGGGACATGTTTCTGCCTGTGTACATGCAAAGTACAGTAATGCCTTACTAATAGGTTAAGTGTTTCTCCACTAATTTTGTCAGGAGTAATTTTAGACTGTTGTGCTACATAACAAGTTCAGACTATCACGACAATTGGATCTTATCAAGTGAACACTTTAGCACAGGGTTCTCCTCTCCAGCTCTTGTGTCTGCAATATGTTCACACTCTGCTTTACAATTAGATGCATTTTTTACTGATTTCAATCAGAGAAGCTAACCAGATAATGTCTGATTGTACTGAAAAGCCCCCAGTGCTACACTATTAATAATATTTCCCCTATTTTTCTGAAAGCGAAGTTCTAATGTTCGCATTTCTTTTTGCTGAGAACCACAGAAATAATCCACTGTAGTGGAAAAGTGATATTCGCGATGAGGTCAGAGCTGGACCTCTTCCAGACTTTGTTGCAGTTGGTGAGATGGAATAGTGGAATCGAGATTAGAGAGAGGTGCAGCTGTCTCAGTGGGTCCTGGCTCTCTCTCCTAGGCATGGATGAAAGCCAAGTGTTTTAATTACAAAGTTACTGTCACCATCAGGAACCTTCTTAATGCTCAAGCCATTACAGAATTATTATTCACTTTAGCAGTGTCTGGTCTCTTTGGGCAGGAGAAGGATGGAATAAACCAGTGGGCACTGATAACATCCCAATGCAGTTGGCTTCCTGGCATTAACAAGTTGCAAAGTGAAAACTCATTGAAATGCTAGTTCAGATACTTGCCTTCTTCATGGCAACACTTTGTAGTGCAGTTTGTTGGCATTTATGGTAGTCAGCAAAATAGAAACTAGGAGCAGGAGTGAGTTATTCAGACCTTCAAACTGTTTCACCATTCAGTACTATCATGGCTAACCTTCAAACTCAATGACCTATTCCTGCTTTCTCTCCATGTCCCTTGATACCTTTAACACCTAAAAATTATCAATCTTGTTATTGAACATATTCAGTGAGCTCCTGTCGTAGCAAATTACATAATTGAACATCTGCTGAGTAAAGAAATGTTCCCTCCTTAGTCCTAAATGTTTTATACCCTATAGGAGTTTAGAAGAGATTTATCAGGATGTTGTTGGGCATAGAAGGTTTGAGTTATAAAGAAAGGCTGGATAGGCTGGAACTTTGTTTCAATGGAGCATTGGAGGTTGAGAGGTGGTCTTAAGGAGGTTTATGAAATCATGAGGGTAATACATAAGGTTAGTAGTAGGTATCTTTTCATTAGGATGGGGAATTTCAAGACAAGGGGACATATTTTTATGGTGAGAGGAGAGAGATTTAAATAAAGGCATAAGGGGCAACCTTTTACACAGAGGGTGGTTCGTGTGTGAAATGAACTTCCTGAGGAAATGTTGGATGCGGGCACAGTTACAATATTTAAAAGACATTTGGATAAATACATGAATAGGAAGGGTTTGGAGGAATATGAGCCAAGGACAGGCAGGTGGGATTAGTTTAGTTTGGGATTATGTTCGGCACGGACTGGTTAGACTGAAGAGTCTATTTCTGTGCTATATGGCTCTATGACTCTATAAGAAATCCTCCCTGCATCTAGTCTGTCTAGTCCTATTTGAATTTTATATCTTTCAATCAGATCCCCGCTCATTCTTCTAATCTCTAGTAAATACAGGCCCAGTCAACTCAATCCCTCTTCCTAAAACAGTTCTGCTGCACTTCCTTTATGGCAAGGATACACAATATTCCAGATACGGTCTCATCAAAGCCCTTTAGAAGTGTAATACAACATCCCTCCTTGTGAATTCAAATCCGCTTGCAATGAAGACCAATATACCATTTGCCTTCCTAACTGCTTGCTGCACCTGCTTGCCTGTTTGTACATTCGCAGCTAAACATCTCTAACTTTGAAAATTCAGAGAGTAACTTTTTTGTCAGAACAAGAGATCTTTGGCCAGCAACCAACCTAAAGATGTGAAACGTACTAGGTTGTGCGGTGAAAATATTTTGTGCAGGCAGCGAATAATACAACTGCTGGTAACCAAACTGCACATTAATCGATCTGAAATCTCGATTTTAACGACTCATTACCATTCAATAGTTTCACACATTAACCGTCTTAGGTAAATCTACGCTCCAATCAACAAGTTGGGGAATGCGATCTCCAGACAATTCCAGGCATCTGCAGGGAAATTGCATTTCTAGGCTGTGAGTTTGCAGCATAGATTGGAAATATACAATTTTGCAAGTTCTGGTGAAAAGTCATTGACCTGAAATGTTACTTCTGTTTTTCTTAATGTGAG
>NC_063341.1:69149731-69215855 GCF_021869965.1 Rhincodon typus | reverse complement strand
CTTCCTACAAACAAAGGGGGTAGCCATGGGTACCCGCATGGGCCCAAGCTACGCCTGCCTCTTTGTAGGTTACGTGGAACAATCCCTCTTCCGTACCTACACCGGCCCTAAAGCCCACCTCTTCCTTCGTTACATTGATGACTGTATCGGCGCCGCCTCGTGCTCCCACGAGGAGCTCGAACAGTTCATCCACTTCACTAACACCTTCCACCCCAACCTTAAGTTCACCTGGGCCATCTCTAACACCTCTCTCCCCTTCCTGGACCTCTCTGTCTCCATATCGGGCAACCACCCAGAAACCGATATCCATTTCAAGCCCACCGACTCCCACAGCTACCTAGAATACTTCTCCTCCCACCCACCTTCCTGCAAAAATGCTATCCCCTATTCCCAATTCCTTCACCTCTGCCGCATCTGCTCCCAGGATGAGGCATTCCACTCCCGTACATCTCAGTTGTCCTCCTTTTTCAAGGACGGTAACTTCCCCCGCTCAGCGGTCAAGAACGCCCTCAACCGTGTCTCCCACATCTCCCATAACTCATCCCTCACACCCCGTCCACGCAATAAGAACTAAAAAAGAATCCCCCTCGTCCTCATGTACCACCCAACCAACCTCCGGATCCAACGCATCATCCTCCGACACTTCCACCATCTGCAATCCGACCCCACCACCAAAGACATCTTTCCCTCCCCACCCTTATCTGCTTTCTGGAGGGACAACTCTCTCCGTGACTCCCTTGTCCGCTCCACACTCCCCTCCAGCTCCACCACACCCGGCACTTTTCCCTGCAACCGCAGGAAGTGCTACACCTGCCCCCATACCTCCTCCCTCACCCCCATCCCAGGCCCCAAGAAGACTTTCCACATCAAGCAGATGTTCACCTGCACATCTGCCAATGTGGTATACTGCATCCGCTGTACCCGGTGTGGCTTCCTCTACATCGGGGAAACCAAGCGGAGGCTCGGGGACCGCTTTGCAGAACACCTACGCTCGGTTCGCAATAAACAACTGCACCTCCCAGTCGCGAACCATTTCAACTCCCCCTCCCATTCCTCAGAGGACATGTCCATCCTGGGCCTCCTGCAGTGCCACAACGATGCCACCCGAAGGTTGCACGAACAGCAACTCATATTCCGCTTGGGAACCCTGCAGCCCAATGGTATCAATGTGGATTTCACTAGTTTCAAAATCTCCCCTCCCCCTACTGCATCCCAAAACCAGTCCAGCTCGTCCCCGCCTCCCTACCCTGTTCTTCCTCCCACCTATCCCCTCCTCCCACCTCAAGCTGCACCTCCATCTCCTACCGACTAACCTCATCCCGCCCCCTTGACATGTCCGTCCTCCCTGGACTGACCTATCCCCTTCCTAACTCCCCACCTACACTCACCTTTACTGGCCCCAACCCCGCTTCTTCGACCTGTTTGTTTCCTCTCCACCTATCCTCTCCTTTATCCATCTTCTATCCGCCTCCCACTCTCTCCCTATTTATTTCAGAAACCCCTTCCCCTCCCCCTTCTCTGATGAAGGGTCTAGGCCCGAAACGTCAGCCTCTCTGCTCCTATGATGCTGCTTGGCCTGCTGTGTTCATCCAGCCCTGCACCTTGTTGTCTCGGATTCTCCAGCATCTGCAGTTCCTACTATCTCTGATTCAACGTAATCCACAACTCCTTCCACCCTGGTTATATTCTCTTCCCCCCACTTCCACTGGGCAGAAGATATAAAAGTTTGAAAACACATGCCAACCGATTCAAGAACAGCTTCTTCTTTAAGTATCAGACTTATGAATGGACCTCTTATATATTAGAGTTGATCTTTCTCTGCACCTTCTCCATATCTGTAACACTTTATTCCACATTAAACAGATGTTCACCTGCACACCCATTAACGTGATCTATTGTATCTGCTGTTCCCGATGTGGCCTCCTCTACATCGGTGAGACCAAGCGGAGGCTCAGAGACTGCTTTGTGGAACACCTATGCTCAGTTTGCGACAAACGACAACACCTTCCAGTCGCTAACCACTTCAACTCCCCTCCCACTCCCTGGACGACATGTCCATCCTGTGCGTCCTCCAGAGTCACAACGATGTGTCCTGGAAACTGGAGGAACAGCACCTCATTTTCCGCCTTGGAATCCTACAACCCAATGGTCTCAATGTGGACTTTACTAGCTTCAAAATCTCCCCACCCCCGACCTCATCCCAAGACCAGCTCCCCCTTCATCCCCACCTCAGTGAATTGTCCATCTTCTCTCCTTCCCTCCCACCTCACTGACCAAGCCCCACCCCCACTTCCTACCTACACTCACCTTTATGAGCTTCTTCCTCACCTCCTTGACCTGTCTGTCTTCTCTCCCACCTATCTGCCCCTCCCTCCTCACTGACCAATCCCCATCCCCACTTCCTACCTACACTCACCTCTACTAGCTTCATCCCCGCCTCCTTGACCTGTCCGTCTTCTCTCCCACCTATCCACTCCACTATCTACCTGCTATCACCACCCACCCCCCTCTATTTATTTCAGAGCCCCGTTCCCCTCCCCATTTCTGAAGAAGGGTCCCGACCCAAAACATCAGCTTTTCTGCTCCTCTGATGCTGCCTGGCCTGCTGTGTTCCTCCAGCTCCACTCCTTGTTATCTCAGTTCTTACTATCTCTATATTCTGCATTCTGTTCTATTACCGTGATCTACTTATGTGTGGTATGATATGCCTGGACAGCGCACAAAGCAACACTTTTCACTGTATTTCAGTACAAGTGACAATAATAAAATAAAATCCCAAGCATGTCTTTTTTGAAAAATGCTATATTTATAGCGCATAAGCTACACAGAGGATTTTAGCACAGATTTGGAACACAGTTTTAGACTTCACTGCAAAATAGATGCCTCCTCACAAATTGTTATAAATTGATCACTTTAGTGTTACAAAATATAAAATGTTGATCTTACGCATAAGCATATAATAGTTTTTGAATGTCCAATAAAGATTTAGTAGGGTTACAAACCGAGAAGGAAAATCACGTTAATTATACATTTAAATAGCTCAATTACCAATGTAGTTCTTTATTATAGATCTTCATTCCCCCAAGCTTGTTTTGTAATGCACGATTTGAGCTTGTTATCCAACAATATTTGGACTTCTTTTTTCCTTTCTTCCTCAAAATCAATTAATTCTACAATGGGCAGCTTTCCCATTAAAAGTGATTCCTTCTGGAGATACATAATTGATTGTAAAGCAGTCTTGAAATGTCCTCAAGTCATGGAAGGCACTATATAATTACAAGACTTTTTTTTGTTAGGAAAGAAGGTGATGCAGTAACAATGTCACTGGACTAATATTCCAAAATACCAGGCTGAATGTCTAGGGACATGTGTTTGATCCGTTCTTGGCAGATGGTGAAATCTGAATTCAATTAAAAATCTGAAATTAAAAGCTAGCCTAATGATGACCATGGAAACATTGGCAATTGTTACAAAGACCCATCTGATTCACTATAGCAATTTAGGAAAGAAAATCTGTCGTGCATGCCTGATCCTGCCTGCATGTGATTCCAGACCAACGGTCATGTGGTTGACTCTTAACTGCCCTCTGAAATGGCCCGACAAGCCACTCCATTGTATCAAACTACTACAATGTCTAACTAAAAGAATGAAGCTGGTTGAACCATATCGTATTGACATAGGCCCCCAGGAAATGGCAACAGCAAACACAACCCTGCTGGCACTGTAAAGTCCTGCTTACCATTAGCTGGGGGCTTGTGCCAGCATTGGGATAACTGTCCCACAGACTAGCCAAGCAACAGCCTGACTTAGACTAAGTCACACTCACAGAATTGCACCTTACAGGCAAAATTCCAGACATCACCATCACCGTCCTGGACTATATCCTGTTCCATTGGCAGGCCACACCCAGTAGCTATGGTGACACAGTGGTATACAATCACAAAGGATTTGCCTCAGGAGTCCTCAACATTGACGCTGAACACTGTAGAATCTCCCCCCAATAAATCTACACCCCTTGCCATGGCTGATGATTCCTCCATCTTGAACACCATATGGAGGAAACATTAAGGGTAGAAAGCGTGCAGAATATACTCGGTGTGGGAATCACCAAGAATGGCTCAGCAACACTATTGCTGACCAAGCTGGTTGAATCTGAAAGGTCTGTTAGGCTGAGTCTGCAGCAGGTGGTAAAGGAACTAACAAGATGGAATAATCCATTTGACGTCATCTTCACCAATTTGCTTGACACAGATGCATCGGTGCTTGATGGTATTGGTAAGAGTGACAGTTGTACAGTCTTTGTGCAATCAAAGTCTTGTCTTCACATTGAAGATACCTTCCATCATGTTGTGTGGCACAATCTCTGTGCTAAATGAGGCAGACTTGAATCAGAGCTAGCAATTCAAAATTGGGAATTCATGAAGTGTTGTGGGCCGTCAACAATTTCAGAATTGTGTTGACCTATAATGTTATGGCCGGCTAGATTCCCCACTCTACCAGTGCCATAAAGCTGGGAGGTCAACCCTGGTTCAATGAAGAGTACAAGAGGTATACCAGCAGCAGCATCAGGCATACTTAAACATGAGGCATCAACTTGATGAAGCTACAATACAGGACTACTTACATATATTAAAACTGTGTGAGATTCCCTGTGTTATTACTATTCCAGATGATACCACAAATCATTAAACTCCTGGGTAAGGAAGAATGAACTGGCTTCTGTTCATTATTTACCCACACCTCAGTTGGTCCCCTTGTGGATGCCTTTCACTCAGATGAAATTAATGTATATTTCACAATGGAACCAATTTGAGATGACTCTGTTTCCTTTTGCATTCATTATTTTCTGTGCATGAGCTCAATGCACTCATATCGTTGCTTCTCAGTGTGTCATAATCTTCAACTACCTTCTTTTCTGCTGCAGTTTATAATGCACACTCTTAAATTGCAAGGTCATCCTCAGTTTCATTATCATCAATAATATAATCGACCTGGCATCTGGTTAACTGTGTGCACAATTGACATTTGAATTGCAGCTATCTCCATTCTCAAACATTCTTTGTAAGAAATTAAAAGATTTGTTTTTATATATACCATGTACCACCAATGTTATGATCGTAGCTGATGGTTGAACAAGTCAGATCCTAGAATAAAAGTTGGCTTGATAGATCATGTGTTTTTTTTTTGTTTAGTTAGTTAATGTGCTGGTTAGTCACTGAATCATATTCACTCAAGACTATAAATTTTTCTTTAATAGCAGAACTGAAGTTTATTATACAAAAAGAAGATTTCTTTTTAAAAAATACCAAAATAAAGTTTCAACCTGTTTCCAATACTACCTGTTACAAAGACTCAAGCACAGAGAAATTACACCCCTATCTCAAATCTTTAAGTTTTACTTAAGAAACTTCTGATAGTCTCTTTGCCTTGGGCTTCGGAGACAATTTGTTGCTTTGTTGTTCCAAATCTGCCAGCGTGAACTTTTCCGTAACTCCAAGAGCCCAAACTTTCTCAGTTTTAATAATCTGGGGATTTCTCACCAAACTCTTGTGGTTGGAAGCTTTACCAACTGAATAAAAACCAAAAGAACTGCGGATGCTGTAAATCAGGAACAAAAACAAAGTTGCTGGAAAAGCTCTGCAGGTCTGGCAGCATCTGTGAAGGAAAAAACAGAGTTAATGTTTCGGGTCCGGTGACCCTTCCTCAGAGCCTGCCATCACTGAATTCCCACTATCAACATCCTGAGGGTTAACATTGACTGAAACTCAACTGAACTCACTATACAAATACAATGGCTACAAAAGCAAGGTCGGAGGCTTAGAATACTATAGAAAGTCAATCATTTCATGACTCCCCCAAAACCTGTTCACCATCTATGAGGCACAAGTCAGGAGTGCAATGGAATATTCCCCACTAGCCTGGAAGCTTGTCACCATCCAGGACAAAGCAGCCCGCTTGATTGGCACTACATCCACAAGCGTCCACTCCCTCCAGCACCAATGCTTGGTAGCAGCAGTATGTACTATCTGCAAGATGCACAGCAGAAATTCACTAAAGATCCTTATGATCCTTCCAAATGCATGACCACTTGTATGTAGAAGGACAAGGGCAGCAGATACATAGGAATGCCACTACCTTCAAGTTCCCCTCCAAGGCACTCATCATCCTGACTTGGAAACATATTGCCATTTTTTTCACTGTTGCTGGGTCAAAAATTCTGAAGTTCCTTACCCAAGGGTATTATGGGTCAAGTGACAGCAGTGGCTCAAGAAGGCAACTCACCACCATTTTCTCAAGGACAACTAGCAATGGGCAATATATGCTGGCCTAGCCAGTGATGCCTGCATCCCATGAATAAAGACATCACAAAGTGCTTTGGAGCTAGTTTATTCCTATAATGTAGAGAATTACTCCTGATAATTTAAATCGTAGCTTCTATAACGGTACTCACTTCAATCTACATTGTTAGAAGTCCTTTGTAGATTTTCACCTTACAGCAGAAAGAGAATTGTTCAATCTGCTTGGTGCCATTAGGAACACCAGGCCTTTTTGCCATAAACTTGGCACCCTTGGAGCACTGGTCAGATGTTTGCAAGTAGCATGCTAACCGGGAGAGTGGAGAAAGGCATGGTCTTACATACCAATAATTCCTTAATCTAAACAAAAGACATGAATGTTAATGTGACCATCCAACAGCAGTGATTTTACAAAAAGTGACTGTTTAAGAGTAAAATGTCCACATGGAGGTTACTTGTTTTGTTAACCATTGAGAAACAGCTTTGGATAACCCGCATTTAATCATGTACCAATCTCAAAGCACTGATTACACAAGGGGATTAAGTGCTTGGTTACATTCACAGAAGAATGAAGCATAAAGGTAGAGGTACCTAACACATTGTCCTCAATGACCTTTAATGCTATTTTATTTCGAAACTTCTCTCTGTGCTGGCATCCCACAGCTTAATTTCAGGTCCACTGTTTTCAGTTTAGAAAAGCTTAACTAAGAGTGAGCAATGCTACATCCTTACCAGCATGTGACTATCCTACAAACCAACAGGAGAATCTCTTTAATGATTATAGTAGTGTGGTCATGCTGTCCTTTAATCCACTTTAACAAATTAATTCTCAATCCACACTTTATGCTATTAATCACAGAGCTAAGGCATTAGCGTACGGCAAACAAAGCATCAATTAAACCAATTTTTAAAGCAAGTTAACCTGTAATTGTGTGGAGTTCTTTTCTCGTCATTAAGCAATAAATGTGAGCTCTACAAGGTACGTGTACGTTATAATTCCACTGGCCCTCTGGCCTATGCAAACTTTGATAGGTCAGGTTTTTAATAGTGAGCTTGCAACAACACCAGCTCCTAGAAATTAGTATGCAGTCTCCAGGAGGATAATAAGGCTGGAATTGGAAGTGGGATCCCTGAGCTGAAATTTCTGTCAGTATTCTGGATGATCTTGTGTTACTTACCCCAGACCAGGGACTTCTCTTGTCTGAATCACACATGATGGTGATTGGGTCATTGGAGTAGCACATTGTCATCAAATCGCACGTTATCACCAATTCTGAGGAAGGGTCACCAGACCCGAAACGTTAACTCTGATTTTTTCTTCACAGATGCTGCCAGACCTGCCGAGATTTTCCAACAACTTCTGTTTTTATCACCAATACGTCTTCTCTATTCAACAAATGCTTCGTCTCAAAATGTGTAATATATGTTCTGCGGCATATGAAATCTTGGTGATTTATAGAACCTTTGGGATTCATTACTTTTGATTAAAATGCAGTCAGAGAGGAGATTTACAACACTTAAGCAATGTTTGATTTTATGATTACATTATATTACATAGTTTACTTAAAGGCACAGTGACAAATGCAACATAAATGTAAATTGCATTCTATCCAACTGTTTAATCATTTAGCAGCCACGAAGCAAGACACTTGCTGTATTCATGTGATAAGTAAATGAAAAGTGTCCCCCCAACACTAATCCCCCAAAAATGAAAAGCACAGACCACAGAAAAGGACAGTGCCAATACTAGTTCACCCCCTAGAACTGCACCCAGAAAAGGTATCAACAGAACAGGGGGGACAGGCAAAATATATTAGGGAGAGAAATGATGGGAAATACTCAGGCAAGAAAAGCAGAGGACATGGAGCAGTGAGAAAATTGAAGGTGTTGTATGTAAGACCATAACACCATAAGAAACAGGAACAGGAGTAGGCCACTCAGCCCCTTGAGCTTCCAGTATATTTCAAAAGGATCATGGCTGATCCGACACACTCACGTCTACTTCCCTGCCCTTTCACCATAACCCATGATTTCTCTATTGATCAAGAACCTATCTATCTATCTCGGCCTTAAATATACAGAATGACTCTGCCCCCACAGCCCCCTTGTGGCAAGGTGTTCCAAAGGCTCACAACTCTCTGAGAGAAGAAATTCCTCCTCATCTCAGTCTTAAATTGGTGTCCCTTTATGCTGAGATGATGCCCTCTTGACTTAGACTCTCCTGTGAGGGGAAACAGCCTCTCAGCATTTACCCAGTCAAGTCTTTAAGAATCTGATATGTTTCAGTGAGATCTCTCTCAGTTTTCTGAACTCGAATGAGTAGAGTTCCAACCTGTTCAACAGTTGCACTTGAGACAATCCCTCCAGACCGGGGATTATCCTTGTGAATCTTCTGTGAACTGTCTACGGAAACAAATACAAATGATTGAGACAGAATTCTGCCACCATTCCTCCTTTCGGTACTGGATCTAAGGACTTATTTGGGTAACTGTGGTAGAGGGTGAACCACTCATGAAGGTTAACAAAAAGAGGCACTTGTTTTATCAACAAGATGTAGTATAATCCATGACAGCAGCATGTGCATGTCACAGTGGACAGAACCTGTTCAGATCCAGAATGACTTGGGCATTTGCAAGTAAATCGGGTGAGGTAAACAGAAATGAGATTCTCGACATTAAGAGAAACATGGTCTGATTCTGCAACCAAACTTTGATTAGCAAGACAAGAATCTCACTCATGAGCGGCAGGAGCTGATTTGCATGCATTAATATGCTATTATTACTTCATATTGCCTCCTCGATGTACAGCCTCCCATTCTGCCACCGGCTGGATAGAAACGAGACAGCGACAGCTCTCAATATGAAAGTCAGGGTGGTTGTCTGGCAACGCCAGCTTGCCACTTGCCTTCTCTGAATGTACCATCTTGGGCAGCAATCACCATCATCTCAGGGCACACTCCATAGGCAGCCACCACCCATACCTAATGCCCACAGATGTTGACATCGGACATGTACCAGACTCACCATAACCTCATCATACATCTCTGATCTACTTGCAGCACATGAGTGCCACATATTGGAACACACTGGCACCTTTGCTTATAATGCTACTGCCAAGACACTTTACACGCAGGAACAGGCACCCCGTTTGTGAATTGGTTGCATCTCAGGGTTTCTCACTTGCTACTATAGTGCTGACTTACTGTAGCCAACCGGATGCTCACAGCATCTCTGCATTGCCTTGCATTATTGCACTATTCCCTCTCAGGCAGTGATTAAAGGCTCACCACACTTTGTCTTGCTCAACTGTTTAGTGCAGATACAAATCCATGCAGCTTGCCACAGTTGTTAGCAGTGATCAGTCAATGAGTTAAGTCACACTTACTTCAGGTGGGGCACATGTTGCTGTGCAGACCTATGTATGTCAATCCAACACATGTACCATGAGCCAGCAGGGTACATGGCAAATACGTGGAACTTGTGCCTTCAACCAAACAGCCACGTCCACAGATATAAGGGAAATGACCTTCAATCAGACCAAGGGAGACAACATTCAGTTTGGGGCTCCAAGGACAGTACATCAAGGGCATCATCCAGGGGCTTGGACATGGTCAGGGTCCATATCATTATCACAACTAGGGAGTGGGCCAGAGTCTACACTGCATGTCCTGAGTAAGCAGTCCCGGGAGTCACGCTAAAGTCAGTTCAAGAAACCAAATTAATTCAGTAGCAAGAAATGATATAGAGTCGGAAGGCGTAGAATCTGTGTGGATATGAGTTGAGGAACTGCAAAGGCAAAAATGACCCTGATGAGACTTGTGTACAGGCCTCCTACCAGTAATCAGGAGGTGGAGAAAAAAATAAATCAGGAGATAGAAAAGACATGTAGGAACTACACAACTACAATAATCATAGGGGACTTCAATATGCAGATGGACTAGGAAAGGCAGGTTGGTAATGGATATCAAGAAAAGGAATTTGTGGAATGTCTACAAGATGTTTATTTGGAGTTGCTTGTGGCAGAGCCCACTAGGGAACAGGCAGTCCTGAATTTGGTGATGTGCAATGAGGCAGACCTGATTACAGAGTTTAAGGTGAAGGAACCCATGGGGGACAGCGACCGTAATATGATAGAATTCACGCTGCACTTTGAGAGGGAGAAGCCAGAATCAGATGCAACGGTATTGCAATTAAGTAAAAGTAACTACAAAGACACTGAGGAAACTGCCATCCTTGCCTGGTCTACATGCGACTCCAGGGCCACAGCAATGGAGTTGACTCTTAACTGCCCTCTCGGTAATTACAGATGGCAAATGTGATGTGATGCAATAAAAATAAATGTGCTGTTGTTGGCGAGGGTCCGGAGAAGGTTTACAAGAATGATCCCAGGGATGAAGGACTTGTTGAGGAATCTGGGTTTATAATTGATGGAATTTAGAAGGATGAGAGGGAATCTGATTGAAACTCACCAAATACTGAGAGGCCTGGATAGAGTGGACATGGAGAGGATGTTTCCATTAGTAGGAGAGACTAGGACCCAAGGGCATAATCTCAGAGTGAAGGGACGACCATTTAGAGTGTATTTAAGACAGAGATAGATAGGTTTTTGATTAGGAGGGTGACCAAAGGATATGGGGATAAGACAGGACAATGGGGTTGAGAAACATATCAACCATGATTGAATGGTGGAGCAGACCTGATTTATGAGTGTGCAATTGCATTTGCAATGAAGAGTCAGCTATGTGTCCTGAGAAGTGTTTTTTTCTCTTGGTTCCCCTCCAACTACATGCATGGTGAAGGGTAATCCAGACTGGCAGCCCTGACTGTGTGCGCAGTGAGCTCTAAAAACAGTGCCAGTGCCAGGAATCATGGGATGTGCCAGCAATCGTGAGTACTTCCATCTCTAGTGAGAAGGAAGCTGGGATGACCAGGAAGCCATTGAGGGGTGATGCATACGTCAGAAAACAAGTTTCAGAGAATAATGCAGGAAACCTTCATGAAACTCACTAGAGTCACAGAATCCCAACAGTGTAGAAGCAGGCCATTTGGCCCATCAAGTCCACACTCATCCTCCGAAGACCTTCCCACCCAGACCGCGCCCGCCCCCCATCTCTGTAACTCTGCATTTCCCATGGCTAGTCCATCTCACCTGCACATTTGCTGGATGCTATGGGCAATTTAGCATGGCCAATCCACTTAACCTGCACATCTTTGGACTGTGGGAGGAAACCGGAGCACCCTGAGGAAACTGACGCAGACAGGGAGAGAACGTGCCAAGTTCACACAGAGAGTTGCCACAGGATGGAACTGAACTCAAATCCCTGGCACTGTCAGGCAGCAGTGCCAACCATTGAGCCAACATGCCACCCCTAAAATTGATAATTCACTGATTTCTGGTAACATTGAATCTGTGAGCTTGTCAGGCATAATTACAAAGATTATCAGAAGTCAGATTGACAGACACATCTGACCCTACCGCAATCTAGAGCTGAACTCCCCAATTTGGGACATCATCAGATTGGGTGGAATCGCCAACATTAACCCTTTTGGAGCTATTACCTTGTTCAACCAAATGCACAAGAAACATGACAACTCTTCCAATTCTTCCACGTATGCAACCTCCCAAAGTGCTTTATGTTGAGGAAGAAAATAGACGGCATAAACCGAGCAGGAGGGAAAAGAGATGGGGATTAAAAACATGGTCAAAGTGAAAGGTTTTTGATGGCAAGAAATGACAGCACTTTGATGGCTGAATGTACGTATGAGTGGGACAGTAATGATAATGAATCTCAAAGAGAGACCCAGTGTTAAAGAGAAGTAAGACTGTAAGATGTTACTAGGTGGGGCATGGAAATGGGAGGATAATGTTTTGAGTCAATTCAAAAAGGACAAAGGTGCTGGTAGTGCAGGGTGTGAGTAAGGACATTGGCATTTTAGATTGTTTGGTCGAAAATTATGGAGATTTCAAGGCAGGCTGAGAGAGCATTAAATAAAGACCCCCACAATGATAAGTGAGCAGCAGACACGTAGGACCAGGAGTAGACCCTGAAATTCAGCCCTTCCATCATGGGCCTCACCATTCAGAGTGGGGAAGAGATGTAGTAGCTGAGGCAGGGATGAAAGAAAATAATCACAACAGTTGTGTAGTTGGGGGTGGGAGGGAACCACAGCCAGAACACAAAGCCAGCTCATGAGGGTATTCAGCACCAGAATCAGGAGGGATGGGAATGGAGGGCAATCAACGCAGAAGACAGATGGAGGTGGAAGCATTTCTCGGCTGTTTAGAGACCTTGGTTGGCAGTACAATGATACTAAATGGATTATTCTTACAAATGAGTGAGCACCATGTACACCTGCTTCCCTGTCACAGTCCTTCAACACCCACCCCATTTATTCCAGTAAGGTTTCTCTGCTTCCTATCATTTCATAGAGTCATACAACATGGAAACAGACTCTTTGGTCCAACTAGTCCATGCTGATCATGTTCCCAAAACAAAATGGCCCCACCAGCCTGCATTTTACATTTTGTTTAGAAATATTATTTACATTTAACACCTATTTTGATTGAGAGTCACTAAAATAAATTATTGCTACTGTAAGAATCAGCCAACTTCCTTCAGGAATGCCATCCAATAGCTTAAGATGCCTATTTATTTATTGATTGATGCATGGGGTTGGGGTCTCAGCGGCAAGGCCAAGTTTACCAGCAATCCCTAGTTGTCCTTCATGGTGGTAAATCACCTTCTTGAACAGTGATAATCCATCTGGTCAAGGTACATCCATACAGCTGCAGAACCTTTACAAAGCTTCAATGAGGGATCTCATTGAATGGTGGAACAGGCTGGAGGACTGATTGGCCCACTCTTGTTCCTGTATTCCTATGTATGGTGGTCAGAAACTGTATGACTTGGAGGGAACATGGAATTGGTAATGTTTCCTCTGCCCTTCACATTCTCAATGGTCATGGTTGTGGGTTTACAGGCACTTTAAAAGATTCCAGAGCATCAAATAGATTGTGCACAGTACAGTGATTGGGTGCTTATGGCAGAAGGAATAAATGTTTAAGGTTATAGTCCACCTATTGGCCAGGGTTTAGATTATTGCAGGAGGGGCCTTGCAAAAATTTAATTTAATTGAGCAGCTTGCAAGGTGGCGAATTTTCCTGTCTCTGACAGGCCTCACTCTGAAGTTGTGCCCTCATATCCTAGTCTCTTCTAAAAGTGGAAACATCTTCTCTACTTCTACCCTATCCAGGCCTCCCAGTATTCTGTAAGTTTCAATCAGATATCCCCAATCCCTCTAAACTCCATCAATTCCAGACACAGAGTCCTCAACTGCTTCTCACATGACAAGCCCTTCATCCCCAGGATTATTCTTATTAACGTCTCCTGAACCCCCATTAATGCCAGTAGGTCTTTACTTGGATAGGGGGCCAAAATTTTGCACACAATATTCCAAATGCGGATTGACCAGAGCCTTATACAGCCTTGGTAATACATCTCTGCTCTTGTATTCTACCTCTATCGAAATGCATGCTAACATGGCATTTACTTTCTAACTACCAACTGAGCCTCCATGCTAACTTTAAGCGAATCCTGAACTAGGACTCCTAAGTCCCTTTGTATTTCAGATTTCCGAAGCCTTTCCTCATTTTAGTTCTCAGTACGATTCAGCTTCAGAGTGTGGGTGTCCATGTAATGCTGTTGCTTTTTGAAGGGAATCACATTGCTTGAACCTGAAGCCCCCTCCCTTACTGAGAGAAACTCTCACTCTGCCCTGTCTTGAGAAAACATCACTGACAAAGCAGGGCAATTTTGGAATGCCAGTGCTTATCCGAGTGCACACCACCTTTTAAATATGGCAGTGACACCAGGAATGCTGGATTTTTGGTAGCTGTCCTGTAAGTGACAAATTTTTCCATGAATGGCCTGTGGTAAGATAGAGATAGAATGAAACATGAGGGATGCCGTTGTGATAGTTAATGGGACAATTGGTAAGATCTGGTGAGAAATCTCATTGGGCCTCATGGCAAGAAACCCTCCATCCGCCCTGCCTGTTATTTTCATCTCCATTATGCACTTGTTACTTACAATGGAAGGCAGCAGCATTCACTTTTCAAATGATGAGTCTTATGGCTCAGTCTGGTGACATAAGCGTTCCCTTTCTGGTAGCCCTCCCTGTCAACCCTATCAGCTTTACACTTTCCCAAGTGCCAACCAACCATGTCAATCTGAGCCTTCATCTGACCACTCAACCTCACCACTCGTCCAGCTCTGACACTACTGCCTGTAAGGCTCAGGGAACAGCCCCATACACACCAAGAACAACATTTTTTTTGCCACCTCATAATCAATGGAAATCTCCTCAGAAAACTGGGTATGAAGAGCTCAAGAGCTTCGCCTTTTGCATAAGCAATGTCCAATTTTCTTTTGGTTTCCTTATTTGGTTAGATAGTTTTTCAAAGAAAATATAGAAAACAGCTTCAACATCCCCTCCATCAAATTTCTGGAGGGTTTACACAACTTTAAAAGATCCATCTGAGTTTCAGTTTGAACTCAGTTCCTTTCCTATCAGAATGTTCCATAGTGTCAGATGCCTTCATGTTCCTGATTCTTGCTGTTTAATCCGACAGTTTCTATCTCTATATATTTTTCTCTCTTATTTATCCCTTTTCCATTCTAGATCCATCTACTTAAATGCTTGTTCCCTTTCCTTTTTATCTCTCAGAAGTGCTTTTCCGTTTTCTTTTTTCTGTATCTGAAGGTTTCTCTTCCAAATTTTCTCATTTCCATTTTCATTCATTTCCTTCTCTATTTCAAGCTGATTAATTTGCAATTGCATTTTTGTCATTCAGTTGGCTGGGTCTTGTTTGCTTTGCTGTTCTCCAATGTTAAATGTTGTGCTATTAACTTAATTATGGGCAGTACGGTGGCTCACTGGTTACCATTGCTGCTTCACAGCACCAGGGATCCTGGTTTGATTCCAGCCTTGGGCAACTGTATAAATGGAGTTTGCACATTCTCCCTGTGTCAGTGTGGGTTTCTTTTGGATACTCTAGTTTTCCCTATATTCCAAAGGAGTGCAGGTTAGGTGGATTGGCCATGGGAAATGCAGGCTCACAGGGATAGGGTGGGATGTATTTCAGTAGATCAGTATTGGCTGAATGGCCTGCTTCTACACTGTAGGGATTCTATGTCTGCTTTCAACTCTGACTTCTCTACCAATTCAATGAGCCTAACCTTGGTTATTCTTTGTAAATCATTCTGTGATAAATCATCCACCTCCAGAGAAGTCATAGCAGTTCCCAAAGATATTTTGAGAGAATAACGTACAAGAAGACTGGTGTCTTTCTTTTTATCCTTTTGGATCATTATTAATGCACTTCTAATTAAACATTGTCTGCATCAGGACTCCTGGACAAGACCTCAGTTTTATTTTATAATTAAGGCTGGAGGAATGCATTGTTGTTCTAGTCCAACTACTTCATGGATCACAGCGTTAAATAAAAATGCTTCTCTCAGTTACCAACATTACCGATTGAATGCCTTATCTATGCAAGATTTTAATTAAGAAAGATCTATCACCCAGTTTTCCTTGATTAATGAAACTATTGGTTTATTATTAAAACAAAACTAATTAAATGAAGTTGCAATAACTGGTTAACATACACAGTCAGTAATATAGAAATCTTAAGTAACTCAAACCACCCACCCACCCACCCACACACACACATACACACACGCACACATACACATACACATACACACAAACTTCAGGAAAAAAGAAAAATGCAGATTCTCTCTGTACTATTTAATTAAAACAAACAACTTTCTTAACCATTAGGGTTATTCTTTAAATCAAAAAGGATAAGATGTAGAATATTCCAACATTTGTCACTCCATTTTTGGGAGTGTGTGGTCAAGTCACAAATCACACAGAGTTGTGTCCAGAGTCTTGGCAGACACAACTTGCTCAGGAAATACAATCTTGAGAAATTCCTGCAATCACTCTCACAGAAAAATGAATAAGTTTCACCCGAACTCAAAAGATGTCTCTTTACAGATAGGCAGCCTTTCTCAGAGGTAGTAGGAACTGCCGATGCTGGAGTCTGAGATAACACAGTGTGGAGCTGAATGAACACAGCAGGCCAGGCAGCATCAGAGGAGCAGGAAAACTGATGTTTCAGGTCTGGACCCTTCTTCAGAAATTGGGGAGGGTATGGGGGCTCTGAAATAAATAGAGAGAGGGGGAGGTGATGGTAGAAGGTGGATAGAGGAGCAGATAGGTGGAGAGAAGACAGACAGGTCAGAGAGGCAGGGATGAAGCCAGTAAAGGTGAATGTAGGTAGGGAGTTGGGATGGGGGTTGGTCAGTGAGGAGGGAGGGGTGGATAGGTGGGAGGGAAGACAGACAGGTCAAGGAGGCGGGGATGAGGTTGTTAGGTAGGAGGTGGGAGGAGCGGATAGGTGGGAGAGAAGACAGACAGGTCAAGGAGGCGGGGACGAGATGGACTGGTCTTGGGATGAGGTTGGGGGTGGGGAGTTTTGTTCCCTAACTAAGTCCAGAGACCAAATCCAGTCATGATTGCAGCAGCCCTTTGCTGAGATTTACAGTAGAAAAATTTGTTATCACCATCCGGAGATTTTTAGGAAGGTCTTGTTAAATAAAAAAATTCCAATGTCTACAGTAACCCTTCAATTACCTCTTCTGAAGAAACTATTCCAGGTATTACTATGAAACTGGAAATAAATCAAATTTTCCGCAATATTTCAAAAGCGGAGTCCTCAAAGAAATATTAAATACGAAGTGTCTTTATAACAGACAGAAGAGCAAAGGGATCAGGAGCACAAAAGCATTAATCACTAAGAGTTGTGCCACAATTTAGCAGGACCCATTAAGAATCAAACTGAGTGTTAGCCACTAGATTTTTGTTAACAAAGTGGTTATCACAAGTTTGGAGTTTATTTAACTCAGTTTAAAGGGGTCACATTTGAATTAATTTTCATTCCAGGGAGTTGGGGGCAGGATAGCATTCTGTGCCGTGACTCCAGAATTGAATTACATGTGGGCACATGTGGAGAAGGCAGGTGAATGCAGAGGCATGTTGGTTAAAATGCTCGATTTGTTTCTGTGGGACTTGAGGAGGTGATGGCCTATTGGTGTTGTCATGGACTAGTAATCAAGCGATCTAGTCTAACATTCTGGGGATCTGGGTTTGAGCTCCACCATGTTAGATAGTGGAATTTAAAACCAATACAAATGTAAAACCACTGCCCTCTGAAATCGCCTTACAGGCCATTCGGTTTTATCAAGTGCTAGAACGGAATAAAGCCCATATGGACAACCTAGCTTTGTCTAAGGCATTGGAAATATATACAGCAAATATACCCATGCAGACCTGCAAACTCCTCCTTATCACCATCTGGGGCCCAATGCCAAACTTGGGGAAGCTATCTCCCAGACTGGTCAAGCAACAGCTGGACATAGTCATACTCACAGCATCATACCTTAAACATAATGTCCCAGACACCACCATCACTATACTGATGGCACAGTGATATACAGCCAAGAGAGGGCTGCCCTTGGAATCCCCAACATTGACTCTGGCATTAGATCAAACTTGGGCAAGGAAATCTCTTGGTGATTATCACATAGCATGTCCTCCACCACCACAATGGCAGCTGGCAAGCCGGATAACAGTCAGCGGGATTCCGCCAACACAGGAGAGAGCTTCATGGGGAATGTGGACCAGCTCAGGGTAGAGCGTACCCTCGTGGGGAGTGTGGGCCCAGCACGGGGGAGAGCGTACCCTCATGGGGAGTGTGGGCCCAGCACAGGGTAAAGCGTACCTTCATGGGGAGTGTGGGCCCATCACGAGGGAGAGCGTACCCTCATGGGGAGTGTGGGCCTAGCGCAGGGTAGAGCGTACCCTCATGGGCTGCAGGCCCAAGGCTATAGAAGGACTGTAATGTTGAATTTGTAACTGTATACCTTTATTTTTCTAAATTAAACTAAAAACTGCTGTAATATTAAACTTTTAACTTATTTCTTTATTTTTCTATTTTGTACTTAGGATTTTGTACCTAGGTACCTTTGTATCTAAGATGGCGCTGGGAATGGTGACTTTGTACATTTTTCACTGTACCCCTGTACTTAAGTACATGAGTCCAATGGCAATAAACCTAATTCTAGTTCTAATTCTAATTCTAATTCCAATTCTAATTCTAATTCCACCTCGGCTGATGAATCAGTGGTTCTTGAAGTTGAACACTACTTGGATGTAGCAGTGAGGGTGGCAAATCTGCAGAATATACTTTGAGTGGGGGATTTCAATGTCATTAACTCTGATTTCTCTCCATAGATGCTGCCAGACCTGCTGAGTTTTCCCAGCAATTTCAGTATTTGTTAAAAATCAAAAGAACTGCAGATGCTCTAATTTAGGAACAAAAACAGAAATTGCTGGAAAAGCTCAGCAGTTCTGGCAGCATCTGTAAAGAAAAAATCAGAGTTGACATTACGGATCCAGTGACCCTTTCTCAGAACTGTTTTTGATTTTGTTTCGGATTTCCAGCATCTGCAGTTCTTTCAGTTTTCTTTTAGACAGTATATTCTTTTTAATTCGGTCACTCACTGAAAGCTTAAGTGCATTATTTTTTAAGTTTGAAGAACAGCAATCATAGAAGTCAGGTCGTGACCCTTAAATAATCCTTATCCACTCTTCATGAGCATTTATACCAATGTGTGACTCCCACACTGGGTGAAGGTCCCTGGAGCAGCTAAAATCGGGCCTGTTTGAGCTTAATAGTCAGTTTCTGATTCTGGGCTTCTCTCCTGTGTGTATCAGGTATGCTCCTTGCCTCTGCTGGATCGATTGGAGATGGGGCCAAGGTTTTTGTTATTCACTTGTGGGACATGGGGGTTGCTGACTGGCCAGCATTTGTTGTCCATCTCTAGCTTTGCTTGAACTGAGAGGCTTGCTAGACCATTTCAGAGGGCAGTGGAAAGTCAGTCGTGTTGCTGTGGGGTGGAATCACATGTAGGCCAGACAAGTGAGGATGGCAGATTTCATTCCCTGAAGGACATTACTAAAACAGATGGTGCTGCATGTAGTCTCTCTCACTATTCTTAAACCTCATTTGAGTCTTCCTCACTCTGGGAAGATCCAACCCTAGGTATTATTTCACAAGGCATATAATTGAAAAGTAGGAAAGTTATTCCACATCTGTATCAAACTTTGGTTGGACTATAGATCTGGTTGCCATAATATGAAAAAAAAGATACAGATGCAATGCAGAGGTGCAGAGCTTTGCAAAGGTGATACCAGAAATATATGGGTTGACAGATTAGGAAAGGTTTGATCTCCTTTTTCTTGTAAAAAAAATCAGCTGAGGGATGTCCTAACAAAAGTCTTTAAAATTCTGAACAGTTTTGATAGAGTGAATTGGGAACAGCATAACCAGGGTCATTAACATGACATGGGCTCCAAGGAGAGGCTGGTAGGCTGGGACATTTTTCACTGGAGCATAGAACGTTGTGGGGTGACCTTATGGAGGTTTATAAAATAATGAGGGGTGCAGATAAGCTGAGTGGCAGGTGTCTTTTCCCTAAGGCAGGGGATTTCAAGACAATGGGGCATATTTTTCAGGTAAGAAGAGAAAGATTTTATAAAAAGACATGAGAAGCAACTTTTTTACACAGAGACTGGTTCATGTGTGGAATGAATGTCCAGAGGAAGTGATGGATGTGGGTACAGTCACAACGTTTAAGAAAGACATTTAGATAAGCACATGAATAAGAAATGTTTGCAGGGATAAGGGCCAAGCGCAGGCAGGTGGGACTAGTTAATTTGGGATTATGATTGGCATGAACTGGTTGGACTGAAGGATCTGTTTCTGTGATGTATGACTCTATAAATGCAATAGGGAATTCAGAAGAATTTCTTCACCAAAAGAATGGAACTCACTACCACGGCGAGTGGTAAGAAAAAGGTAAACTAGAGGCATACAAGTGGAAATGAGACCAGCATATCAGGGACAAGAGCATAGATGGTTACAAAAGTGGTTTCAAAAAACGCAAAGATTGGAGGAGGCTGGGTGTAGCATCCAAAGAGGCATGGATTGGTTGGGTTGAATGGCCTTATATCCCACACAAACCAAAGTAATTCCTGGTTCAGTTCTGAGAAAAGGACACTGGACATGAAACGTTAACTCTGATTTCTCTCCACAGATGCTGCCAGACCTGCTGAGCTTTTCTAGCAATTTCTGTTTTGCTCCTAATAATTCCTGGTATCTGTCTGTGAGCCTAACAGTACCACATTGTCTATTAATATTTGTGTGAAATACCTGGCAATGTTTTCCTGTGTTAGAGGTGTTATATAAATGCAATGTGTTGTTACTTGCATCCAGGAACGATGAATGTCAAAAAAGAAATCCTGTCGAGTAATAAGTCTGAATTCAGAGATCTGAGGGGATCCATGAAGCAGCTGGTACAGGAGCTGAAGGTTTGGTCTGTTTCCTGACAGGCAGTCATTGTTATCAGCTTTTAATTAGCCATCCAAAAATATTCTCCAGAGAGCAGCCTTTCCGATGTTGTGGAGAAGACATTACGAGTCAATAGGACCTTTTATCGTAATCAAATGTAAAACATGCAAAAAAAAGACTTTTGTTGGAACTTGCCAATAATCAATGTGATATTTCCCCATAGTACCAGAGGATGGTTTCAGCTTTTAGGAGCATTATTAAGTCAGATGTTGCAATCAGAGGTGCTTATTTAAACATTAATATGGTTCAGGTCACCAACATGGCAACCAACTCTAAAATGACACACTTCCACTCAAGGACAAAGTGAATAGAACATTTAGCACAAGCCAGCACAAACACTAATTGCACTCCCAATGCTTTTCCATTGTATTGCGATCTTTTAGCTTTTCTGACTGGAAATTTCTAAAAATAGAAAACAGTGGGAGCATGTTTAATGGATATGGCCTAGTCCCAACCATTTCTGAAATAGATACAAAGGTAACAACATTAAGCCATTCTCCTCTTACGGTTTTGCATCACACTACCGGATGGATGTGGATGCTTTGGACAGGGTACAGAAAAGGTTTACCAGGATGTTACCTGAAATAGGGATTTTAGTTATGAATAAAGGTTGGATAGACTGGGTTTGTTTTCACTGGAACACAGGAGATTGAGGGGTGACCTAATAAAAGTTTATAAGATTATGAATGGCATGGATAGAGTGGAAAGTATGAGGCATTTACCCAGTGTGGAGGGGTCAATTACTAGGGGACTCAGGTTCAAGGTGCGAGGGGGAAAGTTTAAAAGAGATGTGCCAGGCAAGTTTTTCACACAAAGGGTGGTGAGTGCCTGGAACGTGCTGCCAGAGGAGGTAGTGGAAGCAGACACAGTAGCAGCATTCAAGTAACACCTGGAAGGATACATGAATAGGAAGGGAATAGAGGGATATGGATCCTGTAAGTGAATACAGTTTTAGTATGGGAGGGAAAAATGTGTCGGTGCAGGCTTGGAGGGCCAAAGGGCCTGTTCCTGTGCTGTATTGTCCTTTGTTTTTTGTTCTAGTATTATTTAGCTCTGGGTATTCTAAAGTGTCATGGAAGGGATAGAGTTTCTTGGGATCAAATGCTTGTTTTTTTTTCCTTCTGTTGCAATGTGAGTTTCACAGATAAAACCAGCATGTGCTTTCTATCCCTAATTGCTTTTGAACTGAATGACATGCATTTCACTGGAGGCTAGACCAGGCAAGGGCCCTGATGGATTTTCTTTTACAATACTTGGTTGCAACACTTAATTTTAACAACACATTACTGAGGTTGAGATGAAAGGTTTTAAAAGGGAAAACAGCAAGAAACTATTTCCAAAGGCAGGAGTACAAAAGCAAACTTTCTGATGAATGGTCACTGACTGAAACTTTGAGTGGAAATTTAGGGCCCGTCACATTCAGTGTTACACCTTGTTGAATTGTCTGTAAAGGGCCAGGGACTAATTTGACAAGAACCAATTATATGTGCAAGTGTCCCAGGCAACCATATTCATAGCTGCACTGGAGAGTTGGATTACTTGTAATAGGATAACAGCCTAAGGCAGACTGTTAACCAGGCAGCAAGGCAAGTTGCATGAAAGTCTTTCTAAACCCAAAGTGAGATTATTTTTAACATCTGGAAACCTAACGATAACCAGAGGAACAGTTGGGTTAGGAGTGCAGAATGACAAAACAGTAAAACTTGAGAATCGCGCCTACTGGTCTGATTTGATTTGTATAGCTCAGCACAGTGCTCCAGTGCAAGTAGTACATTCATTTCCAAGTATTACTGTGTTTTGTTGCTGGTTATTCCTTCTGGGGCCCCTGGCCAGTGTGCTGGTTTCTCCAATATCCTCCTGGGTGTTGTCTAGATTTGGAAAGGGAAAGAAAAGTGTCCGTCATGACACGCTCTCTTCTCAATCTAGGCGGACCATGACAATGCATTGAAATTCTTTTCAACTAGGAGGATTACATGTACCCTCAAGTATCCCATCAGGTCAACAGCTCAGATGTAGGCTTCAAGGTAAGCCAGGGTTCCAGCTCTTCAGGTCCATCTCCAGAGGTCCTGCTTTATCTGAGTTATAATACATCTGTAGACAAGCTACTGTGGAATTCCTTCTGCTACAAATCCCCTTCCCCTGGTCTGAATGGTGATGGCCTGTCTCTTTCCTCAATGTTGTAATAACTTCTTTCGCGTAAGTGGGTGAGGGGAAGTCTTCCTGTATTCTCCCCATGAGGGTGTATGAGGTGAAAGAGGTCCAGTTGGAGGGAGCCGGAGATGGATACACAATTGGAGTTGGTGAGAAAGTGATGGTCGCGTAGGAGCATTGCTGACAGTCAAAATGATGAAAGATGAGGTTTTCTCTGACAACCTTGAGATGTCTATGCATGAGCCTGGCACCTGGGAGAGCTGGCATGAGTTCACTGTCCTCCTTCTCCTCCTCCTATCCTTCCTGTCATTTTCATTGGAAGAAGTGAGTAACTCCACTATGTCCTCAATTAGCAATCCCTCTGTCCTTTACAATGTCTCATTGTACAAGACACAGCAGATGATGATACCGGATGAAATGCGTGTTGTAAACCTTTGCTAAAGCAGTCAAGGAAGCACATTTTGAATAGTCCCATGGTCCGCTCTATGACTTGTTTCTTCACTCATGGGACATGGGCATCGCTGGCTAGACCAGCTTTTATTGCCAGTCCCTAATTGCCCTTGAAGAAGGTGATGGTGAGCTGTCTTCTTGAATCACTGCTGTCCATGTGGTATTGGCAGTCCTACAATGCTTTTAGGGAGGGAATTCCAGGATTTTGACCCAGCAACCCTGAAGGAACATTGATATATTTCCAAGACCAGATGGTAAGTGCCTTGGAGGGGAACTTGCAGGTGATGGTGCTCAGCAGTATACAGTGTTGTAATGCTCCTCCACATGGGGAAGAAATACTAGTGTAATGAGCCAAGCTTGGAATCATGTGTAGCTGTGGCACCTGGGAGTTCCTTAAGATGTATGCACCATGAAAGCATTCCCACAAATGAAGATACACCTGCATAATTCGTTTCTGATCACCACACATAATTTGGACTTTGGGGAATGAATTTACAGAGAGTTCTAATGCCTATGTGTATGCAGTCAATTACACCCTGTACCTGTATATGGTTGATTTTGCCCTGTACCTGTATGCAGTAGATTACACATTGTACCTGTACACAGTCGATTACACCCTGTACCTGAATGCAGTCAATTATATCTTGTACTTGTGTGCGATTGATTACACCATGTACCTGTGTTTCCTGTTGATTTCACCCTGTATTTGTATACAGGTCAACTACACTTTGTACCTGCATGCAGTTGATTAGACACTGTACCTGTGTGCCGTCAATTATACCCTGTAGCTGTATGCTGTCGATCGCACCTTGTACCTGGGTGCAGTCAATTAGACCCTGTACCTGTATAAAGTTGATTACAGAAGGCACACGCATTTTCAATGCACATCATAGGCATTTTAATTGCAATTTTATGGGAAATAAATAAAAGAGAGAGTGTGTAAGTGCTGAATGGTTCTGGTTATAACATCAGGAAAGGCACTCTGTTATGGTTCCAGCAGTTGACCAGACATAAAGGCCAAAGTTCGAAGCCTAATTGCTGGAGCCAGGTTCAGTGTCTCTGGAAAGCAATTAAAACCAAGGGACACTGGACCTTAGCACATCAAAAAGAAAATCACTGATGTACATTATGTTGTGAATACTTCAGACAGAAGAAAGAATCAGTGAGTGTGTCACGTTAGCATGGTGAAAAGATGCTATGACAGGGATGATGGTCAGGAGAAAAGAATACTTATAGTCATGAATTAAATAGAGGGTGAAGTAGAAATATCTGATCGATTGGAGAATGAATCAGAAACTGAAAATTCAAAAGTTAAACTCCAGCAATCAGATTGTAAAATTTAGAGAAACTTTAATAAACTAAATTGTATTGTCTATTATTTTCCAGAAATCTAGTAAGGTGGCATACAAAGGTTGTTATAGAGCTGTAAACTAATTTGTGAGCGTAGACCAGGAATGGGAATATAATCATATCAGTCTCTTTCTTTTCACCGTCATCATTTTTAGTTAAATTTTCCAAAATTTGTATCCAGTAACTGAATTTCCAATTCATCCCATGTGTTCATAGACTTCTTTTCTTCCTGTCTAATTATATGGGTCTGAGATCTAGTCACCATACAGTCAGAAAACAATCAGGATGTTCTTCTTGGTGTTCATAGGATTGTTCTTGAAGAGGAAGAGATTTCATTATGTGTTTCAAAATGGTTTTATGGAGTAGGAGAAAGAAATTGCTTGCAATGACACAAGAGTCATGAACCATGGGGCACAAGTTAAAGGTGATTGGCAAAAGAACCTGAGGACAATGCGAGGCAACTTCACATAGTAACGTGAAGTCCACAATGTGCCGCATGAAAGGATGGTAGAAGCTGTTTCAATTGTAAGATTTAAAAGAAAGTTGGAAAGGCTATTGGAAAAGATGCAGGATTATCAGGAAAGAGTGGAGAGTGGGATGAATCAAGTAACACTACCATGATCTAGCACAAGCATGATGGGTCAAATGGATTCCTCTGTATTGTATCATTCTATGAAAAGGATGTAGGAATCTCAGCTAAAAGACAGCAATCTGTCAAAATCTGCTGACCATCTATAAACTGATGGTTGTGTTGTGAAAAATAGCCTCTAGCCATTCATAATGGACTTCCAACCATTTACACACCAAAGTTAAACATCGATGAGAGAACCTGACCACACACCTTTTGGAAAATATGATTGAGACTGTGAGTTTGTGCAATAACGGAGCCATACAAAGTAGAGCTTTTAAAAGGTTTTCCCTGGCTGAACTCATATCTCAAGGAAGAAGTACAATCCTATGAGCAAGACAATAAAAAGTGGAAGATGCTATGGACCAGCCTGTGACAAATCACATCAAACTATTATTAAAGAGGAAGACTATTATTGATCCTAGACAGAATTTCTCATAACCGAAGTCCTGCAATCACAACACAAACTTTTCTGAGTCTAATACAACTTCACTAACTAACTGCAAGATTGCAAGATGGAAGCAGTATATTAGTTTGAGGCAAGAGCTGTGAGCGAGGGGTCGCAAGGGTCACTGAATTGTGGAGGCCAATTGGAGACTGGATTCTTACAGTCTAATAACAAAAGTTGCCTGTTGTTTGATAAAGTGCTGAAAATGTAGTTTGTAGGCTCACAGTTACTCCATGGAAGTGTTAGCTGAATCAATTCATGACCCCTTTGGAGTAACAGGGACACACCTCCATTAGTGTCCATATTCTAGAAGAGAGGAGGCTGATACAGTCAACTAAAGTGACAGGGTGATAAATATAAACCTACTGTTATCAATAAACCCTTGAATGTAAAAGCACTTAGTTTCAGCTTAAGTAACCCACAGAAAGTTTGGTTCCATGAACCAATGCATCATCCATCAGTACTCCTGGTTGCGTTGACAAAGCAATTGTTGGATATCTGAAATGAAGGTTCAATATGAACTGACATTTTGGAAAGTAGGAATTGTGCGTTGCACTCACTTATTAACTGTATTTTTTCCAGCTATAAATAGTCCCATTTTCGGTGTGTGTGTGTGAGACTAAGTTCTCCTGACACGTAGAATTTACCTTGCAGTATGTTGATTAATATACAGACCTTGGGTTCGAAGATGAATTAGCAAAAATGCAATAATGTACTTTTTATTACAAATCTTGAAAGCCTTTTAGAAGCTGCGCTTTATTTAAAAGCAATAACCAGAATGAGGAGGATGATCTATACTGACAGCGCTAATGGATATCTTTTAATTTTTAACCAAGTTACATTCATTGTAATTACGACAACTATGCCTGACAACCAATCTTTCTTTTTGGTAGTGTTAAATTCTCATTGATTAACTGGTCATGTTTGTTAAGTGGTCTTGTTAACATTGGTGCTCTTTGCGAGCTGCTAACAAACTACATCTCAATGAAAGATTAATGAAAGCTAGTTAACTGTGCTGATTAGAAACTGGCAATTTAATATAAGTCTTCTTGCCTGTGACTGTTCTCATGTATTTATGCTTATGTAGGTGGTTTGGTCGTTGGCTTCAAGTTATCATTAGATAGCTTCATTCAGTAGACGAACCAATGTAGTATTCTATGTTGTGATTACAGCTCTTGCCTGATAAATCGGCCAATACCTCTGAGTGTTCATGTTTGTTGAAAATGGCATGTATTGTTTTCATCTTTAGAAAAAAAAACATCATTATCATAAACAACCATTTTGAATTTCCAAAATCAGCTGCACAGATTAGAATTCACCAGTTTTGATCCAGTTGAGTTGCCTGTGGGAGGCAACAAATGAGGAACAAAAGGGCAAAATGCTATTCTTATTTCAATGTAATCGTCTGAGCACTGCAGCCCCGCAAAAGTACAGGCTGGAGCAAAGAAGCTTTCAGAGACTCAGTCAGGCCGCTCAGTTTTGTATTATGAATCAGCGGGAGTGGGGTGGGGGGAGTGGATGCTGCCAGACATTTAACTGAGCCACCAGTCTCAATTGGACACTAGTCCTGATGTCAGCCTCTTATGTGGTCATTACTAGTAAAATACCGCCTTAAGGATCTGACCCTGCTGGCTGGGGTTTAGGATTTCTAAGCAGGATATAGTTCAGAGGACTTAACTATCAAAGAGAATTGCTGTGACTTGGCTTTGTAAACCAAACTACTAACGATTACACATGGAGGCCAGTATATCGTGGAGAAGCTTGGACTCGTGTGGCACAGTGGTAATGTCTCAATCTCAAGGCCAGAGGTCCCAGGTTCAAGACCCACCTCCTTCAGAGGTGTGTAATAACATCTCTTTGAACAGGTTGATTTGGAAACATCAGTCCTGCAGAGGAGAGTAAAAATGCTCATGTAGACCCAAAACTATAGACTTTATGTGAGTGTCTGATCAACCAATGATGAATGCACATGCCTTCCTGTCTGCACAATGTTTGACTTCCTCATATTTATCATTCTTCTTCTGTCTTTCATCCTCTGATTCTTTCCAAACTTCATTGCGCTCTTGCTGGAGGTGTTCTCATTTCCACGTTTGCAAAGTTATTGCAGGGTTTGGCATTCAATTCTTGCACAGTATGTGGTCTTTGCTGACAAATGTTGCCCATCTCTGATTGTCCTTTGAACTGAGTGACTTGCTAAGCCATTCCAGACATCAGCCTCTTATTCAGTCTGAAGAAGAATCGTCCAAGACTCAAAACATGTGCATCGGTTTCTCTTTCCACAGATGCTGTTGGACCTGCTGAGTACCTCCAGCATTCTCTGTGTTTGTTTCAGAAATCCAACATCCGCAGGATTTGGCTTTTGTTTGAGCACTATCAAAACATTCCACAAGGAACTCTTTCCCAAATCTGGTCAGGTGTAACCCATCCAACACATAAACGTAAAATTCAATAGAAGGGATCCTGTTGTGGCACAGTGGTAATGTCCCTAATCCTGAACCAGGACACCCGAGTTCAAGTCCCGCCTGCTCCCGAGGTGCGTAATAATATCTTTGAACAGGTTTATGGGAAAAATGGGTTAAATAAAAAAATCCAATAGCAAAGTCATCTTATGGTTGCAGGTGATAGTGTCCCTACCCTAGATCAGGAGGTCCAGGATCAAGTTCCACCTGCTCCATAGTGTGTAAATAACATCTCTGAACAAGTTAATTAGAAAAATAGGTTCATTAAAAACAATTTTAAAAAAAATTAAAATCCAATAGTAGGAGTCCCTTTTTGTGATGCAGTGGTAGTGTCCCTATCCCTAGAATAGGATGCCAGGTTCAAGTCCCACCTGTTGCAGTGATGTGTAATAACATCTTTGAACAGGTTGATTAGAAAAATACATTAAATGAAAAATTAAGCATGCTTTGTATTTTGATCTGTCCTCATTGTTTGAGGAGCCATGTGGTTTGAGACTCAGGGTTCTGTCACATATTTCATAGATTTGCTATGTTACGCTCTGACTCTTTAATCAGGCAGTATGTGGCCCTAATGGTTTCTCAATAGCCTGAGAATGACTGCTACCTGACTCTGGTAGATTCCTGCAAATTCTTTTATTTTGCATTATTATATGGAATACTGTTGTCTATAATACATCTCTTTAGTGTAGGTTATTACAGCCGTTCTTCACTCTCTCCAGTATGTGCATGCTGACGTTGTATCATTGCTAAACATCACTTTCTCATTCTACTATAATATGAATATCTAGAATTCAATACAAAATAAAACCCAACAGAATGGGATTTTACAGTAAGTTGCTTCATCTTGTGTAGGCACATAATCACATTATGTGCAGAACGGTGTAGACTTTTATATTTATCAATTTACTAAAGTCATATGATAAGCTACTCACTTTGGAACTTGTAGAACTTTTGAACCATTAATAAATTTAATACAATCCATTTTGTCAGATTTTCCTCTCTAAATACAACAGAGGTAGTGGGTTGTTAGTTCAGGTGGCTGGCTAGCATGTTTGCAAGCAGACTGATACCAACTAAGTGGGTTCAGTTCCCACACTGGCTGAGGTTACCATGAAGGATTCTCCTTCGCGATCTCTCCCTTCACCTGAGGCATGGCGACCTTCAGGTTAAACTACCAGTCATCTCTGTCTAACAAGCGAAGCAGCCCTATAGTCTGGTACGACAATAGCAACTTTACCTTTAATGTTTAGTTCCAAGGAGATAAAAATCAAAAACAAAACTCCAGCTTTTCCTTGTAAACAATCACCAGAGATTTCCAATTATGTTGCTTTAATAAGATTGTAATCTCCAATAAGTTGCGCGGCTCTCTGAACCTACTCTGCCATTCAGTAAGATCATGGCTGATCTAACCTCAAAGTTCACTTCCCTGGCCAATGTCCATATTTCTGGATGATTTTCCTCTTCAGTTTGGATATGTTCAACCACATGCCTGAATTAAGAATGTTGAGAGCTGAATGAAGACTGAGCCCTCTTGACCCAGTCCAAAATGACAAGTCTGGGACACATAGTTCTAGTCTGTCCAGCCATGTAAAACAACCATTCACACAAGCCTTGTAATCATATCATTCGTTTCGATTCAATCACCTTTAACAGTAATGTAGTGATATGAAGCAATGTGATATGCACAAAGAAAGATGCCATTAAAAGAAGCTTCAATTGAAGTTGGAAAAAAAATGCAGATTTATTTTTTATGAACTACTATATCTGTTTTCCACCACTCACTTTACCAATTTAGGTTGATTCATAGATTCCAAATGGGTAACAGATGGTCTATGTGTGCACTGCATAAGTCAGGAACAGTACTGTCATAAATAAATTACTGCAATAAAATTTTAAATGTTTTTTTTAAATGGAAAATGCTATGGATGAAATAAATGTCGAATTTCAGCCAACAATATGCAGTACTTTTATATTTACACAGGTTTAATGCCAATTTATGAAACTATCGAGCAAAAAAGCAATACTTCAATTTTAAAAGGTGCTGCTCGGTTAAACCAGACATTCTGAAATTAATGATGTACTGGCACATAATGAAATTCAACACCAAACATAAAGCATAGTAGGTAAGTGGTTTATGGTTATTCTTGGTGAGACATATCCTTAAACTTACTCCACTTCCTACCGGGCACCATTATAGGTCACAATAATTTCTAAACAAAGCATTTTTAAATTGAGCAATTTGTCAGATGTGGATATTACTGTTTGATGAGAATTTATTGCCCTTGAGAAGGTTGTGGTGAGTCAGCTTCTTGCAATCCTGGTAGTAGAGGTCACAGATTTGGAAGATGCTGCAGAAGGAGCCTTGGTGATTTGCTGCAGTGCATCTTGTTGATGATACACACTGTGCGTCAGAGGTGGAGAGAGTGGATGTTGAAGGGCTGCCAATCAAATGGGCTGTAACACTTCAGCCCATCAAAGTTGATTAGTTAACCAATCAGCACCCTTCCTGTTGTGATCTTTTAAAATTTGGCAGCCTTACATTTGTCTTGGTAAATGCAAGATGAAAAACTTTGCCAACACATTTCTCTTTTCAGAAATGCCATCTGTGTTATAATAATATCCATTTTTGTTTTAGCTCTAGAATTCCTTTTCTAAGCATCACCTAAGTCTTCCTCTTACTTAAAACTGATTTCTTTGACCAAGCTTTTGGTCCTAATATCTACTTTTGTGACTCAGTGTCACATTTTGATCATTAATGCAAGGTATATTGAGATGTTAGTGATGCCTTATAAGGTCTTCAGCTGTTAGTATTAAACACAAGAAAGAGCCATGGATGTTTTCTGTCTCACCCATACAATGTCCACAAACTGCTTTTAATGTCCCATAAATTGTGCATATTAAAAAGAATGGCACAAAATCAAAATTGTAGAATGACATTATATAGCACTCTGCCATTTGACCTATCGAACCCTTGGTGAGAGCTATCAGTTAGGTCCTGCGCTCTCTTGCACTTCCTTCAGATCACTTTCTGTTCTCTTTTTGTCTCTCCTTTTTCTCTGAAGCTTCATTAGTGAAATTATTAAGTGCTGCTGGGGCACTAAGGTGCATTTTTGTTGAGCAAATTTTACAGATCTTTCACTAACTGCAGGAATTGTCAAAATAACAGAGGACTACCTACCTGTAAACTCAATAGTATTGATACCATTGGAGCTCAGGGGATTATTACACCAAGTAATAAATTGCCAGAATAGATTTGACGGGAATGTGACATAAATGGGAACCAGCGACAACTGATGCTAGTATATATCATGCCTGAACATAAATAATACCGATCCTTTTTAACACAATGCTGCAATTTCCAAACTAAGCTAAAAGAAAAAATAGTGTGCATATGACAGAAATGTGATTCACAAAAAACATCCTGTTATACTGCTGAAGATCCTGCATGCAAAGTTATAAGTCGCTTTAAAGAGTAGTTGAAGTACATCATAAATATGTCTTGCTCTGTTCAGGAGTATCACTTTGCAACGGGTGCTCTAACATGATTAGAAATATTTAAAAGTTAATTGATCGAGGAATTTTAAGCCACAAGGGATTTACTTTCAGTGCAAAGTAAAGATATGAAAATAAGTATCCAACTCAACCCTGTTCATTTCTGGTATTAATGGTCACCATTCCTGGTTGGGTAGAGTACATGCAGTCAACCGATAGACTCCTAGGTGATGAGATACTCATTTAAATGTTTTAATAAAGCCATGCACCTCAGATCTAATCAGACTATCCCAATTTTAATGCTGGCTAATTTGATTTCCAGAGCCTTAACAAAGCTGATGGTGTTGAGGAATGCTGAATGAAACAGGCAGGTGTTTTTCCAACACTGCCGTGGGCTGAGTGAAGCACCCCTATATCTCTAATCTTTCACTCCCTCCTCTCCCACTGTCTAGCCACCACTTGGTGCTGAAGGTTTACCAACTCAGCAGCTAGTCCTGGCATCTGGCTAACTGCAGCCAGGAATTGGATACTGGGGCGGCTAAGAAACATTCCCGGTTCCCCGACTGCCCTTGCACACCTTCCCACACCTCCAACCTCTGAGTTAGTATCAGCCTGATAATATAAAAGGTTACATTTTTACATATGGTTGCATGTGTAACCCCAGTGTGACCAGATTCAGAGTTTCGCACAAACTGGGCAACAGATTTAAACCATTCAGAGCCTCAATCCTGCTTCAGCATTCAATTTAATCACACCTGATTTTAACCCTTTCTATCTATGCTTTTATTCCTTTCCTGAGATGTGCATTTCACTGGCAAGGCTGTCATTTGTTGCCTTGACCTCATTACCTTTGGACTAAGTGGCTTTCTAGTTAGATATAACTGAATTGTTTTGCTAGGCCATTTCAGAAGTCAATCATGTTGTTGTGGGTGTGGTGTCCTGTGTAGGCTAGACCAGATAAGGACAGCAGATTTCCATCCGTAAAGGGCATGAAAGAACCACGTGGATTTTTAACACCAAATGACGATGTTTTCATCTTTTCTAAAAATTCATTCACAGGTTATGTGAGTCACTGGCTAGGCTAGCATTTACTCCCTAATTACTAAGAATACACTTAAGTCAACCACATCACTGTGGCTCTGGAGTCAATGTAGGCCAGCAAATTCCTTCCCTAAAAGACATTAGTGAACGAGATGCCCTCAAGAATTGTTTTGTTAAACTCTTAACTCCAGATTGTTTTAAAAACCGAATTAAAATTAGTTCCACCATGGAAGTTAATCCTGAGTCCTCAGAACATTACCTGGATCTCTGGATCAATAGTGTAATTAATACAACTAGGCCATCACCTCCCTTTGATTTATTTTTCCAGAAAGCAGCTTTTAATTTCAGATTTATTAACTACATTAAAGTTTCACGAGCTGTGGTGAGATTTGAAACCATATTCCAAGAACATTAATCTAGACTGTTTCATTACTAGTTGAATGACATTACCAGTACACAACACCTCCCTTACCTCCTCCAGCCCTGTCACCTTTAATAGCCTTCCCTAACAAAAATCTCTCAACTTTGGTTTTGGCCTGAATGGCCTAGCTTTAACTTTACGTTTGTTCTGTCCAAGAGAGGAACTGGTTTATTTCTATTTACTCAATCAAATTACACTAGAACTGAACATGTCCTTTACTTCATTGATTTGGTCAGGTAAGACAATTAAAAATTTTTAAACTGCTGAACTGATAAATCATCTCCTGTTTGGTTAATCCATAACATCAGAGAATGGTAACAGCAGGAAAAGAGGCCATTCAGCCCACCATGTTCTTGCGGGCTGTCTGCAGGATCAACTCACCAAATTCAATGACCCCTCCTGCTTTTCCCTGTTGCCGTGTAAATATTTTCTTTTCAAATAATTACCCAATTGTCTTCTGAAAGTCTCAGATGAATCTTCTTCCACCACGTTTTCAGGGGGTGCATTCCTGGTCCTGACCACTTGCCATATCAAAATGTTTTTGTCTGTTTCCTTTGCTAAACACCTAAAATCAGTCTTCCTTGGTTTTTGATGACTCTGACAACAAGATAACTTTCTTCCTTTCTACACAGTCCAGATCCCTTATGATGTTGAACATCTCTATCAAATCTCCCTTTCAGCCTCTTTACCAGGCCAAATACCCAGCTTCTCCACTCAAAATGAAGCTCCTCAAACCTGGGGCCAATCACATGAATCTTTTCTGCACTGTCTCAAATGCCTTCATATCCACTGCAAAATACAGTGCCCAGAACTGGACACAGTTGAGGGAAAGCCAATGTTTAATAAGGGTTTAAAGTATTGGCAAAGATCGGGTTGTGGGTGAGGTTGTTGCCTTGCTCAGCGAGCTGGCTTGTTTTTGTTCAGACGTTTCGTCACCGTGCTAGGTGACATCATCAGCGAGGCCTCTGATGAAGCGATGTTATTCTACTCCGCTTAGAATTTATATTGTCCAGTCTGTTATGGTGAGTAGTGTCATATCCGGTTTTGATCTGTATGGGTTTGTATATGGGGTCCAATTCTATACGTTTGTTGATTGAAGTATGGGTGGAGAACCATGCCTCTAGGAATTCCTGTGCGTGTCTATGTTTGGCTTAGGCTACTATGGTCACTTCATCCCAGTCCCTGTAATAAAGGTTCATGATAACTTCCTTGCTTTTGTACTCTATGCCCCTAGACATAAAGCCCAGGATCCCAAATACTCTAAATAACCACCAAAGGCAGCTCAGAATGGGTAGTACATTTTAGCCCAGCCAGTGATGCCCAAATCCCATTTACAAATATATTTTTAAAATCCTTCTCAACTTTCTCTGCCGCCTTCAATTATTTCTACATGTATATCCCTAAACGTTAAGAAATAAATTCAATCAGAAAATGGAAGAGTGTGCCTGTTAAACCTGTGAGATTTTCACTTTACAGAAACCATCACTGAGTACAGAGATATGAATGTGGTTCCCACAGGATACACGTAATGACATTAAACCATAAGTGTTGGTTAAAGAAAAAGGGAAAACCTTGTGAACCCAACATTAATCTTGACAACAATAATGGAGTACTTTCATTAAGTCTGGGTCTTTATGCAGCTTTTACTGAAGCAAGAATAAACTGCTTTTAAGACACTTAGCCGAACTGACTATTTTGTAAGAAATCAGGAATGAGGTAACAAAATCTGTCCCAGATATCTGAATAACTGCAATCTTCAGTCAGAGGCCATTTTACTAGCCTTTGCTATCACATTAGACCACAACGATTTAATTTATTTGGTTGGTAATGCAAACTGACCAAGTAAAAGTTCACTGGTTTAAAAATATATGAGCCTATGCTTAGTTGGGAGGGTTTGCAGCTGGATTGCATGCCCTGGTGTCTTCTGAGAATTAAATTTTGAGCTTTATGGGGTTTTGGGGGAAAAGAAAAATAGGTAATAAGTCTAGGGCAAGTGTTCAATTGAAAAAAAAATCATTTTAATGTCTTTTATTATTAATTTTAATGGTTTGGTGGTCTGCAATATCAGAGACCAAGATTGCAAAGGTCTGTTCCAATGGGTCCAGTGGTGGCAGGCCCTAGATAGCAATGGTGGGGTGGCACGGTGTCTTGATGGTTAGCAAAGCTGCCTCACAGCACCGGGGACTCCAGGTTCGATTCTTGCTTCAGGTGACTGTCTGTGTGAAGTTTGCACATTCTCCCCGTGTCTGTGTGGGTTTCCTCCGAGTGCTCCAGTTTCTTCCCACAGTCCAAAGATGTGCAGGTTAGGTGGATTGGCCATGCTAAATTGCTCATAGTGTTCAGGGATATGCAGATTAGGTGGGTTACAGGGGAAAAGGGTAGGGGGATGGGTCTGACTGGGATGCTCTTCGCAGGGTCAGTGTGGACATGTTGGGCTGAAGGGCCTATTTCCCATAAGGATCCTATGAGAGGTAAAACCAGCAGGCTGGAACATCAGAGGGTAGTGAATCGATGGAATTCTTTACCTCAGAAGGCTAAACTTAATTATACTTAAATGTTTTGAAGTCTAAGATGGACAGATTTTCAATCAATAAGGGAATCAAGGTTTATAGGGAATAGGCAGGAAAGAAGAGTTGAGGATTATCAGATTAGCTGTGATCTCACAGGATAGCAGAGCAGATTTGATTGACTGAGTGGCTTACTTCTGCTCCTACATCATATGGCCTTATGGACTTCCACCTCCCCATATTGCCGTACCTCCTCGTATTTCCTAACTCTTCTTCATGGTCTGTCATATCCACCATACCCCTAGGCATTTTTCCATGTGTCCTCAATGCACGTCCCCTATGTATCCTTCATTGCTTCGCAGGCAGTATCCACAATAGCCTTCAAAATGGTTACTAAGAAAAATTAATTCAATGGAGAAAGTGCTGCAATGCATCTCACCAGTTACACAATGCTGGTAAGCATAATGATCAATTTACCTTTGCAGGACTGAGCACTTTAATCAAACACTTAAGTAAGAGCACATCTAATTTACAGTCCAGAATCTCAGTGTTGAAACTATTTTGTTTTTCTATTTCTAATATTGTCAATGACACAATTCTAGGAGCAGGTGACTGTTTGATTCAATGGTGTACCTGGGGCTCCCCTTTGGTTCACTAAACCTTTAAGGTGCTGTGAACCATGTATTCCTATCTATGGAGCCTGGCTCTATGGAAAATATCAAGTGGCTTTGGATTCTCAGTTCCGTAATGGGACCAGCTAGGGTGAATGTGTTGCTTCTGGGTGGGTTCATCATATTCTTATCCATCATCAGGAAAAGTTGTTGGAAACAGGATTGGGGTGGGGGTGGGGAGGGGGGGGGGTGTAGCGGGGGGCGGGGGTGGTGGGGGGATGGCAGGAATCCTGGAATCGGGTCCGATCTGCCATTTCTGAAGGGCTCCTTAGATGATGGGACTTTCAAAAGATGATTCTCTGTGCCATTTCTTCATGGTCGTTCTTTCAATGGATCCTCTACTTCATACAATTAACACAAATACTGCAGATGATCAAAATCTGAAATTAAAAACAGAAAATGCTGGAAACATTCAGTATATTGCACCGAATCTGTGGAGTGAAACAGAGGTGACATTTCAAGTTGTGGTGACACATCATCAGAACTGGGGATAAGTATAAAAATAATCAGTTTGAAGCAATTGGACAGAGGGATGAAGGAGAAGAACAAATAGGAAGGTCTGGGGTAGAATGGAGGGCAAAGAGATTAAATGATAAAATGTTTCTTGGTACAAAAACAAAAGGAAGAGGTTTAAAAAAAACAAATGGTGTTTAACTTTGACTAGCTCTGTGATGTATATTGAAGCAGATCACAATTCTAACAACAAAAGTGCTGTGGAGGTTGTATAACTGGTGTAGTAATCCAGAGACTAATGCTCCAAATTAAAATCCCACCACGGTAGCTGCTGGAATTTAAATTCAATCAATAAATCTGGAATATTAAGCTAGTCTCAATTTTGGGACCATGACAACTTGCATTTTTTAAAGTTCAGTCTGGTTTGCTAATTCTTTTAGGGAAGCAGAATGAACAATGTTGCATATTTTGTAGCTTGGATCTATGCAGAGACAACACTAGCTTCCATGTATATAACAGGTTCTATTCACAGTGCTTCAAAACGTCTGCTCCATGCTTCAGTTCCAGCATCTAGATCCTCCAGTTTGTTTATACCCAGGCATTATGAATCAAGCACACTGAGCATCAGTGGTAAACAGATTCACACAATCAAACACAGAGCAATTGAACATTACAGACATAGATTCATACAATCATACAGCACAGAAGCAGACACTTTGGTCCAACCAGTCCATGCCAAGCATAATCCCAAACTAAATTAGTCCCATCTTCCTGCTCCTGGCACATATGCCTTCACACCTTTCCTTTCCATACTTACCAAAGTGTCTATTAAACGTTGTGATTGTGCCTCACATCCACGACTTCCTCAGGAAGTTCATTCCACACGCGAACCTCGCTATAAAAAAAATTGCTTCTCATATCTTTTTAAAATCCGTGTCCTCTCACCTTAAAAATGTGCCCCCTAGTCTTGAAATCCTAGGATCAAGACACCTACCACTAACCCTATCCATACCGCTCATGATTTTATAAACCTCTATAAGATCATCTCTCAACACCTGAAAGAATTCCCAGACTATCCAGCCTTTCTTTACATCACAAAGCTTCCATACCCAGCAACATCCTGTTGCTGATATAAAGAGACTATAATTTCCTGCATAGATCCTGCGATAAACTGGAAACGACTTGAGTTCCAATGTTATGTCTTATAATATCTCCAAACCCTTATAACTTTTATGGATCTCCAACAGCCATTCACTACTTATAGTATATCTGCTTTATGAACTAAATTGCTTCCAATTCCTGCACAATGTTTTAATAAGCCTGCATTCCCCCATACATATTTTCTTTTTGTTGAGAGGGCAGTATGGGCTGAGCTGCTAACCTACTGATAATGCGGCCTTACAATCAGCCAACAGATGTGCGTTACAGGACAAGGCAGCAAATGCCAGTGTTTCTCTTTCCCAGGGGCCTGGTATAAATGTGCCACAGCTGTACCAGTTACACTAGGACTGCCCAAAGAATATTCCTGTGCAGCTGCATGGGTTCACTGACTGGAATGGATCATGGTTTGAATCAAATATATTCCATTTTTTAAAATGATGTTTGTAGATAAATCTGTGATATACCAAATAAAGAAAACTTTGTAACTGAGGATTAATAGGATCAAAATCTCCACTTGTGTTCAGTTTCATTCTGCGCAAATAGATTCTAATTAATAGATAAATTATGAGTACACTTATGTTAAGATCTGTATCTCACCCTTGACGCTGACCACAACTTGCCTTGGGAGTTAAAACTTCTGCTTTACCAGGTTCAGTCGACTCATAGAATTTAAAGCACATCCCACAGGACTTAGTAAAGTATTCTGTTTACACCAAACATACAAAATTAATTAGGTAAAGAGATTTTTAAATCTGGATTTAATAGAAATAGGAATGCTGGAACAGGAGTCAGCTATGCAGCTTCTTGAGCTTGTTCTACCATTCAGTTTGAGCCATGACCAAGACACAGGCATTGTGCAGCTGGAGATAAAGTGATGTTATTTCAGGATTTTTTAAAGTGTAACATTCACTTAAACTAAAATAGCAGCAAGACCTAGGGATTGATACCAGAATGGAAAGGTTCTGACCATGAGGAAAAGACTCAACAGGCTGGGACCTTATTTATTTGAGTTCTCTAAAATGAGAAGGCTGACGAGTGAAGAAGAGTCTGGATGTCCAGAAGATACAGGACTCGAAATATTAACTCCGTTTCTCTTTCCACAGATGCTGTGAGATTCTCCAGCGTTATCTGTTTTATTTCCAGCATCTGTAGTATTTTGCATTTGTAAAGCTGAAGGGCAGCCTGTCAGAGGTCTTTCAAACTATTAAAAGGTTTCTACAAGGTGAATGTAGAGAAGGTGGTCCCACTTGGTTGATGGTGGCAGGAGAGGGTGCCACTAATTACAAATACTCACTAATAAGTTATCAAGAGAGTGGTTAGAATGTTAAATGGCTGTAAGGAGTAACTGAGGGAAACAGTGTGGTTGCACTTAACAGGAAACTACCCAGATAAATGAAAGAGAAAGGTATGGTCATACTAAGAGGATGAGGTGAAGTTGGGTAGGTGGAAACTGAAGTAAAATGCAAGCACTGGTATTGATCAGTTGTGTTTTGTTTGTGCTGGAACTTCAAAGTAACTATTTTCAAGATATTATCTGAACAGAATGAAAAAGTATTTTAATGGAAATGCTATATCTGGCACAAGCTCTATTACTTTCTCTTAAAGCGGAAGTAATCTAAAACCTCCTTGTTCACGTTCACTTGAGTGTTAATTCCCCTCTGTAGTACATGCCAAATCACAAAATACAGTCGAAGGCTGGACTTTACTTTCGTCTCCCTCCAGACCCCCTACCCCACACAATTCCCTGGCCAGGCATGTTTTCAGTGTAGCGGGAAAGTAGACAATGGCAAAAGGCTAGCCCAGTGCTTTCCTGAGAAGACATGTCTCAGTTCTCCATTATACAGTCAGTGGTTAAATGCTGAAATGGACAGCCCTGCCCACAATTTTGAAAAAAAGAATCAATAACGGGCAAATGAGTTAGCTTGCAGGCATATTGATCTCTGAGTATTACACTACCTTGCCATCAAGACAAGTGCATGGCACAGGCAGGATGACAATGGGAAAGCTGTTTTTATAACGAATTTTGTTAAAAAGTGGGACGGAAAAGGGAGCAATGTCATTCAAGCACTCCCTTTGCATTGTACCTCTCAGCCTGGTCCCTAAAACCTATACCCCAGCCCCACCCTAGCCTTTGCCCTTTTACCTAAGATTCCCAATTACTCCTCATTCAAAATTCTCGGCACTCATCTCTCCCTCATTGTTGGCCACATCCTCTTTATCCCAGGGGATTGCTCAAAGTCCCAGCAGTGCCCACTAATGTCTTCCTGAGAGATGACAACAGGTTCCTGCACTTCAGAGTCACTGCCACATTCCCAGGAAGCGGTCTTGGCAAGTCATAGAGTCATAGAGCTGTACAGCATGGAAACAAACCCTTCAGTCCAACTCTTCCATGCCGACCAGATATCCTAAACTAATCTAGTCCCATTTGCCAACATTTGGCCCATATCCCTCTAAACCCTTCCTATTCATATACCCAGCCAGGTGCCTTTTAAATGTTGCAATTGTACCAGCCTCCACCACTTCCTCTGGCTGCTCATTCCACACACACACACCACCCTCTGCGTGAATAAGTTGCTCCTTAGGACCCTTTTAAATCTTTTCCCTCTCACCTTAAACCTGTGCCCTCTAGTTTTGGACTCCCCACGCTGGGAAAAAGACCTTGGCTATTTACCCTATCCACGTCCCTCATGATTTTATAAACCTCTTTGAGGTCTCCCCTCAGCCTCTGACACTTCAGGGAAAATAGCCCCAGCCTATTCAGCCTCTCCCTCTAGCTCAAACCCTCCAACCCTGGCAACATCCTTGTAAATCTTTTCTGAACCCTTTCAAGTTTAATAACATCTTTCCTATAGCAGGGAGACCAAAATTGGACACAATATTCCAAAAGTGGCCAAACCAATGTCCTGTACAGCTGCAACATGTCCTCCCCACTCCTGTACTCAGTGCACTGACCAATAAAGGCAGGCATACAAATGCCTTCTTCATTATTCTGTCTACCTGCGTCTCCACTTTCAAGGAAATATAAACCTGTATTCCAAGGTCCCTTTGTTCAGCAACACTTCCCAAGACTGAGGGGACCCTAGATCGTTGGGCAGTTGTGAGATCAGTAAGCATCTTTGAATCCTGCCCCCTATGTTCACAGTCTCAGGCGTCATGGCTCCAGTTTGGGAAATAAGTTAAGATTTCAGAGTCCACTGTATTAGTTGGCCCATTGAGACTGGTCCACCATTCAATGAGATCTTGGCTGATCAGATAACCCTCAACTCCACTTTCCTGACCTTTTCCCGATAATAATTGATTCCCTTACTGATTGAAATCCCACCTAATGAGCCAGCCTTGACTGCTTATTCTGAATTGATGCCCTTTGATCCTATACTGTCTCATGAAGGGAAACAACCTTTCCCTATATATCCTGTCAAGCCCCTGAGAATCTTACATGTTTCAATAAGCTCAGGTCTCTATGTTCCGACAAGCACAGGTCCGACCTACTCAAACTCTGCTCAGAAGACAGTCCATTTATACCTGCTATCAGCCCAGTAGACCTTCTCTGGACTGCTTCTAATATTAGTATATGTTTCCTTTAATAACTGGCCTAAAACTGTTCACAGTATTCCAGTCGGGGTCTGACTTGTATTGCTTTAGCAAACCCTCTCTACCTTCATACTGTCTTTGAAACAAAGGCCCGAAACGTCAGCCTCTCTGCTCCTATGATGCTGCTTGGCCTGCTGTGTTCATCCAGCCCTGCACCTTGTTGTCTCAACATTTCATTTGCTTTCTGAATATTACTTAAACTTGGATGTTAGTGTTTTGTGATTCACGGATGAGTTCTTGCCAATCTCTCTGTTCTGTAGCCTTCTACAGTCTTTCTCCATTTAAATAATATTTTGCTCCGCTATTCTTCCTACCAAATTGTGTTTCTTCCTCCGTCTCTTCTCCTTCTGGCCTCCCACACCACTGCCTGGCCAGATGACAGTTATAGGGTATTTGAAAGCATAAGGACACAAGGACAAAAGTATAGAAGAGTAAGAAATCAATATTGCCTGCTAACATCATTGTGCTGTTGAAAGTCATAAGGGATTGTGAGATGAAGGTAAAGTATGATGTGAGAAGGTATACCCCACAGCAACATTCCTCCATCCTCAATATTTTCAGCATGACAACTGCTCCAGTTATTCCCAATTCCCACTCCTCAATGAGTGTGAAGGACTGGCCTTCTGCCATCTATTATGTGCCACCTCGACCCCTGCTGAAGAGAGGAAACTTGCCCAAGAACGAATGCAATAAAGGTTCACCAAACTAATTCCTGGGATGGAGAGATTGTTCAATAAAGAATGCTTATGCAAGGGGTGATGGTGTTGCAGAGGTAATATCACTGAACACTTCATAAAACTGGACTAATTATTCAGTAGCTCAGATGAACGGATTGAAGATATGGGTTCAAATCTTACCAGGGCAACTGAAGAGTTTTGAATTCATTGATTATTCTGGTATTAACAACTAACCTAATGGTGGCAATGAAATTATTTTGTACAAACCCCAACTGGTTTGCCAATGTCCTTTAGGGAAAGAAATTTGCTATTGTTCCCTGGTCAATAACATGTGATTCCAGACCCACAGAAATATGACTGACTCCAAACTGCCCTCTGAAATGACCAAGTAAGCCAATTTATTCAAGGGGCAAGTAAAGATTGGCAACAGATGCAGACCTTTGTAGTGGCATCTATACCTCACCAAAGAATAAAGAAAATAAACTTAAATAGATTGGACATTTATTCTTTAGAGTTTAGAAGAATGAGAAGTGATCTCATTCAAAAATACTGAACATTTAAAAGGTTCAACATAGGAACAGGAGGAGGCCATTCAGTCCCTCAAGCCTGCTCTAACATTCAATGAGATTATGGCTAATCTGTGGTCTAACTCCATATGCCTGCCTTGGGCCCATATCCCTTGCTTAATAAAAATTTGCTTGCCTCAGATTCAAATTTAACAATTGAATTAGCATCGACTGCTGTTTGAGGAACAGAGTTCCAAACCTCCAACTTCTCTTTGCGTGTAGATGTGCTTTCTAACATCTCTCCCGAATGGCCTGGGGCTAATTCTTAGACTATCCCTGCTGGTTCTAGAATCTTCAATGAGTAGAAACAGTTTATATTTATCTACCCTGTTTTTCCCCATTAATATACTGAAATCTTCAATTAGATCACCCCTTAACCTTCTAAATTTGAGAGAATAAAGGCCTAATTTCTCTCAATTCTCCTCATAACTTAACACTGAAGTCCAGATATCATCTTTCTAAACATGGTGGTTGAACACTTCCAGGGCCAAAACATCATTCCTATGGTCTGGTTCCCAGATCAGCTCGCAAAACTCTCAGTAGGGTTGAACAAGGGTTTTGCATAACCGCAACAAAATGTCTGCATCCTGATACTTCAGCCCTTTAGATATGAAGACCAGCATTCCATTTGCCTTCTTGACTATTTCCTGTGCCACTTCATGGCATTTTAAAGAGGTATGCACTTGAACCCCCAAATCTTGTTGGATATCCACTGTATTTAACTTTGTGCCTTTTAAAGAATACCCTGATCTATCTAATTTCAGTCTGAACCTCACATTTGCTAATATTAAAATCCATCAGCCACAGCTTTGCCCATTCACCTAATCTGTCAATATCCTGTTGTAATTTTATGCTGTCGTCAACATTGTCTACAATGCTGCCCAATTTTGTGTCATCAGCAAATCTGGATATTTGACTTTTTGTGCCATTATTCAAATCTTTAATGAATATTGTGAATAATTAAGGCCCCAACACAGATCCCTGCGGGACACCATTAGATACGTGCTGCCAATTTGAGTACTTGCTTACTATTCCAACTGGGTATCATATTTAACAGGTAGATGCAAAAAGGATATTACAGCTGCTTGCAGAGGGGAGAGGATTGATTGAAGGGGGAGTGGGGGAAGGGTTGCCGGACCATTTCGGAACAACTGGACACCATTTCAGAATATGGACAGACTGTTTAGAGGGGGGCATTTCTTCATGTATAAGGTACAAACAATCTTTGGGATTCTGTTTCCAAGAGGGATGCGGAGGCTCAGTCATTGAGTAAGTTCAAGACTACGACCCATAAATTTCTAGGTATTGAAAACATCAAGTGAAAGTGTTGGAAAATAGATTTGAAATAGACCATCAGCCATGATCTCATTGAATGCTGAGTAAAGAGATGAAATGGTCCACTATGGCCACTATTTCTTAGGTTCTTGTGAGTGGGGTAACCAAGTGCTTAGGTTATGTGATAACAAGGTGTAGAGCTGGATGAACACAACAGGCCAAGCAGCATCAGAGGAGCAGGAAAGCTGACGTTTCGGGCCTAGACCTTTCTTCAGAAAAGATGTGCTTGCGCAGTTGAATAGTTGAATTGACAATGTGTGCAAACTGTGAAATGCAGATGTGAATGTTGCAACGTTGTTAAGTATGCAAGGGTGAGGTCAAATACATTGACATGAGCTATGAGTCATAACTGATAAAGATCATTGGTGGGATGAGGTGCACTGAGTGGTGCTTGAGGCTCGTCCTGCAGTTGATGCAATATAGTATTTGAAGATGCACTTAAACCTTTCTATCTGTCCTAGTGATGTGAGCATCATTGACAAAGACATATTTATTGTCTATCTCCAATTAACATTCTGAAGGTTCTGGTGACAAGCTACTTTCTTGAGGTATGAAGGGAGAAATACAGAAGGATCCAGAGGGTGGTGAGTGTAGGGAATGAGTTCGCAGAGGTAGTGGTGGAAGTGAATACAATTTTGTCATTTAAGAAACATTTAGACAGCTACGTAGATAGGAGAGATATGGAGGGTTATGGACCAAACACAGGCAAATGGTACTAGATCACTTATGAATATTGGGCAGCATAGACAGGCTTGGCCAAAGAGATTGCTTCCATGCTGTAGACCTCTATGACTCTGTGAATCTATAACTGTTGCAGTCTATCTGTCGTAAGTACATACACAGCACACTTCGCAATTGAGTTCCAGAATTTTGACTCACCCACAATGAAGGAATGTCAATATATTTCCAAGTCAGGATGGAGAGGAACTTGCAAATGTTGGTGTTTCCAGGCTTCAGCTGCCTTTGTCCTACCTGGTGGTGGAGTCTGCAGGTTTGTTGAAAGAGCTTCGGTGAGTTGTTGCAGAGCATTTTGTCGTTGGCACACACAGTGGCGGAGAGAGGGAATGTTGAAGGTAGTGAATGGAGTCTAGCTCTGCATTACATCCACTCCTCAGAAGCTCACTAGCACTGAAGCTTACTGACACCAGCTCCACACTGTCTTCCCAATACATGGCATCCAAGAACATTGGGTCAGGGTCGCTGTCCACTTACACTGTTCTTGTATATTATTCCTCTTGGCCATGCCCTCTTGTTCAAGCTGTTTATTTCTCTCCTGCTGCCAGGATGTATCTCATGAAGTGCAGTTTGGTTTTAATTAGTGCAGGCTAGCTTTAAGTGTTTTTATTGCATAGATCAGTATTTTGCATAATCGTGTTTAAATAAAAAGAGTTTGTGGGAACTCTTAAGAGTCTGACAGTAGCCCCGTAGTCATGGCCGAGTGGTTAAGGTGATGGATTAGAAATCCATTGGGGTTTCCCCATGTAGGTTCGAATCCTGCCGACAACGCTTCCTCAACGGGCTGGTTTTGGGGCGGCACAGTAGCCTAGTGGTTAGCACTGCTGCCTCACAGCGCCAGAGACCCAGGTTCGATTCCACCCTCGGGCAACTGTCTGTGTGGAGTTTGCACATTCTTCCCGTGTCTGTGTGGGTTTCCGAGAGCTCCGGTTTCCTCCCACAGTCCAAAGATGTGCAGGTTAGGTGGATTGGCCATGCTAAATTGCCCATAGTGTTCAGGGATGTGTAGCTTAGGTGGCTTATAGGGGGATGGGTCTGGGTGGGATGGTCCAAGGGTCGGTGTGGACTTGTTGGGCCAAAGGGCCTGTTTCCGCACTGTAGGGATTCTATAATGATAACCTCATGTAAACCTGTGGACAGCACAGTAGCCCAGTGCTTAGCACTGCTGCCTCACAGCACAAAGGACCTGAGTTTGATTCCAGCCTCAGGTGACTGTCTGTGTAGAGCTTACACATTCTCCCTGTGTCTGCGTGGGTTTCCTCCGGGTGCTCCGGTTTCCTCCATAGATGTGCAGAGACAGTAAGGACTGCAGATGCTGTGCAGGTTAGCTGGATTGGCCATGCTAAATTGCCCATAGTGTCCAGGGACGTGCAGGCTGGGTGGGTTAGCCATGGGAAAATGCAGGATAGTGGGGTGGGTCTGAGGGGGATGCTCTTCAGAGGGTTGGTGTGGACTCGATGGGCCAAATGGCCTGCTTCCACACACTGTAGGGATTCTATGATTAGGTAAGTCAGAGAGTGAGATGCAGCACACTGAGAGTGGAGACAGCACAGTCTCTCAGTACAGGAGACAACCACAAGTCCAAAACTGATAGCAGCCTAACATGTGAGGATTAATCAACTAAAGGGTTGTATGAGTAAAGACAGATCAACCCAGCATGCAGCCACTTAGCAGCACATTCTGCACTTCCCATTATCCTGTTTATCACCTTTTCTCTCATTATAAATTCCAATGTACACATATATTACCGTTTCGTCTGTGAACTTACCCATCTAATTGTACCATCTGGCCACAATTCTGCACAAAATGCTTTCTGATTGTTTTTAATCACTGCCTTTTCAGAATAACTGAAATTGCTGACATCAAAAAGAAAGGTTTAAACAAAAATTTTAAAAAGCACCTTTTATAGTAATGTGCATCCATTAAATATGTCATTTATCTTTTAATGACTCCATCTTAAAGGTTTCATTTGATGCCTTCAATTCCTCACTAGAGGAGAGATGCTTGTCTAGTGGTAATGTCACCAGTGATACAGAGGGCTAATGCTGCAGTGAGGAATGTTCAAATCTCACAATGTAAGCTAGAGGAATTTAAATTCAATTGATAAAACTTGGAATTGAAAGGTAGTCTTAGTGATAGTAACCGTGACTGCTGTCATTGTTTGTTGTGACAATGCATCAGGCTCATTAATGACCTTCAGGAAAGAAAATCTGCCATCTGTTCTGAGGAAGGGTCACCAGAGCCGAAACATTAACTCTGTTTTTCCCTTCACAGATGCTGCCAGACCTGCTGAGCTTTTCCAGCAACTTCTGTTTTTGTTCCTGATTCACAGCGTCTGCAGTTCTTTCGGTTTTCAAATCTGCCATCTTTACCTGGTCTGGCCTATGTGTGACTCCAGACTCACAGCAATGTGGCCCAGCATGCCACTCAGTTCAAGGGTATTTAGGGAAGGGCAACATGCTGTTAAGTAACACTCACATCCCATGAAAGAATTAAACAAAAGCCAGCCTTTGTCTTTGTCCAGTCATTGTGTTTCTGGCAAATAAATGTAGATTGTGCAGATTGGGTGCATGTAATCCAGGTATTTTGTTAGGATTTATTTGTGCCATTCAGTCAATGCATTGGTAAAATATTCTAGCAAAGTTATCTGAGGAAAAATATTGCAATATTTTTATTTAGGTAAAGTGTATATGTCGCAAGCAACGTTATAAGCAATGAGACCATCGGTGTGGTTAGGGGCCAGCAGGGCTATGTGAGTGAGATAAAAGATGCTACTGTTATATACACTGTTATACATACTTCGAATTCTCCAAACTTTGAAACTCCAAGCCTTAAGCTCAGAGAGAGACAATGCTTTATTTCTCTCATCACGACTAAATCCATTTTTCAGAAACAAGTTTAGTTGAATTTTGATGCAGCTTGTAATTATCTCACCTGCTATGCTTACAGTCAGTGAATGTAAATATATTAAAAGCTAGCAGAGAGAGACATACAAACTGTCTTATCCCATGTAATTGGTTTTTACATTCAAAAGATGAACAAATTGAATTCTGAAAGCTAAGATTACCACCGGCATTTAGTCATAGCAGAAACAGAAAGACAGGGACAGACATGGGCACAAAGTTATATATCCAGAAGCTAGTTATGAAACACCAAATTGAGTATTTAAGGAAATTATTTGGAAGTTATAAATCAGATAAGGCTGGACCTGAAATCCTATCCGCCTCAACCCTGCCAATCAAAGCTATAAGCTCTTTGCCTCTCCCAAAATGCTGAAAGACAACAGGAACAGATTAAATTTGATGCAGAGAAGTGTTGAATTAATGTATTTTACAAAAAAATATGAAATAAAGGATAGAATTCTAAAGACGATGCAGAGAGACCTGGCTGTTTCTGTGCACAAATCATTGAAGGTTGAGAAAGTGGTCAACAAGGCATTTAAGATTTTATCCTTGGCAATTAAGGTCCATTGAAAGGCATTCCTGCATTACCAGGCCAAGGGGAGGGGGACGGTGGTTGACAAGATGGTTGGGGGTTCACTGTGCTGGGAACGTAGCAAGCAAACGGCAGGTTTCCGAGGGATCCATGGTTCGAAAGTGGTCTGAACCTGATTCAGATATTTGACAATGGGAAAGGACAGGAAGTCCCTTGTCTTTAATACTGATGCACCTCTACTTCTGACCCTGTATCACTTTTCCTGCCATCATGCACTTGTCCTGGGTCCATGGCAATCCCAGAAAGGGGTTGGGGTTGGGGGTGTAGGGATTATTATGCTAGCAGCAGACGTATGCCACTGTAGTGGCGCTGCTGAGTACAGAAGAGCTGCCGGCCCCTGATTGGGTGACAGATTTTGGCAAGTGAGATTTCTATCTCCAGGACCTTAAATCCACCATCGGCCTGAATCCACTAAAGTCCTGAGTTGTTGAGAGTCTTTCAAATAAACAGGTGACTTTGGGTTCTCGCTGGATCTTCAATGAGATGGCCATCACCTCCTCAAGTTTCCCTCCAGGGAGTACAAAGCTATGAAGGTTATGGTGAATCTCTATAAAATATGATTCGTCCTCAACTGGAGAACTGTGTCCAATTTTGGGCACATGAAGGAGGTGAAAGCAGCAGAAAGGGTGCAAGAAAGGTTCATATAATAATTCATTATATAGATAGATTCTCTTCAGAAGAGAGAAGGTTGAAAGGAGATTTGCTTAAAATTATGATGTATTGGATAGAATAAAACAACAACCCATGAGCAGAGGATATCCCTTTAAGACCATAAGGAGCTAGGGAGTACTCTGAAAGAGGGCTAATTGTGTTTCTAATTGTAAAATCATTAGATTTCCATAAATGCCCATATAACCTGAGGTTGCACTGAAGATGAAAAGCTAAGAAACAAAAGTTAACAGAAAGTCAATTGCAGTGGAGTTAGGTCTTTTGTTTGACTGCTCCAAATGCACTAAGAGATTGTGTAAAGAGGAAATAAACAGGTTCTATCCAAATGGAACACTTTGTTTTTGGTTTGACTGTGTTCGAACATATCTTGGTGTTGAAACAAGCCTCTCAGAAAATGCAATGTTATTGGGTGTGCTAAACAGCTGGGGAAAGCAGAGACCAGAAGACAATAAGGGCGTCAGATTATTTATTAAGACAATGACCATTGCTAAAGTTATAGTGTTGCCACTGCCCACCTTTTGTGCTGGCACCAGGAACGAGCCCATAATTCCAGATAGTCTAACCTCACGTTTAATCCCTCTTTTCCTACACACATGATCACAGGATCCTCCAACCACCTGCCTCCCATTCTGTTAAAGCTTAGTAATCCCTTTGAAACACTGTCACTGTTAGGAGTCCATACTTTGTACACTTTAGCAGAACTAATTCTGTACAGCCTACATCCCACATGAAAATCCCACTGACCCTTCTCCCCATTGCTAACCTAAACTGGTTCCTAAACTACCAACATCCCTGATTTACAATTCTTCAGCTTTGCATGCAAAGACTATATGGTCATATTGATCCCTCTCTCTATAGCCTGCTCCAACTTTATACCTACCATTCCCTTATACCTGCAACAACATATCTCCCTCACGCCATCCCTGAACTCCGCTACACTGATTCTGGACCTGTGTGCATTCTCCTCCCACTGTCCTTCCTTAAATCCACCATTGCTATCTATATATTGGCTGCCATGAATATGTATTTTCTTATGTGTTACAGTGTCACAGAGAGGATTGCTTGCTGTAAAGTACTTTGGATTGATTTCCTATACTCTATAAATGTAAGGTTTTTTTCTTGTGATATGTTATCAATGCATAACAGCAGAAAACACAAATTTTATGCATTATTTAAAGACCATACTGAACGAAAATATTCAGACTGCCCAATCTACTAACTTTGACTGTGAAAGTTGCATTGTTACAATGGTGACTGTGCATAAGGATCAAGGGAGAGGAATCAACTGAAGAGATATATAGCGTATGCATCCAATTATTTTTTCTGTTTTCATCATTCAGACTTTTTTTTCAAATCAGCAAAATAAATTACCTGTCTCTAATCTAGATACTTACATCTTAAGGTTACAGCAGAATATGTACTAATAAAACATATCATGTGATGATTAATAGACAATATTTCATGACCAACATTGAGATTTGATAAATATCTCCACTGAGGTTGGCCAGATAATGAGATGGATGGCCTCATGAGTGGAGACATTTATCATAAGATGCTACTGTCTGTGATATGTTCTATTTATAAACATTTACAATGTTTTCAATTGTTAAAAGAAATGAACACTTGTGAGTCCTTTGTACTGTTATTTAACCTCAAAAAATAGAGGACACTGCTTTATGGTGTCACTTGATCTTTTGATGTGACACGATGAGAATCTATTCATCTCTTCCTATAATTCAAGCATTTTACAATAGTTTACATCATGTTGGAAATATGCATCTACTTATTAACCCTGTAATGGTCAACTGATCTGAGAGCTTTCCAGGTCAGTTGTAGTGGCCATTTTATTTATAGTCTTGTCAATTTACAACGTGCAGTGTTGATGTTCCAGTATTTTATTTATTTTAATTATGTTGGCATCACAAGCTAACATTCATTTTCTGTCAAGCTATTTTAAAGTTCTGAATGTGGTAACTGTGTGATAATGACCAGAAAATCTGTGCTTGTGATGTTGTTTGAGGAATTGATATTGGGCAGGACACTGGAGAAAGTCTCCTTAGCGCTTCTTCAAAATAGTGCCTTGGGCTCTTTTGTCTGAATATGCAGTTAGGGAACCTTGGTCTAACATCTCATCAAAAATTCAGTGCCTCTGAGAGTGTAGTGCTCCCTCAGTGGGATATGAGCCTTGGATGATATGCACCCAAGCCCTAGTGTGGGACTTGTACCAGGACCTGGTAGTTCAGAGTAAGGAGTGCTACCAACTCAGCCACAGCTGGCACAATGTCTAATACTCTATTAATCATTCCTGCAAAATAAATTATGTACAAGCAATATAAATAACATTTTTCTACTCAGTAAGATAAGAATACATGCGTGTACAAAATACGTAGAGGGAAATGCATATGGATAATTAGGCATAATAGTGCACCACATATTGTTTCCTTTTATTCATTCATGGGTTATGGGCATTACTGGTAAAGCCAACATTTATTGGCCGTCTCTTATTCCCCTTGAATTGAGTAGCTTGTTAGGGCATTTCAGAGAGCAGTTAGGAGTCAACCACATATTACCATGGGTCTTAGTCACATGCAGGCCAGACCGGGTAAGGATGGCAGATAACTTTCCCTAAGGGACGTTAGTGAAACAGATCAATACTTATGATAATCAACCGTGGTTACACAGTCACCATTAGACTAGTTGTTAATTCCAGGTTTTTACTGAATTCACATTTCACCAGCTGCCACTTTGAGATTCAAACCCACAGCCCAGGAGATTACTCCAAGGTTCTGGATCACTAGTCCAGTGATATTGCCACTGTATCATTACCTCCACGTCAAAGGGGAGTATATCCCTTTCTAAACTAAAAATTATTTTAATCACTTCAGTTCCACTTATCCCTTCCTCACTGTCATTCATCCTTTCTAATTTGCTGTTTTTAATTTTTATTAACTTTCTTTTGTCTAATGTGACTTAGACAATTAATAATGCATTCAATGAAATTCAATCAAATAAAAATATTTCTGCCCAAGACCAGCCATATTTTGTTCCCCCAACCATAGCCCCCAAAATCCATTTGATTACCCCCTTGTCATCATTCACAATAAACTGCCAGCCAATACTCTACTGCAAGAAACCAGCTACTGAAGGACCCTCAGTGAGTCCAGTTCTGTGTTGTTACGAAGGGTGTTCCAGGATTTTGACTCACTGCAGTGAAGGAACAGCAAAATGCTTACAAGGCAGAATGGTGTGTTGTCTGGAAGGAAACTTGCTGGTGTTGTCGATATCAGCCATCTGCTGCCATGGTCTTTCCAGGTGTGAGAAAGTGCTTTCAAAAGTGACTTGCTGATTTGCTGCAGTGCACCTTATAAATGATACACACTGCGGCCACTGTTCAGTGAATGGTGAAGGTAATGGATGTGGCACCAGTTAAGGGGGCTGCTTTGTCCTGGATATGTCGAGCTTCTTCAATATTACTGGAGCTGCACTCATTCGCACAAGCGGGGAGTAGTCCATCCTACTCCTAACTTGTGCCTTGTAGATGGTGGACAGGCTTTATGAAGTCGGGAGGTGTTTCACTCGCTGCATGGCTGTGGTTATAACCAAACCATGAAGCCTGAAAATAAGAGGCAAAGAAGTCAGGGAGCAGAAGGAGAGAATTCTTTTTATGATTTCAAATTTTTATGAATTATAATATAAAAGATGGTAGAAGCAGATTCAAGGGAGTTGGATATAAACTTGCAAAGGAAAGACATACGGAGCTAAGTGGAAAGAGCATGGGCCTAATTGGATAGCTCTTACAAATAGCTGACCAAGGACAAGAAAGAGCTAAATGGCACTGTTCTATGCTGTGTGATTCTATGAGATGCGCATTTATCTTTCTATGTCATGACTGTCCACAAGTCTGTTTGCTGCAAGCAGACAGGAATTTTGGCTGTAACTTCGTATTTGAAACGGTCTCCGAGGTCAAAGACCAAAGTATACGTGAGACTGCAGAAAGTTCCCCGAGACTCATCTGGCTTGAATGTAGGAACATTTTATCATAAATGAATCAATAATTCCAATTTACACTTCCTCGTGTGGTACCTCCTTTGACAGTGCTGTAATATAGTGCAGCGGATATCAATTAAGCCTTAGAGATTGTATTAGGCTGAATTATTCTACCCCATGAATAGTTCCTAGCAAATTTAACTGCACATCAAAGTCTTTTCTCAATTTCAGAATTCAGTGAATTCTCATGGAGAAAATTGCCTGAGACTCTTCTGTTCTTCAAAGTAGCTCCCTAAAGCTTGTTAAAACTGGATATTCTTGAAAAGAATCTATATCGAACAATTCCGATCTTGCACGTAATTGTTTGGAACGATTCAAGGTCTTTTACAATTACAATTATTTTAGACTTGTGAGGCTTGAAACAAAATGTTCTACGCCCGGTGTTGATAAAAGGATTAGCCTCTGCCAACACTCTTGAAGACAGATGGAGGTTAATATTCATCAAGTTTTCCATTCGTCAGAAATTTTGCCAGCCCACTGAAACAACAAGGTTTCAATGATTTTTTCCCCTACCAAATACATCGATTGCTGCTCACTGCTCTGATATCCAAACCAATTTTGTTTCAGTTCCTGCATCTGCAATCTATGGACATGTGGAATTTGAGAGTAGCCAGTACATCATTTGCTGTCCCAAGAATGCCATATGGTTTTGTTATGATTCATGGATTCGGGATCTCAATCCCATTCTATCCTTAGGCACTGTAAACGCTGATAAATCTATTTCTGGGCATCTGTCTCACGGTAATAAACACAGGGACCAATTATTGATGGCATTGAAGGGAGTGTCCTCGGCAAAAAGAAACTCAAAATATCAACGGAGCTTAGCTGCAACATTCTCCTCTCTTGAGTGTCAACTGAAGTCTTTAGAAAAGTCTAAGCGCAAAATTAATCTTTCTTAAGCATGCATTGCTTTGTGCTGGAAGCTGCAAGTTTGTGAGGGATAGCATTTGGAAGTGAAATTGCTGCATGAAGAAACCACCCCAATCTGCTCTTCGCTGCCCGGTAAAAAAATGATCATCTCATTTGCATGATCTCTCTGCTCGATATTTTTATAAAATTTTTAAAAAATTTCTGTACGCACAGTTATTACTAATTCCTCCGAAATAATGATTTCAAAGCCAAGCACAAAGAAATCTGTTGTGAACAGAAAACGATTTTTAAGAATTCATTCTCAGAATGTGGGTGTGTAAGACCAAACATTTCATGGTCCATTCTTGTTGCCATAGCAGTTTGATACAACTGAATGGCTTGCCGAGCCACTTAAGAGTGAGCCAGGTGGCTTTTTACAACAATCTGGCAGCTTCACGGCCACTTAATGATACTTATTTACAGATTTTTTTAAAATGAATTTGAATTCTCCAATTGCTAAAGTGGGATTCGAACTCACTGTCAACAGCCCAAAATTCCAGGCCTCGAGGATTACTTGTTTCATAACATAACCACTGCACATACATACCCTTGAGTATAGATTAAATGAAAATTAGATTGCGTGCATTGGTGAAATAAGCTTTTTTAAAGAAAAATGTACTATGTAGATCCTGATTGGTATGTAACTGTTTAACCAAGCAGCTGCTAAAGTGACCATTCAGCTGTATCAGCTCTGTCCCAAATGATAAAACAATCTCCTTTGAATCATGAGGTCCCAGGTTCGTGTTCTCCTTCGGAGCCTGAGTTTTAAAGGGCAAGGCTGCGCTCCAGTGTTGTACTAAGGGTATGCTGCAATGTCATAGGTTTGTTCTTTTGCATATGATGTTAAATGAAGGCCCTATCTGCCTGCCCTAATGAATGCATAAGATCCAATGCCCAAATTTTAATGAAGGGCAGGGGGAGCTCTCCCCGTTATCTTGGCTAATATTACCCCTTAGTCAGTATCACAAACCAGATTATCTGGTCAATTATCACATTGCCGTTTGCAAGTTTCTGACGTGTGAGCTACATGACAGCCTGCGAAAGAGTGGCAGTAGGCCAGCTCAGATGGTTTAGAGTGTAGTGCTAGAAATGCCAGCTTTGTAGGGCTTTTGTGGAACAGTGGTAGAGACCCTACCTCAGAGCCAGAAGATAGCTCAAGATAGTAAGTTCAAGTCCCATCTGTCCTGGAGGTATGTCTTGGCACGTCTGAATAGGTTGATTAAAAGATCTACACTTCAAAAGGTACTTGTTGTTGGCAATGAAGTACTTTCAAACTTTTGATAGTCCTAAAAAGAACAAAATGCAAGCTGTTTGGAGACGGTAAGGACTGCAGATGCGGGAAGCTAGATTCAATAAATGTGAAGCTGGAAAAGCACAGCTGGTCAGACAGCATCCAAGGAGCTAGAAAGTCAACATTTCGGCCTGAAACTTTGACTTTCCTGGTCCTTGGATGCTGTCATACGGACTGTATTTTTCCAGCTCCATATTTATTGAAAATGCAAGTTGTTCTTCGACAGGAGGCATTTTCTTCTGTTGGGTCTTGAGAAGGGATTTAGAATTTGACCCTATTGTGCTTAATTTCCAGTCTTTAGGGATCTTGTCCTTCTCTAATCAATTCAATCTGCTTCCTCTTATTTTCATTACCACTACCCCCCACTTCCATCACCATCTAGGGCTGACTGCATGGTGGCCACTAACAATTCTTCAGTTGGATGGGCTGCCTACTGAGGTACAGCCAACACTGGACAATTGCCACAATTGTGTTTTTTTTTAATTCACATACAGGATGTGAGTGTCTCTGAATAGGCCTCTGGATAGACCAGCAATTATTGCTCATCCGTAACTGCCCAGAGGGCAGTTAAGAGTCAACCACATTACTGTAGACCTAGAGACACAGGTAAGGGTGACAGATTTCCCTGTCCTAAAGGACATTAGTGAACCTAGATGGGTGTTTTTTTTTCCCAACGGTGGTCATCAGTTAGACCATTAATTTGAGATTCCTTATCTGGCAATAATACCACTAGGCCATTGCCTCCCCTTAAGTAGAAAATGATAATGAAAATGACGCACAAGGACCAACTTGACTCAGTCCTCAGGCTTTGTTCTCTGAAGGCAGTGATGGCCCCATTTAGCATTTCAGAAGAGTCATAGAGTCAACAAATTGTACAGCATGGAAATAGACCCTTCAGTCCAGCTCATCCGTGCCAACCAGATATCCTAACTCAATCCAGTACCATCTGCCAGCATTTGATCAATATCTCTCTGAACCCTTCCTACTCATATACCCATCCAGTTGCCTTTTAAATGTTGTAATTGTACCAGCCTCCACCACTTCCTCTGGCAGCTCATTCCATACACGCACCACGCTCTGTGTGAAAAAGTTGCACCTTATGTCCCTTTTATATCTTTCTCCTCTCACCTTAAACCTATGCCTTCTAGTTCTGGACTCCTCTACCCTGGGAAAAAGACCTTGTCTACTTACCCTATCCATGCCCCTCATAATTTTATAAACCTGTATAAGGTCACCCCTCAGTCTGTAATGCACCAGGTAAAATAGCCCCAGGCTATACAGCCTCTCCCTATAGCTCAAACCCTTCAAACCCAGCAACATTCTTTCAAATTTTTTCTGAACCTTTTCAAGTTTCACGTCATTCATTTGGCGGGGAGACGCGAAAAGAACATAATATTTCAAAAGTGGCCTAACCAATGTCCTGTGCAGCTGCCACATGACCTCCCAACTCCTGTACACAATGTACTGGCCAAGAAAGTCAAGCACCAAAAGTGATCCAGTTTCCAAACCAAGCAGTTTACATTAGCCTAAACAGTGAATGATTTTATTATCTACAACTTTCATGTTACAGCATCCTCCTCTGTTTATGAGTTGCCCACAGAAAAGCCTTTGATGTTCCGTGAGGTTAATTTATTTTTGTTTGCAGGTTCAAAGTCAATAGCAGTATTGGCATGCAGGGTGGTCATCATTGGATGACCACTTAGCAGATAAAGAACAGGAAAAGGAACAATGCTAGTTTAAAAGCTGTCTATTTTGGAGTTAGACTCCACATATAAAGACAGATTTATTCAAACCCCAAATAAAAAGAAAGGACAGAATCTTTCCAATGCTTGAAGAGCATGGGCATTGGTGAGAAATTTGGAAGACTAGTTTGGATTTGGGATTAAGGGGAATCCCAACATTGACAGCAACAAGTCCCATTTTCTAACCAAGTGTTTATATGCCACTTGATCTTGTTAGTCAATAGCGAATGGTCTATTTGCATGTATTAGTATGCATTAATGTCCTCATTAGTTAATCTTGCCTTATTGAAGCGCAGTTTCCCATTCTCCATCCCAGCAGATGGAAACTAGACAGTGACAATTCCTAACATGTAAGTCAAAGCTTGTTCTCCAGCTCCCCATCTTGGCCACTAGGTACCAACATCTCAGGGTGCACTGCATAGAGAGCAACTGTCAAGACCCCTGCTTCACTGCCTTCAATCGAGCAGGACTTTGAGGTCCCTGCCAGCAAAGCTTGGTGCCAATTTCCCTTTGTCCAACATATCTGGTACAATTAACTGAAACCATGTAGGGTGGCTGCAGACTACCAACATCTGACCAGGTGCACAACTGGGTTTTAAAGATGGCACCGATGCTGGGAATCCTGAAAGGTCCTGACAGTGGTCTGTACTACTGTCAGTAGCCAGCAGGAGAAAGAACAAGCAGGACACTACAGTTGGGTCTGCATGGTGCACAGGTAATGGGACAAGTTTAGTAGGGTAATATGGGAAAACTCAATTAGGTTTATGAGGGGGAACCTTACATGAAACTCATCAAAATTAACACTTATCTGATTTCCAGTAAAATTATATAGCACCTTACTATGAACAGGATTCTTCAATGAACAATGAAGTACATTTAAATTATAGTCAATGCAATGAACGGAACAATACAATCCATCCAAAAACCTTCACTGTATAAAGTGATTTTCCTGCTGTGATAATCCCAATTGTAAGTGAATGAAACCCATGAGTTTTCCATTACTGAGACACTAAAACCAGCTGATTTTAATGTACAAACTGGGAGGCAAATACATTGTGAGTGAGCGAGGATGGTACAATCTGTTTGGAGGAATGAGATTAACCGTCACTTTCCAAATTTTGTTATCTCATTACCTTTGAACATTTTTCTTACTCCTCCCCTGAGTCCATTCCTGTTTGCAAGAAGATAGTTGGCCAGAGGGCACATTACTCTGGGTCTTATGTCACACGTAGGGTGTAAATGTCCAGACTACGTAAAGATTCAGATTTCTTTCATTCAAGTGAATCAACAATCAGGGATGGTTACCAAGAGACTAGCTTCTCATTCCAGATTTTTGTTGAATTTAAACCCATGTGCTCGGAACATTTTCCTGGGATTCTGAATTGCTAGTTCAGTGACACTACCACTACGGCACCACATTCACTGTTCTCTACCACCAGCAGATTGAAATCTGGTCCCTACCGTGGGTGGAAATTCTAATTCCCAGAGGAATAATGATAAAAGAGAGAGAGTCTGGAAATGATAACAGACAACTTCTAGGATGCTAATTGTGACAAACCCCCAAAAGAATTCCGGCAGCAAGTTTCAGATTGTTCTGAAAAAAATTAAACCAGACTCATCGCATCAATTCTGTTTACCTCTCAACAGATGCTGCTAGACCGATTGAGTGTCTTCGTCATTTTCTCCTTTTATTTCAGATTTTCAGCTTGCCTACTCCCATGCAACGATTACAAAGCAATGCAACAGAACTTGTGCTTCTAATGGAGAGCTTACTGCATTTTGCTTCCTGTGGAAAATGGGTCTCATCATAATCCAATCGAATTCTAGAGTAAACATTAGAGGCTGAATGAACGACACAAATTCCTAATGTCCCTGCGTCGAAATGAGCAATAGGAATGACCCCAGGCTTGATTAAGGCTCCAATGACCATTGAATGCAATTCCTAATACTGAATACATGGGCAACAGACATTAAGAAATCAATGGTGATGATTATGAGTACAAAAAACTAACAATCTATTATCTAAATGGCAATAGATTGGGAAAGGGGAAGATGTAATGAGACCTGGGTGTCCTTGTAAACCAGCTGCTGGAAGAAAGCAGTTACAACAGATGTGAAGAAGGTAAATGGTATGTTGGCCTTCATAGTGAGAAGATCCAAGTATAAGAGTAGAAATGTCATGATGCAATTGTCCAGAGCCTTGGTGAGACCACACATGGAGAATTGCGTGCATTTTTGGTCTCTTTATCTGAGAAAATATGTTCTGGTTATGGAGGGAGTTCAATGAAGTTTTTACCAGACTGATTCCTGAGATGACAGGACTAATTGTTCATGCCCTACTTACCCTTCAGAAGATGATGGTGAGCCACTTTCCAGAACTGCTGATATCCATATGGTCTAGGTACACCCAGAGCACTGTTTGGGCTTAAATTCCTGTTTTTAACACAGCAACAGTCTAGGAATAGTGTTACATTTTCTCTCAGGATGGTGTGATGTTCGAAGGAGAATATACGAGTAATGGTGTTCCCATGTATCTGCTGTCCTTGTCATTCCAGGTGGTAAAGGTGACAGTTCTACAAGTTGCAGTTGTAGAAGCCTCGATGAGTTTGCTTCACTGAATCTTGTAGATGGTACACTGCTGCCATTCTGGGCTCAGAGACAAGTAAGTGAATGTTTAAGGTGGTTGATGGGTGCCAATTGAGTGTTGAAACAACGAATGAGTGGAGTTTTCCATTATGCTCCTGCCTTTGTTGTGTAGTTGGTTTTGGGAGTCAAGAGTTGAGGTGATGGCTGCAGAAAGTGTGCGATGAAAAAAGCATTAGGTGACCTTAATTTCCAGTCCTTCCTTGTGTACCTGGATGATATTCTCATTTTCGGTTCAACATTCGAGGAGCCTCTTGCAAGACTAGACACCATCTTAGCTCAGTTGTTGTAGTTTAACTGTTGAAAGTCAATCAAAAGAAATGTCAACGTTTTCATGCAAAAGAACAGTACCTTGGAACCTCCTTACTAAGTATGCTCCTGTAATGGAGGAAGTGCAAGAGTGTGAATCATTCAACCGTACTCCGCATGACTGCCTGCAGACCTTGCTTCCTGAGAGGAAATGAAATTGGCTGAGTACCACCTGAAACCAGGCTATGATTATAATCACACCCGACACTCATCCATGGGCTATTCTCCACATCATCTCTTCCTGGGAGAAGACCCAGTCTTTCCTGTGGACCATCTCCTGTGGGCTGACCACACTTTCTGATGGAGACGGCCACATCAATGAGTAGAGAGCTGAGCATCACTTGAGGCTAAGCCAGGCATTAAAGAGAAACAGAGAGTCATCAACACCGCCCAATCTATCAGGTCTTCCATCCACTGACTCTGTCTATACTTCCCACTACGTTGGGGAAAGCACCCAGCGTAATCAAAGATCCCTCCCACCTCGGTTATATCCTCTTCTACTCTCTTCTATCAGGCTGAAGATATAAAAGTTGGAATACATGTATTAAAAGATTCAAGAACTGCTTTTTCCCTGCTGTTATCAGTCTTTTGAACAGATCTCTCAAATATTAATTCTGACCTCTTTCTGTGCACTTTCTCTCCGGCTGTTACATTATGCTCTGTACTCTGTTCTGCTATCCTGATGCACTTTGTATGGCACAATCTGCCTGTGTAGCACACAAAACAACACTTTTCACTGTAGGGAGAACTAGCCATTTGGATACAGAACTGGCTCGAAAGTAGAAGAGAGAAAGTGGTGGCAGAGGGTTGCTTTTCAGACTGGAGACCTGTGATCAACGGTGTACCACAAGGATTGGTGCTGGGTCCACAGTTTTTCATCATTCATATAAATGATTTGGATGTGAGCATAAGAGGTATGATTAATAAGTTTGCAGACGACACCAAAACTGAAGGTGTAGTGACAGCAAAGAAGGTTACCTCTGAGAAAAACAGGATCTTGATTAGATAGGCCAATGGGCCAAGGAGTGGCAGATGGAGTTTAATTTAGATAAATGTGAGGTGCTGCATTTTGAAAAGGCAAATCAAGGCAGGACTTAGACACTTAATGGTAAGGTCCTGGGCAGTGTTGCTGAACAAAGAGACCTTGGAGTGCAGGTTCACAGTTCCTTGAAAGTGGAGTTGCGGATAGATAGGATAGTGAAGGTGGTGTTTGGTATGCCTGCCTTTATTGGTCAGTGCGTTGAGTATAGGAGTTGGGAGGTCATGTTGCAGCTGTACAGGACATTGGTTAGGCCACTTTTGGAATATTGTGTGCAATTCTGGTCTCCCGGCAATAGGAAGGGTCTTGTGAAACTTGAAAGAATTCAGAAGAGATTTACAAGGATATTGCCAGGGTTGGAGGGTTTGAGCTATAGGGAGAGGCTGAATGGGCTGGGGCTATTTTCCCTGGAGTGTCAAAGGCTGAGGGGTGACCTTATAGAGGTTTATAAAATTATGAGGGGCATGGATAGGACGAATAGACAAGGTCTTTTCCTTGAGGTGGGGGTGTCCAAAACCAGAGGGTATAGGTTTAAGCCTACATTTAAAAAACAATTGGGAACACAGCATCAGAAAATGATTCACAGATGGCAGCTGATTGAGGTCAGAAGTCCAGTGGGAGTCAGCAGTATCACGGAACAGAAGTATTGGTGTATAATGGCTCATGTGAGTTGGACAGTGATGTGGAATATCTGAGTCACTTATGAATTGTGCATGCTATGAAACAGTGTTTTGGAGGGATGGGGAGTTGGTGTTTGCTGTAAGGTTGAAACTGAAGAAGCAAGTGTTACCTGTAATATGACTCCTGGAGGGTGATCTGTCACAGAGCTTGGACGCCATCCAATGTACCGGTACAGATAAGAGTTTTGAGAGTCTTCTCAAGCGAATGCTGGCTGTCACCACAACATTTACCATTTGCCCAGGTCACTGAGTCAAAAGAGAATGCTGCCACTAGTGGGCACTAGAATATTCTCGCCATCATGATGCAGTTGAACCTGCTGATCACACAACTTTAGCACATAGTCACTTTGCGTTACGTGCAATTGATGGAATAGCAAGTTTCAAGCAGCGAAGAGTGTAATGGAACATCCAACCGCAGGTGGCAACTTTGAGAAAGGGCAGCTGGAGCAGTCAAATGGAAATGAAAAGGGTGTCTTTAACAAAGGATGACTCATGGGAAGAAGCAGTAGATAGAAGAAGGATTCTTCAACCAGATGTAAACCAAAGGCTTCACTCAATGTTCAAGCTATAAATACATCCTTGCTTAATCTTAATTTCTCTTCATGTTTATAAGGTTCCGATAGCAGTGGAATAAAGAATCCGGCTTCATGACCTGTGGGGTTAACGTGATCAAAAAATTTCATCTTACAAAACTGCATTGGGGTGGCTCAGCATGGGACATGATGTATTGAGAAAAAAATTTATAACTGCTGAACTTTCGATCATTTCCAATTTGAAATGTTTTGCCCAGGGCCATATACCTGACACAGAATGTATTTGGTAAATATTAAGACTGCAGGTTGTTGCATTTGTATTGAGTGTTACATGGAAAAGATGAATTTTATTGTAAATTGAGTTTTATTCAAGTCAAAAGATTTTGTACTTCTTTCACAAATTTTATGAATGAAGTATATTCTTGAAGAAAAAGAGGTTTTGAAATATTTTGCCTTTGCACTGTATGCCTGACAAGTAGAATTTTTATAAATTTTGAGACTATTATAATCCTGTTAAGAGTGGAAGTTGATGTATATAAACAATTTGAATTTTATTGAAAATGCCATAATATTTACATCAAAATAGTTTGTAATTTCTTTTTTACAATTTTTATACATTGTATTTTTTGGGGAAAAGAAGTTGTCGCATTTTTACTGAGAGAGGAAAACTGTTTGGTTCGCACTAGATGATTTATCTGCTATGCTGTCTTAGTTGTCTTTTAAAAAGCAAATTTTGAAACCAACTTTAGGTGCGCAAGCCAAAGTGACTGACAAATGTGTGCTAGTGTCTGTCATTGATGTCCTACCTCTGCAACACCTCGGAGGTTTGTTTTTGTCTCATATATTTTTAATACACAGGCACTTACCTCAAGCTTGACATGCGTTTTCATTTACTTATCTGGCAATATGTACAGAGTGAAGTTGGGAATATTTCACTTTAGATGGTATGAAACATTAGAATTAAAATTAGCTTTATTGTCACGTACTCACCTGAGTACGGTGAAAAGTTTACAAGTCGCCTCTTATGATGCCATCTTTGTTACAAAGGTACCGACGTACAGATCCTTGAGTGCAAAATCTCAGGAAAAAAAAATCAGAAAAATAAAGAAACAAAAAGTCCAGCATTACAAACCTTTGTGTCATCTTAGGTACGAAAGGACAAAATCATAGGATTCAATTAGAAAAATAAAGAAATAAAAAGTTCAAAATAATAGTCCTTCCTACCCAGTTGCATTAGCACCTACACTCCAGACCACACAAGGCCTCACCTCCAGACCATGCTGGGCTTCACCACAAAGCTCTCAAGGTCAGGAGTGCCAGGGGTCCATGCTGCATACACTCGACTCCACACTGAGGCTGGGAGTCCACACTGAGGCCAGGAGTCCACGCTGAGGCCGGGAGTCCACGCTGAGGCCGGAAGTCCATGCTGAGGCCGGGAGTCCATGCTGGATTCACCCCGAGTCCACCCTGAGGCCGGGAGTCCGTGCTGAGGCCAGGAGTCCATACTGAGGCCGGGAGTCCACGCTGAGGCCGAGAGTCCATGCTGAGGCCGGGAGTCCGTGCTGAGGCTGGAAGTCTGCAATGACTTCAACCAAGATTCAAGGATGGGAGGTAAGAAGAAAGAAGGAGGAAAAATCCATGAAAAGAGAAAAAAATATTAGATGGAGCAGACAAGCTCCAGCTGAGGAGCCTTACTCTGCCACCATCTTGGCCATTAACATTAGGAAAGAAAGTAGGAAGGACTGAGAGGTGCCACATACATGTGGCCAGGTTATGTGAATATGTTGTACTAAATACAGAGAGAATTTTTTTAACTAGTCTGGGTATTGTTGGTGACATAGGTAAGGCCACTTTATTGCCCATCCTCAGTTAGCCTCACATGGCTCTGGTGAATGTGGTTTTTAAACCATTACATTTGTGGTCATGGTGCTCCATAGAATCCTGACATTGCAGAAAGAGACCATGCGGCCCATCAAGTCTGCACCAACACTCCAAAGAGCATCCCACCCAGATGCAGCCCCCCACCCTATACCCATAACCTTGCATTTACCATGGCCAATCCACCTAACCTGCATATCTTTGGAATGTGGAAGGAAACCAGAGCACCCAGAGGAAACCCATGCAGACATGAAAACTCCAGATAGTTAGTCACCCGAGGCTGGAATCAAACACAGGTCCCTGGCATTGTAAGGCACCAGTGCTAACCACTGGGCCACCATGCTGTCAAAAACATTGGCCCAAATCTTCCAACCTGGGTCAGAAACCCTATTGCTGAGCCTGATTAGATGTGGCACTGTTCACTTACCTTTCTAGGGACATCTGATTGGTGCCCTTGTAACCAAAGCAAAGGTCACAGCAGCAGGGCTGGAGTGGATTGTCACAGAGTACACCCAGGTTTTACAGGAATGGCTGGCATATCGTAGATAATAAACACAGTTAAAGATCTCAAAACCTCTTTCGATAGCAACTGAGAGAAAGTAAGTGTGAAGCCACAATGTGTTAAGGTGGATGGAGGGGTGGGTAAGGGGTGGGGAAATGGGTGGGTGAGAGGTGGGTAAGGGCTGGGGAAGCAGAGAAGTGAGTTGGAGAGTAGGATGGGTCACCTGGTTGGGTGAGGATGTGAGGTGTTCATAGGCTGTGGTCAGACGGGAGACTGTGGGGTCGTTGTCTGGTTGGTAGGGTGAAGATGTTTGGGCTTGGGTCATTGTGGATGATTGACTGGAGCAGTTTGCAGTGGTGAGATAGGGTACGATTTCAGTTTCAGAGTTAGCCAGAAGTTAGAGCAGATTTCAATCACTCTAATGTTTCCTACATACCGTAAGTAAGCTATAACCCTCCAGAGTGAGTTCGTGACACAGGGTAATTTCCCATCATAAGTTTAAACTTCCCAGGCAACCATCAGTTTGTCAGAATATTTGGGAGGTCCTAATACACATCTTTCAAGGTAAGTGCAGTTTCTGACTCTCCAGAGACTGGGAGATTTGAACCATTAGGAAGCGATTCCAAGATACTGGCTCAGTGATAAATGAAGGAATGGTGATACATATTTAAAACAGGAAGATGCATAACTTGAAGGGGAGCATGGAGTTGATGTCATTCTCATGGTCCTGTTGGTCAAAGATATATAGTGAAGCAGTGCTGTTGAAATAACTTTTGTGAATGCGTTTTCCCAGCTAACAGATCATATGCATATCTTTGTGATGGTGCATCCATGGTGGAGATCTAAATGGTGTATCCAAGGCAGGATCATCAATCAATCAAACTCTTTAGGCCCAGTTGGTACTGCAGTACATTCATCCAACAACAATGCATTTCGACACACTTTGCAATTGTTGGAAAGGTTTTGAAGGCCTCAGGAGAACCCAGTCTGTGTCCATCTTTGCGACCACAGTGTTGCTAATTACATTCCAGTTTGACGATTTTAAGGTGAGAGGAGAAAGATATAAAAAGGACAAGAGAGGCAACTTTTTTTACACGGAGAATGGTTCCTGTGTGGAATGAACTGCCAGAGAAAGCGATGGATGCAGGTACAGATTCAACATTTAAAAGACATTTGGATAAGTTTATGAATAGGAAATGTTTGGAGGGATATGGGCCAAGTGCAGGCAGATGGGACTAGTTTAGTCTGGGAACATGGTTATCATGGGCTGGTTGCCAGAAGGGTCTGTTTCCATGCTGTATGATTCTGTGACTCAAAACAACATACACCCACATCTCCATCGCTCTAGTCCAATAGGATGAGGATGTTAGAGACAACAAGGTGCAGGGCTGGATGAACACAGCAGGCCAAGCAGCAT
>NC_063341.1:69147973-69149721 GCF_021869965.1 Rhincodon typus | reverse complement strand
CATCATAGGAGCAGAGAGGCTGACGTTTCGGGCCTAGACCCTTCATCAGAAAAGGGGGAGGGGAAGGGGGTTTTGAAATAAATAGGGAGAGAGTGGGAGGCGGATAGAAGAGGGATAGAGGAGAGGATAGGTGGAGAGGAAACAAACAGGTCGAAGAGGCGGGGATGGAGCCAGTAAAGGTGAGTGTAGGTAGGGAGTTAGGAAGGGGATAGGTCAGTCCAGGGAGGACGGACAGGTCAAGGGGGCGGGATGAGGTTGGTCGGTAGGAGATGGAGGTGCGGCTTGAGGTGGGAGGAGGGGATAGGTGGGAGGAAGAACAGGTTAGGGAGGCAGGGACGAGTTGGACTGGTTTTGGGATGCGGTGGGGGGAGGGGAGATTTTGAAACTTGTGAAATCCACATTGATACCATTGGGCTGCAGGGTTCCCAAGCGGAATATGAGTTGCTGTTCCTGCAACCTTCGGGTGGCATCGTTGTGGCACTGCAGGAGGCCCAGGATGGACATGTCGTCTGAGGAATGGGAGGGGGAGTTGAAATGGTTCGCGACTGGGAGGTGCAGTTGTTTGTTGCGAACCGAGCGTAGGTGTTCTGCAAAGCGGTCCCCGAGTCTCCGCTTGGTTTCCCCGATGTAGAGGTAGCCACACCGGGTACAGCGGATGCAGTATACCACATTGGCAGATGTGCAGGTGAACATCTGCTTGATGTGGAAAGTCTTCTTGGGGCCTGGGCACACCCCGTCCACGCAATAAAAACCAAAAAAGAATCCCCCTCGTCCTCACGTACCACCCCACCAACCTCCGGATCCAACGCATCATCCTCCGACACTTCCGCCATCTGCAATCCGACCCCACCACCAAAGACATCTTTCCCTCCCCACCCTTATCTGCTTTCCGGAGGGACAACTCTCTCCGTGACTCCCTTGTCCGCTCCACACTCCCCTCCAGCTCCACCACACCCGGCACTTTTCCCTGCAACCGCAGGAAGTGCTACACCTGCCCCCATACCTCCTCCCTCACCCCCATCCCAGGCCCCAAGAAGACTTTCCACATCAAGCAGATGTTCACCTGCACATCTGCCAATGTGGTATACTGCATCCGCTGTACCCGGTGTGGCTTCCTCTACATCGGGGAAACCAAGCGGAGACTCGGGGACCGCTTTGCAGAACACTTACGCTCGGTTCGCAACAAACAACTGCACCTCCCAGTCACGAACCATTTCAACTCCCCCTCCCATTCCTCAGACGACATGTCCATCCTGGGCCTCCTGCAGTGCCACAACGATGCCACCCGAAGGTTGCAGGAACAGCAACTCATATTCCGCTTGGGAACCCTGCAGCCCAATGGTATCAATGTGGATTTCACAAGTTTCAAAATCTCCCCTCCCCCCACCGCATCCCAAAACCAGTCCAACTCGTCCCTGCCTCCCTAACCTGTTCTTCCTCCCACCTATCCCCTCCTCCCACCTCAAGCCGCACCTCCATCTCCTACCGACCAACCTCATCCCACCCCCTTGACCTGTCCGTCCTCCCTGGACTGACCTATCCCCTTCCTAACTCCCTACCTACACTCACCTTTACTGGCTCCATCCCCGCCTCTTCGACCTGTTTGTTTCCTCTCCACCTATCCTCTCCTCTATCCCTCTTCTATCCGCCTCCCACTCTCTCCCTATTTATTTCAAAACCCCCTTCCCCTCCCCCTTTTCTGATGAAGGGTCTAGGCCCGAAACGTCAGCCTCTCTGCTCCTATGATG
>NC_063341.1:69095441-69147963 GCF_021869965.1 Rhincodon typus | reverse complement strand
ATGCTGCTTGGCCTGCTGTGTTCATCCAGCCCTGCACCTTGTTGTCTCGGATTCTCCAGCATCTGCAGTTCCTACTATCTCTAATCTGTTTTGAAAATGGACACAAGGAATCCTCTTAAATAGCTTGCAGAAGTCACATGACTACCTTTGTGGTTTTCAACTGATATTGGGATTAGACTGTACTTATCCCCAGGCAAAACTGCAAGAGACCTTTTGAAACTCATTGAATATTTCCAAGCTTACAAAGAAACCTGTAAAGTCAAAGCAGAGCACTGAAGATGCTAGAGATCTGAAATAAAAATGGAAGGACCTGGACAAACTCAGCAGGTCTGACAACATCTGTGAAGAGAGAAAAACAGAGTTTAGTGAGTCCAATATGAAAATTCTTCAGAATTCTGAAACTTATTAAGAACAGCCTAAGCACGTCCTACCTCACTTAAAACCTGACAGATTGAGTGCCATCCCAAGCTAATGACTGGGACATTTAAATAGTTAATCATCCCAACTAGCTCTTGATGCATGTACTCCAGACTTGGACTAACCCAGTAGCTGTGCCACACTAGCACTTGTGAGTTCCCACCAAACCACTCACCATCCTGAATTGGGAATATATCACTGTTCCTTCAGCATCGCTGGGTCAAAATCTTGGAATTCCCTCCCTAAGAGCAATATGGATGTACCTATAGCACAGGGACTGCAACAGTTCAAGAAGGCAGTTCAACACCATTTTCTCAAAGGCAACTAGAGATGGACAATAAATGTTGGCCTACCCAAAGATGTCCCACAAGCAAATTTAAAAAAACCTAACCTGACAGCGTGATATTAAATTCTGGCTGTGAGTAACCATTTTTGATTTTGCAGCGACCCCAGTGACATCATCCGGCCATGATGTGAGATGCAGAGAGGTGACCAGATCTGCTGTCCTGAACCAGGCCACTAAGATTCACAACCTTCTGCACCATAGGAGCAAAGCAAAGGACCTTTCATTTGCACCCAGGACCTATTGTGCTCAGTCCACCTGCATGATCATCCTCCAGCTATTCAACTACAGAAGCCAATGCAGCTGCTGAATCTGACTTCAATTCTTCAATCCCTTTCTCTTCAGAAAGAAAATTTCAAACCCACTGGGCCTGCATCAGTATTAGAGATTAATTTCATTTCCGTGTTCATAAGTAACTTTGATCCTTACTCATAATTATTCTTCATAATTGAATTCTAGCTAATAACTTCATCACATTTTACTCGTGTAACTTGCAGCAATATTATGTAAAACATAAAGCTGTGCAGCTGGTCACTTTTAAGTTGAAGCACTTGGAAATTAAACTATTGCTACAAACAAGCTATAGAGATTCTGAGTTCACAGAGTACACTGAGAACACTGTGTCGTGGTGGCAACAGATTTGTGGATAACTTTTCACCAATTACCATTACCAACTTATCAAACAGGCTATAGCTTGTACAAATAGGAAGTATTTCGCTCCAACTTCCATTACCAGATCATCAAGCCATAAAGCTGAGCAATGTGTGGCCACCTTGTATTCTACATATGCTGAAGATATTCTTGCTGGTTACCTTATCCACTATGGAAAGGTGGATGGTTAGGTGATTTCCAGGATGTATTAACGTTATTTTTCAATAATTTGAGCTCTGCATTCTGTACTCAAAACACGAACTGATCTGGTGTCCATTTCACAAAAAGTGTAAAGAAGCATTGGAAAAGTTGCAAAACCAGTATTACTAGATTGATACCAGAACCGAGAGGTTGTCTTGACCAGGGAAGATTGAATAGATGCTTCCTTCTCTCATAAAGAGAAGACTGAGGAATGACCTGGATGAATTAGTTTAAAGTGATAATAGATTTGACACAGTAGTCTTGCAGAGGATGTGTCCATTTTTGGGGAAGACCAAAACAAGAGGTGATAAATATAAACTCATCATTAGTAGGGTACTTAAGAGAAACCTCTTTACTCAGACAATTTTAAGAATGTGGTAGAAATTGTTCCTATCTGTAGGAATGGCTAAGATGAATAAAACCCATGTATTTAAGGATAAGCCAGATAAACACATCAGTGAGCAAGGATTAGAAGTCCATGTTGATTGAGTGAGATGTGGAAGGGTAGGAGGAGGTTCACATGGACCATAAGCACTTGAATAGTCCTAAAGTATTGAACAGTCTCTAATGTTTTATGATGTATATGGGGTCTAACTAGCTTTAGTTTCTAGACACCTTTGGAATCCAGGGTGCCTTCTTTAAAACACTTACATAAAACATGTCTTTGACTCTAATTGAGCTTCTGCTTCCTTCCAGATTTGCCTTTATAATCATGTGACACTGACATCATCACAGAATTGTTATAATGCAGAAGGAGGCCATTCTGCCCACTGTGTCTGCATTGGCTCTCTGAATGAGCATCATGACTTAGTACCAGTCTACAGCCTAGTGCTGCACATCGTTTCTATTCAAATAATTAACCAGTGTGCTCTCAAATGCCTTGATTAAAATTGCCAATCATTATGTCATGATATGTCAACTATATACATTCTGCTGGTGTTTTACTTCTCTGTGTGTTTCATAGAACACAGAACAGTACAGCACAGAAACAGGCCCTGTGTCAACAAGATGCCTTTCTAAACTAATCCCATCTGCCTGTACATGGTCCAGATCCCTCTGTTTCCTGCCTGTTCATGTGTCTGTCTAAATGTCTCTTAAATATTGCTATCGTATCTCCTTCTACCACCTTCCCTGGCAGCACATTCCAAGCATCTGCCACCCTGTGTGTAAATAACTTGCTTTACACGTCACCTTTAAACTTTTCCCCTTTCACCTTAAACCTAAATTCCCTAGTAATTGACATTTCCACCCTGGGGAGAAAGATTCTGACTATTCAGCCTATCCGTGGCTCTCTTAATTTTATATACTTCTATCAGGTCGCCCCTCAGCTTCCAATATGGAAACAATCCAAGTTTCAAAACCCTTTCTTTACATCTTATACGCTGCAATCCAGGCAACATCCTGGTAAACCTCTTTATGAACCCCCTCGATAACCTTCATTTCCTTCCTACAGTGCAGCAACCAGAACTGCACACAATACTCCAATTGTGGTCTAACTAAAGTTTCAGTATTGTATATTCTCTGTAAATTCAGTGCAAATATGGGAAAAGTTGAAACTTTCTGAGTGACACAGTTAGAATCAGTTCCATCTCCTGCACTTTACGCTCTCCTCTCCTGTTTAGAGATACAAAAGGCAATTTCATTCAAAATCAGTGACCTTGTTTATTGTTAGATATTTGTTTTTCTCTGTGTTAGTGACACAGCCTGCTGGGTCAGCACTGGTACTCAAGCCTCACTATTCCCAGAGCCACCACATATTACAATGGGCTTTAAAGAAACATTCCGACTCTGAGCGAAAGCATGTACCCTATTACTTCATTTAACAAAAATCACTATATATTTAGGTCACTAGATCCTAGCAACAGGTAAACAATTAAGTTAAATAAACACTACAAAGTTAAACTCTAAACTCCTTATGAATTCCTCCTTAGACACAAGCAGCTAGCTATAAACAGCAAAAAAAAATCACACAGAGAGAACACTGGTAAAACTGTTCCCAAGATCTCTGGGTTGGTTGGTGCTGACATGAAGGTTTCTCCTCAATCTTGCTTTTTTTTCCCAAATGCTTCCACTGGCTTGCCTAAGACACAGGGTGGCTGGCTCACCTCTGACTTATCTTTTTCAAAGTTGCACCTTACAGCCTCTGCTGAAGAAAAGACAAGCTGGTTTTCTTCAGACCTAAAGTAGCTTACTACAGAGAACTGAGAGAGAGGGCTTTTGGCTGCTGCAGACCTGCTGGTTTCTCTTCTGGCCTGACATAACTTCTTACTGCCTTGCTCACAGTTGAAGCTGTTCATCTATGTGACAACCAATCACATAGATTTCAACAGGCAGAGGGTCTTTATCATTGATCATTGGTCTCTAGTACACAAACAAATCAGCTTCGCTTGCAAACAATCCCTTAGCTCCAGTTCTTCAGTACTTTACTGGAACCCATGGTCACACAAACAGGATTCACAAAAGATATCAAACTCCTTGCTTTCAAAAATGCGGCCATCCTTGTAAATCCCTGTTCTTTTAGACAGTTCTTGGAGCATTGGGGAATGTGTCCATAGGATCTGGATTCCTGGAGAATTGTAACTCATACATCAGGAGTGTGGAAAAGGTGGCAGGCTGGTGCTGGGTTTCAACATTGGTGGGACAGTGGCCCAGGAGTTCTGGTGCACTGGAATTAAGTATGGGACTATTGGAAAGGAAGACTTCTGGAAGGGGAAAATACCACAATGTTTATCCTATAGGTCTAGAAAAACAGGAAAGAAGTTCAAGATGTCAAAACGCAAAGAATGTTGTGCATGTCGGGAGAGCTGTGCAGGTTGATGGAGCCAATGAGCAGGGGGCTGAGGGGTGAACTCGATAAGCTATGGTTTCTGAGTGTAGGATTTCGACGTGTGTTTAATCTGAGACTGCTGCTGGCAGAATGAAGATTGCGCAAGCTGATAGGCGAGAAGGCAAGCTGGTTATGAAGTACAGGACAGCCCTCAGGTCTGGGGTGAACAGCAGAGTGATCTCTGCTTTCCAGGATTGAGTGGGTCAAATCTAGTGGGGACTTGGGTATGTGGTAGCCTGCAGAACTTTCTTGGGTCTGGTAATTATTATCCATGCAACTGGAGTGTGGAAGAATAAAGTTTACGAGCTTTGATGAGTTCTTGTTTCTGACATCAAATTCTCCACAAAAGCTTTCCAGTCACTATTTATGTTGGTTAAAGCTCACACATTATAAGTGTCAAGTGTAGGCCAACAATTACAGTGTAAGATCACAAAAGTGTCAATGAATCAGATCACAGCTCCTTACTGATGGCTGAGTAACCCATTACTGAGAAGCAGCACAGCCTCACCAAGAGAAATACAATCACCTCATTTTTAGCCTTGAAGTGGAATCCAGCTTTAAATTTTGGAAACTGTTATTTGGGTTTATATATTTTATTAACAAGGCTCAATATTTCTGATATATTAGTACCAGCACTCTCACTTTTTAACCAGAATGTTACATTTCAAGCCTGACTTCAAAGTTTGAGCGTGTAATATCGGCTGGGTTGCAATGAAGATGTTTTGCCCTGTTCAAGGTGCCAATTTTCAAATGAGACTTTAAATTAAAGCCCTGAATGCTGTCTGAGATGCACATGAAATATCCCATGGGACAAATGTAATGAACAAGGTGGGAGTTCCCCTGGTTACCCAACAACCATCAACCACACATCATCCAATAAAATGGATTAACTGGCCATTATCTCATTGCCGTGCATGAGGTCCTGCTGTGCCCAAATTGGCTGCTACTTTTCCAAAAATGTTCTTTCCTTTTCCTTTCAGGAATAAATCATATAACCATGCTAAGCATTGTTTTCAAAACTAGATTCATTGTGAAGAGTTACAATTTCAGCCCGGCCAACGTTATGTCAAAACTGCAGACTATAGCTGAAATAACTCCACAGAGGCTAGTATCCCATCACCTAGCCACCCTTTATTTACATGTGCGTAGTAGGTGACGCTGACCCAGCTAGCTAAGAGTGGACTTCTAGAGTGAACAGAAGCTCTGACACTCCTGTTTATATCTGTTAGCCAGGCGTCCCTGATTGGACCATGTTAACAGCCCCAATCAGGAAACTCATATTCCGTGATGTCAACCTAGTTGACCTCATTACAATCACTAAAGTAGCCCTCCTCGCAACAAAAAGCACACACACCCCAATGGTCCTTTGGTGACCTTAAAGGAACTGCATGCTGCAAGAAACAGGCCAAATGCAACTGACCTTCCTTTTAAATTGCGCTTGTGTGCAACCATGCCGTGATCTTAAAGGGGCCATGCACTGCAACAAGCAGGTTATGCCCATCAAAGAAGCATTAAAAGCAACAATGGTCACAATCCATTCCTTCCATCTTCACCAAACAAATGCTCCATGTAATACAGGAAGGAAGAAATAGGTCCGTGGGGTAAGTATTCTCAAAATGAAAATAACATGCAACTGTAGCTGTATAGTCGGTTGAAAGTAGAAATGTTGGAATAGGGATGTGAGCATCTGAAAACAGAGAAAATGGCTTAACATTTTTAGTTTGGTTTTGCCCGCTCACATTCTTGCCAGTCATGCACTCTTGAAGAACTGAACCACCTTTTCCTTGTTTCACAGATGCATGTTTTAATCAGACGAATTAAAATGGAGCACTCGGTTTTCCCCAGAAACACCTGGCAAAGTAACTAAGTAACTAAATTGCCCATAATGCCCAGGGATGTGCAGGCTTGGTAGATTTTCCATGGGAAATGCAGATTTACAGCAATGGGTCTGGGTGGAATGACCTTCAGAAGGTCAGTGTGAACTTGATGGGCAGAATGGCCTGCTTCCACACTGTGAGGATTCTACGATCAGTGGCCCCTTTAAAACAGCTAACCAAGACCTAAACTGAATCAGTGTTTCTCTATATCCACCAGTTACAGTGTGAACATTACACATGAGTTACAGAAATCTATGAGCATACTAGGGTGGTGGGTGCTGCAGATTCCCTCAGTAGGGTCACCTGCTTGGGGGCAACATAGGCACAAGAGTGGCTCCCAGCCACAGTATCATTCTGATTATTCCTTTTCGACTGATCATATTCATCCTGGCTTGGGCCTCTTCTTTAGGCACTGAAGTAGCAATGGAGGTTTCTAGCACTTTCCACAAACATATATATAGTTTAATTAACTGCATCGTCAAAAATAAATATATCAACGTATCAAGGTGCATGCAGCCTGTAATAAGCAGCAAAGGCCCCTGACAGTGAGTGATAAAAGCTGTGCTGGAGTTCAGAGATATTGCCCAAAAATTGCCAGATTCATTAGCTCTGCTCAGCTGCACATAAAAATAATTCAGTAACATATTTGATTTTAAAATCTAAGAGTAATTGAGTAAATTTCCAGCCTTGTAACACCCTCTCTTGCTGAATTAAACTGCTTTGTTTTATGAATTAATTCAGATATTAAAATTAAATTTCAATGCAATGCTCAGTTATTAGTTTCACAAAATAAATGTGAACACTCAAATTAAATATTCACTGTAGGCTGTCTTCCAATAAAATAGAATTTGGCCTTTGAAGTGTTTTTATTAATCTTCTCTGATGTGCAAGTTCTTTAAATTCCATGAATGTGCAACGGTACTGCCAGTTCAGTACTTCACTTGCTTTAATTTATTTTCAGGATAAATTCTATTTATAATGAAAATCTTATTAAAACTGGACAAGAAAAATTAGTCTATAGCCTTGCTTTGCTGGGATAAAAACAAAATGACTGACCTAAGTTGAAGTGACATTTACAAATTACCTGTTAATTTAAACTGGGTTGAAGGATGACAGAGTTGAGTTAGACTGACAGTAAGTTCCTACAAACTGACAGCTGTGGCCCAATGACTGTAAAGCTCCTGCAGTTAGCACATTTATCCACGTTGACAAGAAAAACTTCATAAGCAATAAATTCTGCAAAAAAAAAAAATTCTTTGCATCGAAACTGTAAGGATGAGAGGGTGCTCTGAGCCTGTCTGGGAAACTTGTCTCATGCTGTAAGCCATTGCATGTAGCCCTGGACTGTAGATAATAAAGCAATAAGGCAGGACCCTTATAGCCTATACAATCTGACACAGCCTCTCCCTGTTCAGAGCGGCTGCAGGACACCAGTTGCCCTTAACCTAGAGTCATAAGCTGTGATACATCCCTGGGACAGCCATCATTAAATATCACAGTCAAATGCTACATCCGCCTGATAGAAGTCGCTCAAACAGAACTATCCTATGAGTGGGTTTTCATTTATTTCTGTGTTTATATTTTAATAAAAAATTGCAGCACACCAACATACGGACATATGAATTAACAGCAGGCCATTCATCCACTCCAACCTGATCCACCATTCAGTAAGATCATGGCTGATCTGTCTATAATGTCAACTCTGCCCTCAATAACTTTTCACCCCCCCCCTCACTTATCACATTATCCCTGCCTTAAAAATATTCACAGGCTCTGCTTCCACTGAAGAGAGTCCCTGAAACCTTCTGTGTGAGAAAATAATTTTCCTCATCTCTGTCTTAAATGGATGACTCCTTATTTTTAAACAGTGACACCTAGTCTTTGATTCTCCCACAAATGGAAACAATCTCTCCGCACCCACCCTGCCATGATAGCTCAGGTTTTTCCATGTTTTAACCAAATTGCCTCTTACTCTTATAAACTCCAACCTTTCCTCATAAGGCAACCTGCTCATTCCAGGTATTAGTCTAATGCATTTTCTCTGAATTGCTTTAAACATATCTACGTCCTTCCTAAATACAGAGACCAAGACTTGTACAATGCACAGTACTCCAGATGTGGTCTCATCAGTGCACTGTATAACAGAAAAATAACCTCCCTACCTCTGTATTCAATTCCTCTCCAAATAAATTATAACATGCTATTAGCTTTCCTAATTATGTGCGATATCTGCATGTTAAACTTTTGAGATCCTCTCACTAGGACATTCAGATCCCTATGCATCTTCGAACTCTGGAATCTCTCACCATTTAGATAATATGCTTTCAAAAAATAGAAATTGCCAGAAAAGTTTAGCAGATCTGGCAACATTTGTGGAGAGAAATAAGAGTTGACATTTCAGGTCAAGTGACCCTTTCTCAGAACTGATAATATGCCTCCTTTCTTAATCTTCCGCCATTTGGACAATTTTACACTTTCCCATATGTACTCCATTTGTCAGATATTTGTCCAGTCACCTAATGTGGAAATATCCCTCTTTAGCTTCGCAATCATCAATACTGAGACTAAGTTTCAATACCAGATTTTCATTTATGAATTTATGTTCCACAATCTACCATAACCACGCAACCATAATCCCCTGCACCCAACATGTGTTCGCATCTTACATTGAGCAGGGGAATAACTTCCAGGAGCAAAGGAATGTTACAAGTTATGGCACAATGCAATGTACACAAGAGAATTTAAAACATGTATTTTGTTTGCAATCAAAAGTCTTCACTTGCTAGCGGTAAATGTATATACATGATTATATAATGGGTTAACTATGGGGGAATGGTTGGGAATGATGTTGTATAAGGTAATGGCTCTGAAAGAGTTAGTGTTCATGTTGCTTTGAGCTTCACCTATTCCTTTGATGTTACATAGAGTCTGGAGGTGCTAAAGGCCATACTGGTCTTTGTAGGGAGCAGATATATTCTGTACAGCTCCCAACAGCCCTAATAATTATGCCTGATTAATGTAATGCAGTTGTAGCTATTGCTATCATGAAATAAAACACCTTGTTAGTGAGAAACAGAGCCTTTTCTATAAAGACTGTACTGTGGTGAATCCCCCACTCCTGATTATAAGACGGGCAATAGACAAAACCTGGAGGATTGGTGGCAGTGATACCTCAAACAACCCTTATTATGAACCATTTACTCGCAGAGGGGGCTGGTACCACTGCCATTCTCACCCCATATGGATTCCAAATGAAGCTTTTTTTGTAGAATCCATACAGTGTGGAAGCAGGTCATTCAGCACATTCCGACCCTCCAAAGAATACCCCACCTACGCCCACACCCACCCTATCCCTGTAATCTTGCTTTTCCCTTGGCCAACCCACCTAGACTGCACATCTTTGGACTGCAGGAGGAAACCAGAGCACCCGGAGGAAACTCATGCAGACACGGGGTGAATGTGCAAACTGCACACAGGCAGTGTTGTGAGGCAGCAGCGCTAACCATTGAGTCACCACACTGCCCAAGTGTAGCAAGTTCAGAGGGACGCAGGTTAGAGTTGACGAGGGGAGCAGAGAAATAAGCTAAAAACCAAAAGATCTGCAGATGCAGTCAATCAGAAACAAAAACAGAAATTGCTGAAAAAGCTCAGCAGGTCTGGCAGCGTCTGGATTTTTCCCCACTACCATCAGTTCTGAGGAAGAGTGACTCGACCTGAAACCTTAACTCTGATTTCTCTCCACAGCTGTTGCCAGATCTGTAGAGAAATAAGGTGTCTGCTGTCACAACGATATTCTCGATGAGGAGATCGGGTGCAGGTATGAGGCCAGAGGGAGGTGTTCAAGTGGAGTGAGAGTATTAGAGCTTATGAAAGTGCCAGGGTCATAGGGAGAGGATGCCTGTATAAAAAGGTGGGCATGGGGGAAAAATGTAACTGAAGAAGAGTTCAACATCAGGTCGTATCAGAAATTTATTGGGGTAAGAGTGTAAAGAGATCAAACTTTGCTGAGCACAGATCATTCATCATGAGAGAGGGGATGGTCATAAGGTTTAGCAAATGCACAATAGGAAATAGCATTGGTAAAAGGACAGAAGAATACAGAGGGGATCGGTATTTGTGCGTTTTTGGAACTTGAAATTTTAACACTTGAAAGGAAAAAAAAAAGTTTCTTGTTAAGGCATCGGATGAGATCAAAGAATGAAATGAAGCTGGGGACCAGAACAACTTTGAAATATGGGCGCTGATGGAGAGACAGTGTTCGAGAGCGTGTGTATGTGATGGTGCCTGGTACTGAGTGTGGATCACAGGATGTGGTGAGAACAGCTGTCTGAGGAGCACTGGCTCACAGTTACCTGTAATCCTGGCTGGATTCAGAACATGATGGATGCAACTATGGTGGCTCAGTAGTTAGCACTGCCACCTCACAACACCAGGGACCCAAGTTCGACTCTAGCCTTGGGTGACTGTCTGTGTGGATTTGCATGTTCTACCTGTGTCTATGTGGGTTTCTTCCAAATGCTCCAGTTCCCTCTTACCGTCCAAAGATGTGTAGGCCAGGCGGATTAGCCATGAGAAAACCAGGGTTACAGGGATAGGGTAGGTGTGGTCTGGGTGGGCTGCACTTTGAAGGGTTGGCGTGGACTATATGGGCCGAATGACCTGCTTCTACACTGTAGGGATTCTACAAAAAGAAGACTTCGGCTAGAATTCATGTGGGGTGAGAACGGCAGTAGTACCTATCCCCTCTGCTAGTAAATTCACATCCTGCTTCTGTGCTGTGTCTAAATCAGAGAATCCCTACAGTGCAGAAGGACGCCATTCAGCCCATTGAATCCAAACAACATCCCACAATATCCCATAACCCCACATTTCCCATGGTGAATTCACCTAATCTACACAGCTTTGGACTGTGGGAGGAAATCCACACAGACACAGGGAGAATGTGCAAACTCAACACAGGCCGTCACCTGAGACTGGAATCAAACCCAGGTCCCTGGCGCTGTGAGGCAGCAGCGTTAACCACTGAACCGCCATGCCAGCCACAGCGATGAGCTCCGAGTAAGTCTCCCAAAAAGCAAAGTAAAATATTTTCACTGTGGCCAGTCTATTTTTTTCATAAAAGCAAACGTTCCTCATTGAGAAAAGTCGGCATTTTCCTGGATGAAAACCTTTGTGTCTGAGTGGAGTTTGGGATGTAGAAAGAGGACTGCATATACAATATTTTTAACGGAGGTCACCTGCTGCTGAAGCATCTGTTCGAGCAATTGTGATGTGATTGCGAGTGAATAATAGTGAAGACTAAAGAATGGACCATCAATTCTGAAGCTACACTGGTGCTTTGAAAACCCTAACCTTATCAATCACGTCTTCACAAAATACAGGGACTAAAAATGCACCGTAGCAATTAGGAGAGTTTTCAGCAATGAAACTTTTGATTACTATGTCAGGTACATGGATCTCTGAAATACATAAGGTACAATGAGAGCACACTGATTGATATCACAAATAAAAAAAACTCACCTTCTGACTCCCAATAGCCAGACCACTGTCTACAAGGCACAAGTCAGGAGTATGATGGAATGCTCCCCATTTACCTAGATGACTGTAACTCCAACAAAACTCAAAAACAGCACTGAACACCATTGTTTGATTGGCACTATGCCTGTAAATGCTTACTTCCTCCACACCAACACTCAATGGCAGCGTGCGTACTGTCTACAAGATGCAATACAATAATTCACCAAGACTCCTTAGACAGCACCTTCCAAACCCATGACCACTACCAGCTAGAAGAACAAGAGCAAAACCTGCAAGCTTCCCTCCAAGCCTCTCACAATCCTAACTTGGAAATATAACGCCATTCCATCGGTGTTGTTTGGTCAAAATCCTTAAAGACCCTTTGTAAGAGCATGCAAATGGTCTGCAACAATTCAGGAAGGCAGTTCACCACCAACTTCTTAAGGGCAAGCTGGAGAGGGTTCAGAAAAGATTTACCAGGATGTTGCCAGGAATGGAGGGTTTGAGTTATAATGAGAGGCTTATTAGGCTGGGGCTTTTTTCACTGGAGTGCAGAAGATTGAGGGGAGGTTTATAAAATCATGAGGGGTACAGATAAGCTGAATGGCAGGTGTCTTTTCTCTAGAGTGGGGCATTTCAAGAACAGAGCGTATATTTTTAAGGTGAGAGGAGAAAGATTTAAAAAAGAAGTGAGGGGCAACTTCTTTACACAGAGAGTTGTGTGTGTGTGGAATGAGCTTCCAGAGGAAGTGGTGGATGCGGATACAGTTAAAACATTTAAAAGACATTTGGATAAATACGTGAATACAAAATATTTGGAGGGATATGGGCCAAGTGCAGGCAGGTGAGACTAGTTTAGTTTGGGATTATGCTCGGTATGGACTGGTTGGACTGAAGGGTCTGTTTCCGTACTATATGGCTCCATGACTCTATGCCTAACAGTACCTTGCATGTACCTACAGCACTTGGACTTCGACTGTTCCAGAAGGCAGGTCCCCACCACCTTCCTGAGGATAAATAAAGGTAAGCAATAAAAGCTGGCACAGCCAGCAATGCCCACATCTCATGAATAAATCAGAAAAATTATCATCTTTGTCGATGATTAGTCCAAAATAAAAATAGTGCTGATTCATTCAAGTACAGTATAGGGCATGCGGGAAAATCTTTCAATCACAGAAGACAAAAAGTCAAACAGACAAATTGCTGCAAAGCTTTGCAAAGTTACTGAACAGGGAATCACAGCAATAAAATCCAAGCATGTTTTGTTCTTGCGTTCTTCCAGTTATTACAGTATTTCCACAGACACGCTGTCAAATACAAATATCTAATCCTTGGAACTCATAGTCTTAACTTCCACCTGTGTTCCTGCTATTTCTCAATTTCCTCACATGTGCAAGCTCAATATCCTTCCATTTGGAGCTTCTCTGTATGTATGGGACTCCATTGTCACATACAGGGTGATTCAGCTCATGATTCTCCCACTCCTTGCAGTTGTGACTCTGCCAACTTTCATTCATCTGCTCCTGAGCTATGGGCTCCATGTGCTGAACTCATTCAGAAACATATTGCCGCGAACTCCGAGCCTGATTAGAAAGTGAAACTGGTGTTCAGGTAGGGTAGTTGAGGCGAATTTCACAGATGCATTCTGGGGAAGGGTGACTATGTAACCACATGAAGAAGGGAGGAGCAGGAGGCTGTAAGGTCACAAGACTCCATAGTTCAATATGGTAATTGTTGAGCCTGTGCTTCACTTCCTCGCTTACAGCACATATTCCATGATTCACTAAGAAACCAAAACTCTGTCAAACCTAGTCTTAGATACATTCAACAATGCAACATCCACAAACACCTGGGGTAAATTTAAGACAGATGAGGAGGAATTTTTTTCTCTCTGAGGGGAGTGAATCTTTGGGATTCTTTGCCCACCGAGGGGTGGTACATTAATGTAAGACTCACAGCATTTGAAGCAATTTCTCATCATTTCAGTCCCAAATACTCAGCCCCTTATCACGAGACCGAATCCTATGTTTTAGGTTCCTTGACCATTGGAAACAGTCTCTAATGCTTTTGCAATGAGAGGAGGCTCACGTGCAGCATAAATGGCAACATGGGCCAGCATCAGCATTTGGGCCAAATGTCCTGGTTGTGTTGTACATTCGATGTAAAGCCATGTAGCTCCTTTCTGACAAGCTTGCAGATCGAGTCTAGTGGAAGCTTGTTCCATGAGACAGTTAACTCTAAACTCTGTGATGTCTACATCTGGGAGCATTTAGCTGATCTTACATCGGGTTACAATGAAGTGTACTTTTTACTTTGTAAATGCTTACATATATCTCCAATACAGCCATTGTAGTGTAAGGTGAAATAGTGTCCAACTGAACAAAACATAGATGCAGCAATATATTGTTACAAATGCAAACAGCTTTCCACATCCCAGTAATGATTTACACTGAGTTGCAGCAACTGTTGCTGCATTAGTAATAACCATTTTGAGCATGGCCAGCAGTGCAGTGGAAAGACACTCGGTATTTTGGCAGCATTGATTGCAAGAAGAATATAAATGAGAATATCAGATAAATTCCCTGCTCGTCTTCAAAGGAGCGCCATGAAGAAGTATCATTAGAAAGCCTTGCAGGCTTTCTGGAGAGCAGAATTTGAGACAATGGGTGAAGTTTATTCCATTCAGTGATGGTCTTGCTACATGCAGTCATGGGCTGCTTCAGTAACTGAGGAGTTGCGCATGGATCAGAATATTGTGCAATCAGCAGTGGTCATTCACACATCTAACCCCATGATACAGCAAAAGTCATTGATGAAAATGCTAAAGATGATTGGGTGTGTGACACAATGCTGAGGAACTCCTCCAGCAAAGTCTAGATCTGAGATGGCCGACCTGCAACAATGACAGCAATCTTCCTTTGTATTTACAAATGTATGAATTAGGAGCAGGAGTAAACCACTGAGCCCTTTCAGTTTTCTTGGCAAGTTTAAAAGAACCTAGCAGATCTGATTGTGGCTTCCATTTTCTAGGCCAGAAAATTCCAGGGTCAAATGACTTTCCGAGGGAGAGAACATTTTTCCTTATTAATTCTCGTCTCTTAAGTGGGGAGCCCTCTTACTCTTAAACAGTGTTCCCTAATTCTGGTCTCCCCCACAAGAGGAAACACCCCTCAGCATCAACTCTGTCAAATCCCGTCTATATCTTACATGTTTCAACAGGGTCACCTTTCATTCTAAACCCAATGGAAACAGGCCAACCTGTTTAAACCCTCCTCATAAGATAAACCCTTCATCCCAGGTATCAATCAAGTGAACCTTCTGTTTCTGATGCCATTATAACCTTTCTTAAGTAAAGAGAGCAAAACTGTACTCCAGGTATGCTATAACCAGTGGCCTGTGTGGATGCAGTAGAACTCCCCCACATTTAATAAATGATACCAGTCCATTTATTTTCCTAATCACTTGCAATACCTGTATAATAACTTTCTTTGATTCACACACTGACACACCCACATTCCTCTGCACTGCAGAGTTTGACAATCTTTCGCCATTTAAATAACACACCGCATTTCTATTCTTCCTGCTAAAATGGACCGGTTCAGATTTTTCCATTATACCTGTATGCCATCGGCCAATTGTTTGCCACTCACTTAACCTATCTAAATCTGTTTAAAATCTCCTTGAACCCTTCTCTTAATTTACGATCCTATCTATCTTCGTGCCATTGGCAAATATAGCAACCGTGCATTCCATTACTTTATTCAAGTCATTGATATAGATTACAACGCTCACCCTAGGGCATTACTAATTACAGATTGCCAATTTCAGAATGACCCATTTATCCCTTCCCTTTACTTCATGTTAGCCAACAATCCTCTACCCCTGATTAATGAGTTTTACAGTAACGTTTCATGTGGCACCTTATCAAATGCCTTTTGGAAATCCAAATACACCACAGCTACAGGTTTCCCTTCATCTGCACAGCTTGTTACTTCTTCAAAGAACTTTAATGATTTCTATAAACAATTCTATAAAAGGGCAGTACAGTGGCTTGGTGGTTAGCAGTGCTGCCTCACAGCGCCAGGGACCTGGGTTTGATTCCACCCTCGGGTAACTGTCTGTGTGGAGTTTGCACATTCTCCCTGTGTCTGCCTGAATTTCTGCCAAGTGCTCTGGTTTCCGCCCACAGTGCAACAATGTGTAGGTTAGGTGGGGTGGCCACACCAAATTGCCTGTAGTGTTCAGGGATGTGTAGATTAGGTGTGTTAGCCATGCAGAGTTGCAGGGAAAGGGTAGGGAGATGGGTCTGGTTGGGATGTTGTTCGGAGGGTCGGTGTTGATTTGTTGGGCCAAAGGGCCTGTTTCCACACTGTAAGGAGTCTATGATGAATGCGTAAAATGTGATTTCCCTTTCACAAAAACTAATTCCATCAAGGTTTTTGAAGATCCCTCATAAAACAGCACAGGGTGGCACAGTGGCTCAGTGGTTAGCGCTGCTGCCTCACAGCGCCAGGGACCTGGGTTTGATTCCACCCTCGGGCGACTGTCTGTGTGGAGTTTGCACATTCTCCCTGTGTCTGCGTGGGTTTCCTCCGGGTGCTCCAGTTTCTTCCCACAGTCCAAAGATGTACAGGGTAGCTGGATTGGCCATGCTAAATTGCCTGTAGTTTTCAAGGATGTGGAGCTTAGGTGGGTTATAGGGGGATGGGTCAGTGTGGACTTGTTGGGCTGAAGGGCCTGTTTCCACACTGTAGGGATTCTATGATCTATGAAAACCTCCTTAATAATAGATTCCAGAACGTTCGCTATGACGGAGGTTTGGCTAACCAGCCTGTAATCCCCTGCTTTCTCTCTCTGTATTTCTTGAAGAGGGAAGTTCCATTTGTTAGTTTCCAATCTGTTGGCACCTTCCTAGAATCACAGGACTTCTGGAAAATTACCACCATGCATCAACTACCATGCCAACCATTTCTTTCAGGAAGTGCATGAAGTCCATCAGTGGACGGTGATTTGTCAACTTTTAGTAATCCTTTTAATTTTTCTTTCCCTGGTGATTATACTTATCTTCAGTTCCTCCTTCCCTTTCACTTGTTGATTTATGAACATTCTTGAGATTTATTCGTGTCTCTTCCTGTGAAGACCAGCACTAAATATCTATTTGCTGCCTACACAATTTCCTTCTTTCACATCATTAGTTCCACACTCTCAATTTCTAGAAAGCTCGCGCTCACTTAAGTTACTCTTTTCCTTTTTAAATTTTTATAGGAATTCTTACTATCTTTTTTCTTTATATTTCAAGCCAGCTTTCTCTCATACTCTGGTTTCTCCCTCTGTATTGCTTTTGTACTCATTCTTTGCTAGGCTTTAAATTCTGTCCAGTCTTCCAGCCTACCAATAATCTTCATAGAACTATGCACTGTTGTTGTGCATGCACTTTTTCGTTTAATTTTTGCAATCTTTGACCTCCTTAATGAGCCACAGATGGTGCACCCTCCTCCATAAAGGCTTTCTCTCTCTCTGGAATGTTCCTCTGGTGAATATTTTTGAGCTTTCTCCTTAAATGTGTACCTGCACCTGTTAGTTTCTATCGAGCTACACCTTAACCCATTTTCCCAATTCACCTCTGTGGCATTTGACCATGGGGTTAAGGGAGCTACAGGGGCTGGGGTGTTTTGGTGTTGGGGGTGGTGGGGGGAGGAGGTGAGTCTGGAAGTATAAGGGGAGTGCCGGTGTGGTAAGGGTCGGAGTGGGATTCGGGTCCACCAGGAGTGGGGGGAGCTCAGGTGTTAGGTTCAGGAGGGGACAGGGGTGGTATGAGGTTTGGAGGCACTGACTGTGTCAGGTCTTGGAGTCAAGAGTCAGGAAAGGTTGGGTCTAAGAGCAAGGTTGGGGGTATGTCTAGTCTGAGATATCGGGTTGTTTGTGGGGGAGGTGGTGGTGGTGTGGTGGGGGACCAGGGGTGTAGGATGGGGTGTGAGGGGATGTTAAGGATTCGATTACGGAGCGTCACACATCAATTCTGGGAGAAAGTCGGTTGACCATGGGAGTGGTGTGGGGATGGGTTGGGCCACAGTTCAGTGCTGAATTGAGAGGTTCAGACCTATAGTTGACCAGGAGTTAGAGCGAGGTTGAATTCCTCTTACTTCTCCCGGCTAACTATTCAGGTATATGACTTGGAATCTTCGGAGGCTCTGACTCTAACACGGAAGGTTCCAGATGCAGGGTAATTACCTATTGGAAGTTTTAACTCCCATTGGAAGTTATGGACCGTTAATCTTAGACTTCTTCCTCAAACTGAATGGAAAATTTAAACATGATCAATGCCACCTAGAATGTCCTTTATTCCAATCATATATTAATACTGCCCCATTGCACACTACCTGCTCTAGAATATCCTGCTCCCTGGTTGAGTCTAGAATTGGCTGCTCTGAGAACTTGTCCTGAAATCACTCTATAGGTGGCACAATGGCTCAATGGTTAGCCCTGCTGCCTCAAAATTCCAGGGACCCAGCTTTGATTCCAGCCTTGACTGTGTGGAGTTTGCATGTTCTCCCCACGTCTGTGTGAGTTTCTGCTGGATGCTCTAGTTTCCTCCCACAGTCCAAGGATGTGCAGGCAAGGTGTACTAGTCATGGTAAATGTGGGGATAGGGTGGGGGAGTTGGGTTGGGTGGGATATTGTTTGGAGGGTTCATGCAGACTCATTGGGCTGAATGGCCTCTTTCTGCACTGTAGGGATTCTGTCATTCTAACTCATCTTCCAGGCTACTTTTGCCAATCAGACACATGCATTCTACTTGTACAAGAAAATTACACCTGATTATCATCACGGCTTTCTCACAAGCCTCCTGTATGCCTCATCTCACAGCATTAGTACTGCTACAAGGCCAATATACTACTCCTAAAATTTGACTAATATGATCATACAATACATGCAATTCAATACAGCACAGGAACATGATCTTCGGCCCACCTAGTCTGCAACAATTCTAATCCTTATTTAGACCCGCTGCTTATTGCCCATGCGCAGTTTCTATCTCTCTGTTCGCGTCCTGTTATTAAAGATACACATTAAACGTTGCTAACATGCCTGCTTCCACCACTTTCACTGGCCGTGCTCTCCAGGCACCCTCCACCCTGTGTGTGAGAAACTTTTCCCCGCACTTCTCCCCTAAACCTTCCCCCTCTCACCCTGAACCTGTGCCGTCTTGTGGTTAAACTTTCTACCCGGGGAAAAAGCCTCTGGCTATCCACCATATCTATGCTTCTCGTAATTTTGTAGACCTCTATCAGGGTGACCCTCAGCCTCTGTCTTTCCAGTGAAAACAACCCGAGTTTATCCAACCTCTCCTCATGACTAAATACTTCCAGAACAGGCAACATCCTGGTAAACCTTCTCTGCGAAGTACTGAAACTGATTCATTCCATATTTTGATCTTTAGAGCTGAGACCACCTCTGACGATGGTACTCGTGTCATCCTTAAAAATTGGGACCTCATGAGGAGGCCCAGATAGATCATCCATTGGCATTTCTGGCTGAAAGCGGTTGCAAGTGTTCCAGCCTTGTGTGTTGCACTGATGTGTTGAGCTCTGCTGTCCATAAAAATGGGGATAATCATTTCATGAATTTTACTTGCCCAACACCACCAGTCACAAGTACTTTCTTGACTGAAAAGTGCAACATTATATCCTGAGACAACGTAAACCAATATAAAAATATCGGTATATTTATACATTATAAAACGAAGGTCAGCGAGTGCTGGAGATCCAAAACAAAAACAGAACATCCTGGAGAAACTCAGCAGTTCTGGCAGCATCTGTGGAGAGAAAAAACAGTGTTAACATTTCGAGTCCAGTATGAAGAAGGGTCTCTGAACCCAAACGTCAGCTCTGCTTTCTCTCCACAGATGCTGCCAGGCCTGCTGAGTTTTTCCAGCAATTTCTGTTTTTGCATAAAAGAGGTTTTCTTTTTCATCACCCTACGTTCAATCAGGCTCAGTAACGCAAAGTTTACTGGAGCAAAATCCATGCAGCAAAACCATCTGGCACTTTGGCAAGACACACTAAGTTAGAAATAAGTATTATTATCTGTAGATAAAAAGTGTGATGATAAAAATGATGTAAAAATACAGTTTGCCGTCATTTCTGGCCACTTATTGAAGCTAACATGATATGACTTCCCAGAACATGTCTCCAAGTTCTGAAGCAGGGTCAATCAACTGGAAATGTTAACTCTGTTTCTCTCTCCACAAATGCTGCTAGACCTACTGAGTTTCTCCAGCACTCTGAGTTGGTCTTCAACTAACAGGCTACCCTGGAAGAGCCAGAGCGTTTTCTCCAACCCACTAGCTTTGAAGTAACAGAGAAAAAACAAATCAAACTATAACTGTGATCTTTTCATTTGGCTGTGATTGGAATGAGATCCTCAAATTGCGAGCTGACTAATTTCGGGAATGAGTGGGGAGTCACCCGCTCACAAGATATTGTGACTCGCAAATCATCATAAATCTCTGGGCAAAAAATTGACATCCAAACTTTCAAAGGATAGGCACACATTCATGCAAACAAAAACCCCTGCAAGAATCTAAATGTTTTGCTGCATTTAATGCAGTTCAGTGCATCACTCACAGCAATTTGCTCTTTGCTGCAGAAGGGGAGTTAGCATCACACAAGGTCTCATTTATCTAAACACTCACGTCAAGCTTTTTCTCTCCTGAAAGAGTCTGGCTTCTTGGCAAATACCATTCAGCCTAGAACAGATAAATAAGCTTCTCTGTTTTTGTTATTTCTAAGCTTTTTTTTTGAATATGTGATGCTGGAGCCTCAGTTAATAAGGAAAACAGAATGACCTGGCGCTGGGGATGTCAAGATAGAGGAAAGGAATCAAGAAAATCCCTCAGCACAATCTATAGCTGAGCTGCCTCAACTTTTGTCGCAACTGTAGCCGTTAATCGAAAAGCTGGTGGCTGTGCCCCTGAACAGCTCTGGAAACGTATGCGTTACTTTCCTGAGCTGTTAATGATTTTGGGGATGGTTGGCTTAAAAGTGTAATTAGCTCAGCGGAAATCTCAGACTTCTATTGCATTTAAACACTTGCCTCATTGACCTGGAGGAGTCATTTCTTAAAAAAAAATCAAAACAAAAGAATGTTTGTGCGGAGCAGAAGTTTAAGGTTCTGCCAAGCTTTTATTGGCGTCTTTTTTAAAAGTGCAGAGATGTAAGCTTTTCCACCTTTCTTTTCACATATCTTGTTACTTCAGACCTGCATCCCAATGAAAATTAAACCGTGCAGAAGAGAAAGCAGCATTTAATATTAATAGAGGCATGAAGCAGAATTACACTCAATAATCTACAGATCAAAACTTTTGGTACAACTTTCCATTCCTTTGCTAATTTAACTGTGATTTTCTTTCTACGGGTTGTAAATGTTACATATGCAGCAAACTGGTCTTAATGAAGTAAAAGAAGCTGCTCAGTAAAGTCTCAGTTCATTGAACGTCAATAAACTTGCTGCAGCCAATAATTGTTTTAATATTCTCTAGAATGGCTACAATCTGGTTGCTGAGCAACGAGGGTCATATGCTTACAGAGTTCATGTCTGAACCAGTTGTGAAGACCCTATGTGTGTTAGAGATGATTTATTCAAACGTTCATTCAGACCTGCTGTTTGCTCCCTCATTGCCTTAATGTAGCCAGGCCTTCATTCATAACTGTCAAGAACCTATTCATCTGCACCCGTGCTTATTAAATCTAAAATTGTATGTAAGGTGCATTTTCACGTGTGTACACAGCGACCCCCAATTTCCAAATACTCATCATGCGGGAATGTTCAAGGAGCAAATAATGTTGGAGTTTCACAGCGTTTGTCCTGGTCAAAGTGTACCTCTAGCCACCCAAGTGTAGGAGTCATACTCACGTTTGGAGTAGGTTGCTCACTTCCATAATTGAGTCATCAAGCTGTGTAGCTGACAGCTGATGTAGGAGCAAGAGCAGAAACCAGGAAAATCCACTGAGCAATTAATGCAATCAGAGAGGGCTGCTAATAGAGTCAAATAGCACCTTCCAATCAACCAATTTTTTTTAAGTTAATGGGAAGAAAATGCTGCCACTTAATTTTCGCGACAAGCTTGTATTAATATGCTTTACAGTGTTTATTCAGAAGTATGTTAGGCTGTATTTATTACATTAATGCTACACAAAATAAAAGCATTGCAAAAATATATTGATTTGTGGATTAATAAGGGCAAATGCCTGAACCATTCATGGATCCATTTTTTCCCAAATGCACAAGCCGAGATGGAGTTTTGAACAGATAAGAACAAAATTTGGGTTCTGTGTAAATGAGAAGGAGCTCACTTTTGAATGACTTTTACCTATAATTTCAAAACTAATAACTTGTGTCGCCCTTGTGTCTGGATGAGACATGAGCAAGATGACAACACGAGCGTACAACTCAATCAGAAAGGATTTGTCAAATGGTAAAAACTTAAAGACAAAACAAGACTCCATACAGTCAACAAAAAGACTGTGAGTACTCAAAGTCCCCACAGGGTAGAGACCATTTCTTTGTTTGTATTTGAAGCTAATTCTCCCTGGAATCTCCAGGTTATTCTGACACTGGGACACTGGTACAGGTTGAGTGTGATATCGATAAGCCAGCAGTTTTTGTCCATCCCCAAATGCCCTTAAAAAATTGTTGGTGAATCATCTTCTTGAAATTCAGCAGTCAGTCTGAGTATAGGTGCTATTTGGAAGGGAGTTCCAGCATTTTCATTCAACAGGGGTGAAGAAGCAATGATATATTTCCAACTAAATTGGAGGTCAGCTTGCACTTTTTGGTTTTCCCTTGCACCTGTTGCCATAAAACCATGAGCTATAAGACCGTAAGAAATAGGAACAGGAGTAGGCCATTCGGTCCTTGAGCCTGCTCTGCTATTCAATGTGTTTATGGTTGGCTGATCCAACATTCTTCATGTCCACTTACCTGCCTTTTCCCATAACCCTTTATTTCCCAACTGATCAAGAATCTAAGATAACAAGGTGCAGGGCTGGATGAACACAGCAGGCCAAGCAGCATCAGAGGAGCAGGAAAGCTGACGTTTCAGGCCTAGACCCTTCTTCAGAAATGGGGGAGGGGAAGGGTGTTCTGAAATAAATAGGGAGAGAGGGGGAGGCAGATAGAAGATGGATAGAGGAGAAGATAGGTGAAGAGGAGACAGACAGGTCAAAGAGGCGGGGATGGAGCCAGTAAAGGTGAGTGTAGGTGGGGAGTTAGGGAGGGGATAGGTCAGTCCAGGGAGGATGGACAGGTCAAGGGGTCGGGATGAGGCTAGTAGGTAGGAGGTGGGGGTGCGGCTTGAGGTGGGAGGAGGGGATAGGTGGGAGGAAGGACAGGTTAGGGAGGCGGGGACAAGTTGGGCTGGTTTTGAGATGCGGTCGTGGGAGGGGAGATTTTGAAGCTTGTGAAGTCCACATTGATACAATTGGGCTGCAGGGTTCCCAAGCGAAATATGAGGTGCTGTTCCTGCAACCTTCGGGTGGCATGTGTCCTTCCTCCCGCCTATCCCTTCCTCCCACCTCAAGCCCCACCCCCATCTCCTACCTACTAGCCTCATCCTGCCCCCTTGACATGTCCGTCCTCCCTGGACTGACCTATCCCCTCCCTAACTCCCCACCTACACTCACCTTTACTGGCTCCATCCCTGCCTTTTTGACCTGTCTGTTTCCTCTCCATCTATCTTCTCCTCTATCCATCTTCTATCTGCCTCCCCCTCTCTCCTTATTTATTTCAGAACCCCCTTCCCTTCCCCCATTTCTGAAGAAGGGTTTAGGCCCAAAACGTCAGCTTTCCTGCTCCTCTGATGCTGCTTGGCCTGCTGTGTTCATCCAGCTGTACACCTTGTTATCTCAGATTCTCCAGCATCGGCAGTTCCTACTATCTCTGAAAGGGTTTAGAGTAGATTTGTAGCTCGGGTTGTGGGTGTTGAGGTTGGTTGGCTTGCCGAGCTGGTTCGTTGTTTCACAAACATTTCATTACCACGCTGGGTAACATCATCAGTGCAGCCTCCGATGAAGCGCCGTTGTGTTTTCCCACCTGTTATTTAAACTCTGGAGTCCGTTGAGCTGGATTACCTCACTTCTGGTTCGCCTTCGCAGTGGAGTGTATATGGGTCGAGCTCTATGTGTTTGTTGATGGCTTTCTTCGTGGAGTACCAGGCTTCTAGGAATTCCCGTGCTTGGCTCAAGAAAGCCATCAACAAACAAACACATAGAGCTCCATTGTGAAGGAAAACCGGAAGTGAGGTAATCCAGCTCAACAGACTCCAGAGTTTAAATAACAGGCAGGAAAACGCAATGGTGTTCATCGGAGGCTGCACTGATGACGTTACCCAGCAGGGTAATGAAACGTCTGCGGGACAACGAACCAGCCCGGTGAGACAACCAATTGAGTCAAAGCTAGTTCTCAAAACCTACAAGATTTACCAGGATGTCACCAGGCATGGGGGGGTTTGAGTTATACAGAATGGCTGGATGGGCTAGGGCTTTTTTCACTGGAGTGTAGGAGGTTGTGGAGTGATGTTATAGAGGTTTGTAAAATCAGGAGGGACACCGATAAGATGAATGTCAGGTGTCCTTTCCCTAGGATGGGGGTTTCAAGACGAAGGGGCATATTTTTAAGGTGGAAGGAAAAAGATTTATAGAGACACAGAGACATACAGTAATACAGCATGTAAACGGACTTTTCAGTCCAACCAGTCCATGCCAAACATAATCCCAAACTAAACTAATTCCATCTGCCTGCGCCTGGCCCATATCCCTCCAAACATTTCCTATTCATGTATTTATCCAAATGTCTTTAAATGTTGTAACTGTAGCTGCATCCATCACTTCTTCTGGAAGTTAATTCCACACATGAGCCACTCTCTGTGTAAAATAATTGCCTCTCATGTCTTTTTTAAATCTTTATCCTCTCACCTTAAAAATATGTCCCCTAGTCTTGAAATTCCCCACCCGAGGGGAAAGACATCTGCCATTCAAATTATCTACAACGTTCATTATTTTATAAACCTCTATAAATCCACCTCTCAACCTCCAATGGTCCAGAGAAAAAAGTCCCAGCCAATCGAGTCTCCCCTTATAACTCAAACCTTCCGCTTTTGGCAATATCCTGGTAAATCTCTTCTGAACCCTCTTCAGCTTAATAATATCCTTCCCATTACAGGGTGACCAGAACTGGACACAGTACTCCAGAAGAAAAAATAAGAATTACATTTCGGGTCCAGTGACCCTTCCTCAGAACTGGCTCACTGGAGCCGAAATGTCAACTCTGATATTTTCTTCACAGATGCTGCCAGACCTGCTGAGCTTTTCCAGCAACTTCTGATTCTGTTCCTGATTTACAGCATCCGCTGTTCTTTCAGTTTTTATTTTATGATTCTATGACTCTATGACCTACATTCTAACCAGCCAAAAGCTACTTACCTTTATCTCTGCCAATGGTGGGTGTGGGTACAGTATCAACACTGGTTGAGCCAGTATTTATTGCCCAGCCCAACTTGCCCTTAAGAAAATGTTGGAGAGCTGTCTTTTTGAACTGCTGCAGTCCATGTGCTGTGGATAGACCCACAATGCCACCAGCGGGGGCGGGGGTTGTAGGATTCCAGGATTTTAACCCAGCGCCAGTAAAGGAACAACAGTATATTTCCAAGTCAGCATGCTGAGTGATTTAAAGGGGAACTTGCAGGTGGTGCTGTTCCCATGTATCTGCTGCCCTTGTCCTCCTAAATAGAAGTGAAGTAGATTGCTTTTTGACAATGATCAACAGTGGTTACTGGTTTCCTCCAGCTTTTAATCTCAGATTCTTATTGAATTCTAGTTTCACCATCAGCCATGGTGGGATTTTTATCCAATTCACAGAACATAAGTCTGAGGTTCTAGATTACTAGACCAGTGACACTACCACTATGCCACCTTTTCCCCTAACTATGATAAACCTAATTGATACAAACACAATAAATGATACAAACTGATACAAACAATTGCACCTCAATAAACAAGTTTTAAACTCAGATGCTTAAATAGCGCCATTGAGTCATACAGCAGAGAAACAGATGCTTTGGTTCAACTTATACATGCCAACTAGGTTTCCCAAACTAAACTTGTCCCGTTCACCTGCATTTGACCCATATCCCTCTCTAAGCCTTTCCTATTCATGTACCTATCCAAATATTTTTTAAATGTTGTAACTGTACCCGACTCTACCACTTCCTCTGATAGTTCATTCTACACATGAAGCACCATCTGTGTGAAAAAGTTGCTCCTCAGGTCCACTTTAAATTTTTCTCATCTCATATTAAAATTATGCCCTCTAGTCTTGAATTTCCCTACCCGAGAAAAAAGACCTTTGCTATTTACCTTATCTATGCCCCTCACGATTTTGTAAAGCTGAAAGATCACTTCTCAATCTCCTACGTTCCAGGGGAAAAAAGGTCCCGCTTACCCAACCTCTCCTTATAATTCAAACTTTCATATGTTTCAAAGTCAATCTATCCCATTAGATTATACCTCAAAATTTATCAACACCATCAATATTTCTCTCTTAAACCACATGTTGATTGCCCTCCTCCTGAACTGTAAACATCGTATGGTCCTAACTTTATAATAAGCCACAAGACATGCTGATTTGAGAGCATATCATTATTGCCTCGTTGTCACTGGGTCAAAAACCCAGTGCTCCGTCCTGAACAGCACCATGAGCAAATATGTGTCCCATAGATTGTTGTGGTTCAAGAGGACAGGTCACTTCTATCATCTCAAAGGCAATTAGGGATCAGCTACAAATTCTGTGCTTGCCAGTGATGCTACATCCCCAGAAAGAATAAAACAAAACAAGTGTAACTTTGGTGTTACTTTAAATGCAGTTGAACAAAAGCACAGTAGACTCTTGAATATTTTTTTAAACTTTCACAGAATGCCTTTCAATTACTAGGCTCAAACTCCACTCCAGAATGTTATGGTCAAGGCTGGAGAAGTGCCACTACTGCACAGTCAGAACATAAGACAAAAATACATTTTCCAGTTACCAAGATGATCAATTAAATACCTTACCTAAATTAGGTCCTAAACAACAAAATCTATCAACCTAGTTTCTAATAAAACAATTATTGATTTATTATTAAAAACAACTTATTCAGTACAGATGCAATAAGGGAGTTTTTATACACCAACAGTGTAATGCTGAAGTATAAATGCTTATCTCTCTAAATATCCCCAAAGGCAAAAGGATGAAGGGTGGGTGAGAGCATACACTGTTGTTCTTACATTTTGGCAAGTGTGGCCAAGCCAACTTACACACAGTTACTTCTGTAGTCTTGCAGGCACAGCTAGCTCAGGAAATGTAATCTTGAGATGTCCTGTAAATCACTCTTTCAAAAAAGCAAATAGGTAGCACCCTGAACTCATCATTTCTTTACAGAAATGGGAAAAGTCAGCTGGGTGGCTTGTTCAGAGCAAGCTTTCTTCCAATTCAGCTTGATTTCTACATGCTTCCCTTTAACTGAACCAGATAAAATAAGAATGTCTCCAACCCAGTTACCTTTGAAAATGCCATCAGCAAGGGTCTACAGTAAAACAGGTAGTTGTGATTTACAGTTAGCCTTATTAGAAAAAATACATCTACAGTGAACTTTCAATGATATCCTTTCAAATTTCCACTAAACTTGAAGAAAATCTATTTTCCACAATCCTTCAAACCTTAAATCCTCTAAGCAATATTAAATATAAAATACCTTAGCAACAAGAAATCAAAGTGCAAAATCTAGGTTAATGACCCTCTGACAAGTCCTATTCCCTTATCACTCCTGACCTATGTTGGCTCCCAGTCAAACAATGTCTTGATTTTAAAATTCTCATCCATGTTTTCAAATCACTATGTGGCCTTATCCCTCCCTATTTCTGCAATCTCCTCCAGTTCCACAACATCTGAGATATCTGTGCTCAACTAATTCTGATCTCTTGAATTCCTCCAAGTTTAATCACTTCACCATTATTGGCTTTAATTGCCTGGGCCCCAAGCTCTGGAATTCCTTCCCACACCTCTCTACCTTACTTTTCTGCTTAAAGACAATCTTTAATATCTGTCTCTTTGACCAAACTTTTTGCCATCGGACATAATATCTCCTTCCTTATCTCTGTTTCATTTTTTTTGTGATGCTCCTATGAAGTACCGAGGGAGTTTCATTACATTAAAACTGTTACTTGTGTCTATGTTGTTGATGTTGAAGATGATGCCCCAATGGAGTATTGAGGGATTGGTTAGAGTTATAGAGTCATACAGCACAGAAACAGACTCTTTGGTCCAACCAGCCCATGCTGACCATAATCCCAAATTAACTGGTCCCACCTGCCTGTGTTGGCCCATATTCCTCTAAACCTTTCTTATTCATGTATTTATCTAAATGTCTTTTAAATGTTTTAACTGTACATGCATCTACTACTTCCTTTGGAAGTTCATTCGACACACTAACCACTCACTTTGTAAAATTGATGCCCCTCATGTCTTTTTTAAATCTTTCTCCCTTCACCTTAAAAATATGCCCTCTAATCTTGAAATCCCCCACACTACAGAACAGACACCTGCCATTCACCTTATCTATACCCCTCATGATTTTATGAACTTTTATTAGCTTATCTCTCAACCTCCATTTCCAGAAATATCCTGGTAAAGCACTCCAGCTTAACAATATCCTTCCTATAACAGGGAGAACAGAAATGGATACAGTATTCCAGAAGAGGCCTCACCAATGTCCTGTACGACCTCAACATAACATCCCAACTCCCATACTCAAAAGTCTGAGCAATGAAGTCAAGCATGCAAAATGCCTTTTTAACCACCCTGTCTATATGCGATGCTAACTTTAAAGTATAATGTGCACGAACCCCTAGGTCTTTCTGTTCTACAACCCTACCCAAAACCCTACAATTCGTTGTCAGAGGTGCACCTTATGGATGAGGCATTAAACTAAAGTGACATTTATTCTTTCTGATAAAAGATCACATGACAGTATTCCAAAGAAGACCAGGCAGGTCTTCAATATGTATCTCTTAGTCAACACCTGAGGGGATGGTAACACTGTGATTTAGTTACTGGACAAGGAACGCAGACGTCTTGGAATTTACATTCAATTACAGCATCTGGGGTACTTAAATATGGTAAATTAAACAGATACATGTAAGCACATAAATTAGGAACATTTGTGTGCAATTCTGCCTCTCCAACCTGTTCCAGGATTTGATAAGGTCATTCACTTCCATTTTGTTTCTACCCCCCTCTATCCTTTGACTCCCATTTTAGTTGAGAAGTTCTCTCTTGCAGCCTTTAAAATATTTAATAAAAACCCGCAGCAACTAACAGTGACCGTGACACTACTAGATTGTTGGATCACTAATATTCGTTTAGGGAATGAAATCTTCTGTCCTCTCCAGGTCTGGACCACATGTGACTGTAGATTCACGGAGGTATGGGGCAATACTTACTGCCTTGCCAAAACCTTATAAATAAAATCAAAAACATTACAGTTTGTAGAGCCTTCTGCACAAGTCCTATGCTGTGTTTTACAAATCACAACAAAGTGCAACAAAGTGGCTGTAAAACACTTTGGGATATGAAAGGTGCAAAATAAATGCCAGAGATAGTAGGAACTGCCAATGCTGGAGAATCTCAGATAACAAGGTGTAGGGCTGGATGAACACAGCAGGCCAAGCAGCATCAGAGGAGCAGGAAAGCTGATGTTTCGGGTCTGGACCCTTCTTCAGTTCTGAAGAAGTTTCTGAAAAAGGGTCCAGACCCGAAACGTCAGATTTCCTGCTCCTCTGATGCTGCTTGGCCTGCTGTGCTCATCCAGCTGTACACCTTGTTATCTCAAATAAACGCAAGACTTTCCTTGGATATATTGATGCTAAATTAGAAGTTTACCATTTGAAGCAAAAATCTCCACAATAAGTATTCAAAGAACTTTCTCTCACACCAGGGTCAGATTCAAAGCGTAGAGTATAAAGGTAGCAGTGATAGTGACCTGCAGTTTGTTACTATAGTTTAATTGTAGCCTTGTGCTTAAATACAGAGATGATTAAACCCTTCAGCAGGTATTTTGGGCAATGTTTATACCTAGTAGTAATGTCTAATAAACAGGCAGGCAGGCTGTAGAGTTGCTTTCTAAGCTATTGGAAAAAACAATGTGGTCAGTGCAGCAAGGACGATGGGTGTAAATGTACAAAGATATTTCCAAATGAGGACTTTGGGAATAATATTCCCAAGTGAGGGAAGTGATTACCAAGTGCTGAATGTGTGGATTGTCTGAACAATTGGTGGGTCGGAGAATTAATTCACAGGCCTGAAAGAATTAAATACTTTGCATCATATTGCAAAGGCAGGGAGGCAATGAGGACGGTTAATGCAGAGTTCTTAACATTCTGGGGATGCAGGTTTGAATCTCACCATGGCAAATAGTGGAATTTGTATTCAATAATAAAAGTTCTGGAATTAAGAGTCTAATAATGACCGTGAATCGATTGCCAATTGTCAGGAAAACTAATCTAGTTCACTAATGTCCTTTAGGGAAGGCAATAAATGCTGGCCTAACCAGCGATGCCCACATCCTGTGGATGAATGAAAAAATGTAATGAATAGGAGTAGGAATGGGTCATGTTGCCCTTTGGACTGCTTCCAACATTCAACAAGATCATGGTTGATCTACCCAATTTCACCTTTCTCGCACTATACCCACATTCGTTAATTGCTTCAGTACTCAAATATCTAGCAACCACTATCTTAAACACACTTAATAAAAAGGCATCCACAGCTCTCTGGGGTAGAAAATTCTAAAGATTCCCAAACGAGTGAATGAAGTATCTTCTCTTGTTCAGAATTCTTAGTGGCTAACCCCTCATTCAGTTACTGTGACTCCATGACCTAGCTTCCCATCCAGGGGCAACAGGCAATTTCAGGAAATCTTAAGGAGGATAGTGCGAAACTCCAAAAGGATGCAGATAAGTTGGTGGAATAGACAGATGGGTGGCAGATGACGTACTTTGAAAGAACACTAGGATAGGGGCCACAATTCTAAAGGGGGTGCAGGAACATAGGGACCTGGGTACATGTATGCACAGATCATTAAGGGTGTCAAGACAGGTGGAGAGAACAGTTATTAAAGCAAACAGTGTTCTTTGTCTATAGTAACAGGGGTATAGAGTAGAGGAACAGGAAGGTGATGTTGAACTCGCACAAGTCACATGTCAGACATCAGCTGGAGTTTTTTGTGCAGCGAAAGAAAAAGCAGACAGTATGGTAGAGATGAGTAGGAAGCCGAAAGATTTGGAAGGCTTTAAAAACCAGCAGAAGATAACTAAAAAAGCAATAATGTATTTGAAGATGAAATATGAGCAAACTAGCTAGTAATATAATAGAAGATTGCAAGAAGTTTTTATAAAAAGTGTAAGAGCAAGGCAAGAGTAGACATTGAACCATTGGATAGTAAGGGTGGAGAAGTAGTAATGGGGAACTAAGAAATAGTGGAGGAACTGAACAGGCACTTTGCATCAGTCTTCACGATGGAAGACACCAGTAGCATTCCAGAACTTCAAGAGAGTCAGGGGGCAGAGGTGAGTGGGGTGGCCATCACTAAGGAGAACATGCTGGGGAAGCTGAAAGGTCTTAAGGTAGATAAATCAACTGTGTAAGATGGACTACACCCCAGGGTACTGAAGGAGATAGCTGAGCAGATGGCAGATGCATTGGTGGTGATTTTTCAGGAATCACTGGAGTCAGGGAGGGTCCTTGAGGGCTGGAAAATGGCTAATGTAACCCTTGTTTAAGAAGGGAAGGAGGCAGAAGACAGGAAACTATAAGGCAGTTAGCATGACCTTAGTCATTGGTAAGGTTTAGTGTCCAATATTAAGGAGTACTTAGAAGTAAACGTAAAATAGGACTGAGTCAGCACGGCTTCATCAAGAGGATCAAGGTTAACATGCAGGTTCATTTGGAAGTTAGGAAGGCAAATGCAATGTTCGCAATGATTTCAAGAAGGCTGGAATACAATCTATTAGAAGTTTTTGAGGAGGTAATGAGCAACTTAGACAAAAGAGAGCCAGAGGTCATGATTTATCTGGATTTCTAAATGGCCTTTGACACAGCGCAGCATGGAGGCTGCTAAATAAGATAAGAGCCCATGGTGTCAGGGGCAATGTACCAGTATAGATAGAGGATTGACTGACAGGCAGAAGGCAGAGAGCATAGACGAATGGGCCTTTTTCAGGAAGACAATCAGTGACTAGTGGAGTTCCGCAAAGATCAGTGTTGGGACCACAACTATTCATGTTATAATTTAATGATCTGGATGATGGGACAGACGGTATTGTTGCTAAGTTTGCAGATGACACAAAGATAGGTGGAGGGACAGGTAATGTTGAGGAAGTGGAGAGGCTGCAGAAGGACTTGAACACGCTAGGAGAGTGGGCAAAGAAGTGGCAGACATAATACAGTGTGGGAATGTGTGAGGTTATGCACTTTGGTAAAATGAATAGAGGCACAGACTATTTTCTAAGTGGGGAAACATTTCAGAAATTTGCAGCAGGAAGGTACTTGGAGTTCTATTACAGGATTCTCTTAAATGCAGGTTCAGTTGGATGTTAGGAGGGCAAATGTAATGTTAGCATTCATTTCAAGAGGACTATAATATGAAAGCAGAGATGTACTGCTGTGGCTATATAAGGCTCTGGTCAGACTACATTTGGAATGCTGTGAGCAGTCTTGGGCCCAGTATCTAAGGAAGAGTATCTAGGCTTTAGAGAGGCTCAGAAGAAATTTAGAAGAATGATCCCAGGGATGAAGGGCTTTTCAAACAAGGAGCATTGCTCCTTCCTCAGGTGTAGAGAGAGAGGAGATATCAAGACGTTGAATTTATAAGTAAAAGATCAAAGGATCATACAACTGATGTGAATGTATTGAATAAAGTGTGAATTAAAAGTGTGAGGTGATTCACTTTGTAAGGACAAACTTGAAAGCAGAATGCAAGGTTAATGGAACGATTCTTGGCAGTGTGGAGGAGCAGAGGGATCTTGGGGTTCATCTCCACAGTTCCCTGAAAGCTGCCAGCCAGGTGGATAGAGTTGTTAAGAAGGCGTATGGTGTGTTAGCTTTCATTAATAGAGGGATTGAGTTCAAGAGCCGTGAAGTTATGCTCCAGCTATACAAAAAGCTGGTTCAGCCACATCTGGAGTATTGTGTCCAATACTGGTCACCTCATTACAGAAATGATGTGAAAGCGTTGGAAAAGGTGCAGAGGAGATTTACCAGGATGTTGCCTGGAATGGAGGGAAGGTCTTACGAGGGAAGGTTGAGAGAGCTAGGGCTTTTCTCTTTAGAACGACAAAGGACGAGAGGTGACTTGATAGAGGTGTACAAAATGATCAGAGGTATAGATAGAGTGGGCAGCCAGAGACTTTTTCCTAGGGTGGAGGTAGCTATTATGAGGGGGCATAGTTTTAAAGTGAGTGGAGGTAGATATAGGGGAAACGTCAGAGGTAGGTTCTTTACTCAGAGAGTGGTAGGGGCGTGGAATGCATTGCCGGAGAGGGTAGTGGAGTCGGCCTCATTAGGGGCATTTAAGCGGCTATTAGATAGGCATATGGACGATAGTATAAGGTAGGGGTGGAGGTTAGATAGACCTTAGGATTAGGGTAAAAGTACGGCGCAACATCATGGGCCGAAGAGCTTGTACTGTGCTGTACTGTTCTATGTTCTATGTTCTATATTCTAAACCAGAAATGGCTAGCTGACTCCCTCCTGTTAAACCTTTAATCGGTTAGAAAGGAGATGCAGGTTTTGATTGATTAAAATGCAAATTCCAGAATTTCTTTCAAGTCACTGCCCAGAGATAACTAAAGTTTTTAATAGCGTATGAGGTGTCTGTCCCTGAGGGAAATGCGTGTGTCCAAGAATGAGACTGATTCTAAAGAGTGGTCTATGGTAAGTCTGATGGTGTGATGAAACTTGTTGATATTGCTATGTAGTTGTTTCAGTGATTCCTCACCATGAGTCCAAAGGAAGAAAAAGTAATCAATATAGTGTTGGTCAGAGGTCCTGCACAGCAAAGAAGCCTTGTTTGAAATTGTGCATGAAAACGTTGGCATATTGGGATGTAAATCTGGTCCCCACGGCTGAAAAATTGTTGTCAATGGTGAAGACGTTGTGGTCAAGGATGAAGCATATGAGTTGCAGGATGGCATCTGGAAATTGATAGTTGTTAGTATTGAATACTGGCACTGTTGCAGCGATGCCGTCATCATGGAAGATGCTGTTGTAGAGTTCCGAAACATCCATTGTGACAAGGAATGTTCCTCGTTCGACTGGTGCTGAGTTTCTGTAAGAAATCTGTAGTGTCACGACAGAAGCTGGGGGTTCCTTGTGCAATGTGTTTCAAGATGCCCTCAACACAGCCAGAGAGGTTCTCACACAGGGTCCCATTGCTTGATACAATGGGACGTCCAGGTTTTGCGTATCTTCAGAAGGCAGTAGAAGTCCCCTATGCAAAACGTATGCAGGATGAGAGTGCATAGGTACTCTGAAGGACCAGATCAAAAGTCTTGATCAGTCTGTTGAGTTCATGGGTGTGTTCTTCAGTCGGATCAGCAGGTAGTTGTCTGTAGTGTTCCTCATTGTTCTAACTGATTAAAGATTTAACAGGAGGCCAGCCATTTTAATTTTATTCAATACATTTGCATCAGGTGTATGATCCTTTGATCTGTTACTTATAAATTCTGTGCCTTGATACCTGCTCTCTCACTACACCTGAGGAAGGAGCAATTCTCCAAAAGCTGGTGTTTTCAAGTCAACCTGTTGGACTATAACCTGATGTCATGTGATTTTTTGACCATGTCCAACCCAATCCAACACCGACACCTGCACATTATATGAGGAACAATGGAGGACTCTGGGTCTGCAGTGAATTGAATTTAGAAGATCGGGGGTCAGAGGGGAGAGCAGTCTGATTGTAACTGAGAGAATACTGAGAGGCCTGGAAAGAATGGATGTTGAGAAGATGTTTCCACAAGCAGGAGAGACTAGAACCCAAGGGCACAGCCTCAGAGTGAAGGGATGACCCTTTAGAATTGAGTTGAGGGGGAATTTCTTCAGCCAGAGGGTGATGAATCTCTGGAACTCATTGCTGCAGAGGCTATGGAGGCCAAGTCATTGAGTGCATTTAAGATACAGATAGATATGTTCTTGATTAGTAAGGAGATGAGTAAGGAGTGAAGGCAGGAGAATGGAATTGGGAAACATATCAGCCATGATCAAATGCCAGAGCAGACTCAATAGACCGAATAGCCTAAAATTCTGTCCCGATGTCTTATGGTCTTATGACATTACTCCCCCTGAGAGTTTTGCTCCTGTGTCATTTGTCATTACTGTCGTACACGTATGATGTTCTATTTCCATTATTAGGTTGCTGTGGCTCCCTGGGCCTGATAGTTGATGTGTAATCTGTGCAGGTGGTGTGTTTACCTCTTGTTGATCCTGCAGTTCAGCAACAGCTTCTCCAGTTGGGTCTGTCCCAGAGGTTGCAACAGTATCACTGGCCATTCACCTCTACTGCATAAGATCGGGATGACAAATGCTCCAACCAGGAACCACATTGCCACCGGATCTGGATATTGTTGACTGCGTGAAAGTTTGCATCCTGATTGGGTCTCCAATGTCCACTCTGGCAATGGTTTAGCAGTTTTATCTAAATGAAATTTGGTCTTTTGCCATTCCACCTATATTTTGCCACTCACACTTATTATTATCTGGTTTCAGACAATTTTTCTTAATTGGAAGAATTGTTTTGTTGTAGCATGCTATTAGGCTTCGTACTGAACTATTTTCCATGCCTTCAGTTGGTAGTTTTCTTCTCTCAAGGAGTGCCTTGTATATATTTGTGTGGGGCGCACCTAATTTCTTTATGATGGCTTTGGCAATTTCACTGTCACCTCAGCCTTTCTGTTTGACAGGGGGATAGTCTGGAGATGATGTGTGGTGTTGAATTTTCCAATCTTTCATGAAGCGACTGAATTCGTAAACAGAGGGTTATTTTTCATCCATCACAATGTCAGGAAGGTCATAAAAGCTAACATGTGCTTTTAGGCATTTGGCAATCTCAACAATAGTCAGTGCAGTCAACTAGTCCACCTCCCAGCAGGCAGAATGGTTGTCCACTGTACCAAGATAATCTTCCATGTTACAGTCATGTTACAGTTGTATGGGGCTTTGGTTCGACCACATTTGGAATACTGCGTACAGTTCTGGTCACCACATTACCAAAAGGATGTGGATGCTTTGGAGAGGGTGCAGAGGAAGTTCACCAGGATGTTGCCTGGTATGGAGGGTGTTAGCTATGAAGAGAGGTTGAGTAGATTAGGATTATTTACATTAGAAAGATGGAGGTTGAGGGGGGACCTGATTGAGATCTACAAAGTCATGAGAGGTATAGACAGGGTGGATAGCAAGAAACTTTTTCCCAGAGTGGGGGACTCAATTACTAGGGGTCACGATTTCAAGGTGAAAGGGGAAAAGTTTAAGGGAGATATGCATGGAAAGTTCTTTACACAGAGGGTGGTGGGTGCCTGGAATGCATTGCCAGCGGAGGTGGTAGAGGCAGGCATGATAGCGTCGTTTAAGATGTATCTAGACAGATACATGAATGGGCAGGGAGCAGAGGGATACAGATCCTTGGAAAATAGGTGACAGGTTTAGATAGAGGATCTGGATCAGCGCAGGCTTGGAGGGCCGAAGGACCTGTTCCTGTGTTGTAATTTTCTTTGTTCTCTGTTCCTGTGAGTGTGAAGAGATGTACTTAAGATGTATTCATTCATCCATGGTCTGTTTGGGATATTATGTGTCTCCAGCAACTCTCTAGTTTGTTTGGCTTGCTACTCATTATAAGTAAGCTAATGTGGCTGATTCCATTGCTCAAATTTGACCAGTATTAGAGTTGGGACATCATGTTGAAGTTATACAGGACATTGGTGAGGCTTCTTTTGGAGTACTGTGTACAGTTCTGGTCTCGCTGTTATAGGAAGGATATTATTAAACTGGAGCGGATTCAGAAAAGATTTACCAGGATGTTGCTGGGAATGGAGGTTTTGAGATATAAGGAAAGGCTGGATAGGCTGGGACTTCTTTCACTGGAGCATAGGAGGTTGAGGGATGACTTTATGGAAGTTTATAAGGTGTAGATAAGGTAAATGGCAGGTATCTTTCCCTAGGATTCAAGACTAGGGCATATTTTTAAGTTGAGATGAGAAAGATTTAAAAGAGACATGAGGGCAACTTTTTTTACACAGTGGGTGGTTTGTGTATGGAAGGTGGTTTGTGTGTGGAAAGATCTTCCAGAGGAAGTGGTGGATGAGAGTAAATGTTTAAATGACATTTGGATAAGCACATGAAAGATAAATGTTTAGAGGGATATGGGCTAAGGCTGATGGGACTAGTTTAGTTTGGAATTATGGTCAGTATGGACTGGTTGGACCAAAAGGTCTGTTTCCGAGCTGTATGACTCTATGACTCCTCAGACCTGAATCAATTCCTTGGCACCTATCATGAATGCACTTTAGTTTCTCACCCCCAGCTCCTTTGGGACAATTACTCTATTTCTTTTGTAAAATTGCTACAATTGCTGATTCATTTCTATTTGCCCAATACTCTCATAGCAATGGGTGTATCCTTAACACTCATGAGCATTCTTTCATCACTACTTCTTGCAACAGTTGGAGACATATAACTAGTTGAGTAGTTTGTTTGATTTGACCAAAGTGCATGGCCGTTAGATTTGATGGCTGTGCTGAGTTGATGATTTCCAGAGCATGATGAGCTGCTGCTTCATGTTGAATCTTGAAGATTTCACACTGTGTTGTAGCACTCTCCATTTTCTTCCCTGGCAGTGCTATGGTGTGGGGGAACAGTGGTTTCCTTGTTGTGTTAGGGTTGATCCAAGTCCTAGCATCATGCTGCAGGGTGGGTAACTCCATCATTTACATTGTAGTATTACAATGCAGGCATTGGCATCAGTGTTTCCTTGGTTTTAGTGAACACTGCTTCTTGTGGTGTGCCCCAGTACCACTGTCCGCCCTTGACAGTGAGTCAGCAAAATGGCTCACACAAATTAGGCGAGGATAAATCCAACAAAATGTAACGCTCCTTTTATATCCAATAGTTACTACAACACTGCTACAGCTCTCACTTTCTCAGGAGCTGGATGAAGATTTTTTGGTTGTCAGGACTTTAACTCATACATCCTTAATTATAACTGTTACTTGTTCATCTCATGTTCACTTCTTGAGCTCTGTCTAACATTTGCAGTAGATTTTGATTGTGGTCAGCAATGGTTTCTTCCACCATGCCTCAGCATTCATAAATGAGTAGATCATCCACTATAGCTTCCTCTCTGGGAAGATCAATAACTATCCCATGATGTCCGTATTGATATTCTTCTGGAAATGCCAAAAAGCAGGCACAACCATCTGTATCTCCTGAAGGCTATCCAGAATGTAGTTAGAAAGCTGCTACTTTCAGTCAGATTCACTTGTCAGTAACCATCCTTCGCATCTCGGGCCATGAAGAATTTTATGTTTGCTTTTGCAAGTTGTGGCAAAATTCCTTTGCTGGTTGGCAGAAGGTAGTGAGATCTCTTCAGGGCTTCATTTAGATGCCTTGGGTCGATATTTGTTTCCAGGGTTTCCAGGTGGTTTGACTGCTGCATTGCTGCTCTCCATTCTGTAGGCGGTGTCACTTTCTTAATGACTTCCATCTGTTCCAGTCCTTCCATCTCATCTTTCAGGCTGGCCTTGAGGGAACCTGGGACTTTTTTCAGCAGATGCTGCACTGGTCTTGCATTCTCATCTGCTTTGTGATGATTTTCTCCTGGAAGACATCCTAACCCTGTAAACACATTGCTACACTCCTCCAGGATGTGTTCCTCACTCAATGGTTTTGCGTGCTGCCTCACATTGTAAGTCTCTTTTTAGCACATTAAGGGTCACCAGCCCAAGCTCTAGCCTTGCTCCAGCTGAGGTGGGTGACATTTGCTTTCCATCTATGATCTGGGCTTCCAGGGCAGCACAGTGGCTCAGTGGTTAGCACTGCTGCCTCATAGTACCAGGGACCTAGGTTCAATTCCAACCTTGGGTGACTGTCTGTGTGGCGTTTGCATATTCTCCCTGTGTCTGTGTGGGTTTCCTCCCACAGTCCAAAGATGTGCAGGGTAGGTGGATTGGCTATGCTAAATTGCCCTTAATGCGCAGGGTGTCTGGGTTAGATAGAGGAATGGGTCTGGGTGGGATGCTCTTCAGAGGGATGGTGTGCACTTGTTGGCCAAATGGCCTGTTTCCACACTGGGGGGGTTCTATATATTTTAAAAATTATTGCACATTTAAAAATTGTTAAGATAAATTTTGAGACAGAAAACCAAGCTCTGGGATTGGTTATGCAAAAGTCTGATTATGAACCATGGGAGTCATAGAATCTGTACAGCATAGAAGCAGGGTATTCAGCCCAAGCCCACACCAAGCATCCCAACCAGACCACCCCCACTACCATATCCCTGTAACCCTGCATTTCCCATGGGTAATCCACCTAGCTTGCACACTACAGGCAAGTTAGCATAGCCAATCTATCTAACCTGCATATCTTTGGACCGTGGGTGGAAACCAGAGCACCCAGAGGAAATCAACACAGACACAGGGAGAATATACAAACACCACATAGACAGTCACCCAAGGGTGAGATTTAGGTTGGAAGAGATTTTGAAACAGTCTGTTCCCATTACGATTTGTAACTATTCCGGTTTGCTCAACAAATCTATTGTTATTTATAGCTCCCCTGTCATGTATGGAAGAAGTTCCAGTTTTCCTTCACATTCCCTGTCATTTGAACAGGAGCTGGTCATCCATTTTCTCTAAATCGGCTGTTGATTGCTTCATTATCCTTTGATTTTGTTTTTGTTCTTTTTTTAATCTTTTGCCTAGTGGCAGCTCACAGCTCCACATGTGCTCTGTTTCCCCCTCAGTAGCTGTGTTTTCTTAAAGTACTGCAACCTTCATCTCAGTGTCACTTCTGATACTATGAGTACAACATGGTGCTGTGTTCAACACAAGGACTTTATTGAAGTGAACTGAAGATGTCCGCCTACAGTGTGCTTTCCTCTTGGTAGAGATCACATGACTACAGTGCATTAGGAGGGTCATTTGTACATGATTGTATTTCAGTCCAACACTAATTAAGGATCACTTAAATGTCTCACCCTCCTACCATTGTCATACATTCAGTTGCAATCAAGCTAGGAGCCATGTGGTGTGCACAACACACCTGCTTGTCACCCCATTACAATGAGGGCCCTCAATTAAAGATAACCAGCACTTGAAGCGACTGGACTGGGAGGTGGGAGAGGGTTTGATGGAAACCACCCCCTGCCCTTGATTCACATCCCCTTGCCTCCTTCCCTTCTCCAGCTCAGCCTGCAATCATCAACATCACATAACTATGGCCTGCTCCTCTAGGGTCCTAGAACACTTGGAGGTAAGGGATGATTTGTGAAAGGGTCCCTTTGGCGATATCCACAGCCTAGTCAGTGCCAACCTCTGATTGGCCAGCTGCTCTTGCAAGACAGGACTTCTGTCACCACTCACTCTATCCCTCGTCATTGGGAAACTCCAAGGACCAGCACCACTTGCGGCCTCATCACTGCCTGATTGGCATGTGGTGCCAATTCACCCAGGAGGAGTATTAAAATAGCTGAAGGAGCCCAAGCCACATGTGTATGAGGTGAGATCTTGTTGTGGGTTTAGGGTCATGGCAGAGATGGATATCAGCCACAAAAACAGAGTGTGGATCCCAGTGACCCTGTGCCAACTTCCCAATTCAAGCTTCATGACTCTCACCACAATATCAAAGTTGCTTGGCAACAATGCAACGGTGGCAGTATAACTCTGTCCAAACGTTCATTCTTGCATTCAGGAGTGTTGTAAGGCAGCCATTCTCCAAGATTTTCTCATTCTCAATAAAGCATTGAAAAATTTATTGTTCAGAAGGAACCCTCTGGTCAAAATGCACCATTAGTAATGTTAGGAGATGGATCAACATTTCATTAATAATTTCACATGTCACCTCAATAAGAAATGAATTTGATTGTTCCTGTTTTTATTCATTCTCTATCAATAAATATTTCAAGGATAAAGAATGCTGTCTTTCCTTTGTTGCTGATGAGATGATGATTTATGAATATTAGACAAAAGGGGTGGTGAAATTTGAAGAATATTTACGTCAGGGGAATGACCTATTAACTCATGTGCAATGTGCAATGCATTTACAAATTGGAGACACTTTCTATTCAGAAAAAATAATTAATTCCAAAAATGTAAATTTCCTCCTTTGTCATAGATTCTTTTTCCCTTTTCACCAGTTGTTTTGTGAAATGCTTTACGTGTCCATTTTGCAGATGAAGAAGAGGGAGTGGACAAAGACCAATGTCCCTGAATCTGCTGACAGTGGCATAACTGGGTTAGAGAGAATCAGCCTGATTCTGAAATAGGTAGGGTTGCTGAGAAACTTCCATTCCATCTGTTGCTACAACAAATAGACATTTATGGGATCACACTATTGAGGCTTCAACAATTAATCCATGCCATGTTCCATTCATTGCTGTCTCATTACATTTTCAGCCTGTAATGTGCAATTAGCCAACTCCTAATATAGTGTAAGTTCAGATGATGTGAGATATATCATAGTGAATCAGATTTGACCCTTAAAATGGACTTATTGAACTGTTCATAGTTAACTACAACTGACAAGAATGTAGTGCTCAGAGTCCCATTGTGAAAATTGTTCTGAAACAATTCTTTCCCTTATCATTTAATCAGCTTGAAAGTGGGAGGAACAATAGCTCCATGTGTGTGGTGTAGATATCTAAGTTAATCAGATTTTATGAGACTGAAGAAAAGTGGGCATTGCAAAACAGTGATCCACATACTAATTTGAGATTTTTGCAGCTACAGTTCAAATCCCAGAGGCAGCCAATACTTCAGCTCATTAATGTGTGTAAGAAGTTTGCTCACTTCTTGAGTCTCTGAATCTGTCTGTATGATGGAATAAATGTTACAATATGCATGCTATAAGTGGACTCAGCTATAAGTGCCTTGTGTCAGTTGGTTTATTTAAAGATGAATCCCTGGTAGAGACTCAGATACATTGGCCATCTGATCAGTTGGCTGGAGGACGAAGATAAGAAAATTAGTAATCACAGAGATAAGAGATGAAAGAAAGAAGAATTGCATTATTCTACCCTGAGTCATTTGGCTCAATAAACATTGGGTTCTTCCTTTACCCTTCATTTAATATCACGCCTCTCCTTAAGTAACATGCCCCAATTCCCAATGTCTGGAATGTATACATTTATGAGCTGGTATTTGTGCTCTGACTGAAGACAGATCCTTTACTCATGGTTCGTTAATCTTTCATCCTGTACTGTTTTCCTTGGTAATTTTTGTCAGTGCTGGTTTGTCACATTCAAGTGAAGGGTGAGAAGGCTCGGTCTACCTCAGCCAGAGCAGGAATCAAGCCCATATTGTAGATGATAATCTGAACCACACACTAGCCATCCAGTCAACCGATTACACGTAAGTAGTATGTGTATGGAAATGGGTGTGAATACAACCACGACATTATTTTCCAAGATTACTTTTTAAATTCCCTAAAAATAGAATGCGACTTTATGTCATTGACCATACAAAAATGAGTTTAGTGAGAGACCCTGCTAAAGGAAAGATGTTGTGAAACTTGAAAGTGTTCAGAAAAGATTTACAAGGGTGTTATCCGGGTTGGAGTGTTTAAGCTATAGAGAGAGACTCAGTAGGCTGGGGCTATCTTCACTGGAGCATTGGGGGCTGAGGAGTGACCTTATAGAGGTTCATAAAATCATGAGGGGCATGGATAAGGTGAACAGTTAAGGTCTTTTCTCCAAGGTAGGGGAGTCCAAAATTAGAGGGCATAGATTTAAGGTGAGAGGGGAAAGATATAAAAGGGACCTAAAGGATAACATTTTTGCACAGAGGGTGGTGTGTGTATGGAATCAGCTGCCAGAGGAAGTGTTGGAGGTTGGTACAATTACAACATTTAGAAGTCATCTAGATGGGTATATGAATAGGAAATGTTTAGAGGGACATGGGCCAAATGCTGGCAAATGGGACTAGGTTAATTTAGGATATCGGGTTGGCATGAACAAGTTAGACCAAAGTGTCTGTTTCCGTGCTGTACAACTCTATGACTCTATGAGATAGATTTTCTTGTGATCTAAATCGGGATGCTTTATCTAAATCGGGATGCTTTATCTAATTGCAGTGCTTAGTAAATGTATGCCACCACCAGGTCACTGGGAGATTCTCTCTAATGGTCATTTACAAGTAACTGAAATTAGCGAAATGAAGTGTGTGCAAAACTTATGCCCCTACTGCCCTTCTCCTGATAACCAGCAGCCCAATGGTATCAATGTGGATTTCACAAGTTTCAAAATCTCCCCTCCCCCCACCGCATCCCAAAACCAGTCCAGCTCGTCCCTGCCTCCCTAACCTGTTCTTCCTCCCACCTATCCCCTCCTCCCACCTCAAGCCGCACCTCCATCTCCTACCGACCAACCTCATCCCACCCCCTTGACCTGTCCGTCCTCCCTGGACTGACCTATCCCCTTCCTAACTCCCTACCTACACTCACCTTTACTGGCTCCATCCCCGCCTCTTCGACCTGTTTGTTTCCTCTCCACCTATCCTCTCCTCTATCCCTCTTCTATCCGCCTCCCACTCTCTCCCTATTTATTTCAAAACCCCCTTCCCCTCCCCCTTTTCTGATGAAGGGTCTAGGCCCGAAACGTCAGCCTCTCTGCTCCTATGATGCTGCTTGGCCTGCTGTGTTCATCCAGCCCTGCACCTTGTTGTCTCGGATTCTCCAGCATCTGCAGTTCCTACTATCTCCCTCCACCATCTAAAAATGATGAGTGTAGAGACCTAGGCTTGGATAGTTAGTCATGTACAGCCAAATAATTCAGGCTTGAAATGGCCTCTTAACCCTCAGATATGATGGTCAGGAAGTACATGCTCCTTATGAGCCAATGGTGTGTTATATTGAGTCCCTATGGTATTACGGCTGCCTTGGCCCTTGTCATTCAGACACAAGATTCATACCATGCCCAGCATTGGACGCGTATGAATTTCAAAGCCATTGAAGTAAATCTCCTTCACAATGTTGAGGCCAGGATCTGAGGAATATCTAAGGATAAGGAAAGACTTACATGTATCCAACAATCCTCACTCTCTCGAGACATCCCTAACTGTCTTGCAGGGAATGGAGTACAGTCAGGTGGGGCCTCAGTTCAGTGTCTTATCTGCAATGTGGCACATTCATCAGTGAAGGACTCTTTAGTTTCTCCAGCCCAGTAGTGAAAACATTACCTAATTATCATAAATTCTGGTTCAGTAAAATGTGTTAACAGAAAATGTAATATCTGAGATCGGTAAAAATCAAATAAAAAGCTTATTTACTGCGTTTAATTCTGGTCTCCCTGCTATACGAAGGATGTTGTGAAACTTCAAAGGGTTCAGAAAAGATTTACATGGATGTTGCCAGGGTTGGAAGGTTTGAGCTATAGGGAGAGACTGAATAGGCTGGGGCTATTTTCCCTGGAGTGTTGGAGGCTGAGGGGTGACCTTATAGAACTTTATAAAATCATTGTGTCCGTATTCACCAAAGAAGAGGAATCAGTGGAGGATGATCTCAGGGAAGGGAACGTCGAGTTTCTAAGCCAAGTTATTATTGAAAAGGAAAAGGTGTTGTGCGTCTTAAAGAGTATTAAGGTAGGTAGGTCCCTGGGTCCTGATGGGATCCCAGAATATTGACGGAGGCAAGAAAACAAATTGCTGGAGCTTTGACAGACATCTTGGTATCGTCTTTGGCTACAGGTGAGGTCCCAGTGGACTGGAAAATAGCCAACGTTGTCCCACTGTTTAAGAAGGGTAGCAGGGTTAATCCTGGAAATTACAGTGAGTCTCAAGTCAGTGGTATGGTAATTATTGGAAAAGATTCTCAGGGACAAGATCTATACGCATTTAGAAGCAAATGGACTTATTAGCGATTGACAGCATGGTTTTGTGCGAGGGAGGTCATGCCTCACTACCTTGATCAAGTTTCTTGAGGAGGTGATGAAGCTGATTGATGAGGGAAAAGCTGTTGATGTTGTCTACATGGACTTCAGTAAAGCCTTTGACAAGGTCCCTCATGGCAGACTGTTACAAAAGGTGAAGTCTCGTGATATCAGGGGTGAGCTGGCCAGATGGATACAGAACTGGCTTAGTTATAGGAGACAGAGGGTAGTGGTGGAAGGATGCTTTTTGGAATGGAGTGTTGTGATTAGTGGTGTTCCACAGGATCAGTGCTGGGACCTCTGCTGTTCGTGACCGACATTGATGATTTGAAGGATAACATAGCTGGTTTAATTAGTAAGTTTGCAGATGATACAAAGATTGGTGGAGTTGTGGGTAGTGAGGAGGGTTGTCAGAGGATACAGCAGGATATAGATCAGTTGGAGGCATGGGCAGAGAAACGGTAGATGGAGTTTAATCTGGACAAATGTGAGGTGATGCATTTTGGAAGGTCAGGTACACATGGAAATTATATGGTGAATGGCAGAACCCTTAGGAGTATTGATATGCAGAGGGATCTGGGTGTACAGGTCCACACATCACTGAAGGTGGCAGTGCAGATAGATAAGGTAGTAAAAAAGGCTTATGCAATGCTTGCCTTCATTGGAAGGGGCATTGAGTATGAGGATAGGCAAGTTACACTGCAACTTTATAGAACTTTAGTTAGGCCACACTTGGAATATTGCATACAGTTATGGATACCACACTACCAGAAGGATGTGGATACTTTGGAGAGGGTACAGAAAAGATTTACCAGGATGTTGCCTGGTTTGGAGGATATGAAGAAAGTTGGATAGACTGGGTTTGTTTTCGCTGGACTGCAGGAGGTTGAGAGGTGACCTAATAGAAGTTTATAATATTCTGAATGGCATGGATGGACTAGAAAGTATGTGGCTTTTTTCCAGGGTGGAGGAGTCAATTACTAGGGGACACAGGTTCAAGGTCCAAGGGAGCAAGTTTAAAAGAGATGTACGAGACAAGCTTTTTTACACAAAGAGTGGTGAGTGCCTTGAAGGTGCTGCCAGAGGACGTGGTGGAAGCAGACACAGTAGCAGCATTCAAGAAACACCTGGACAAATACATAAATAGGAAGGGAATAATGGGATATGGATCCTGTAAGTGAAGACAGTTTTAGAATGGAAGGGCAAAATGTGTCGGTGCAGGTTTGGAGGGCTGAAAGATCTGTTCCTGAGTTGTATTGTTCTTTGTTCTTTGTACATGAGGGGTATGGATAGAGTGATAGTCAAGGTCTTTTTCCCCAGCTGGGGTGAGGGGGGGGGGTGCGAGGGTCCAAAACTAGAGGGCATTGGTTTAAGGTGAAAGGGGAAAGATTTAAAAGGGACATAAGGGGCAACTTTTCATGCAGAAGGTGGTGTGTGTATGGAATGAGCTGCCAGAGGAAGTGGTGGAGGCCAGTACAATTACAACATTTAAAAGGCAACTGGATGGGTATGTGAATAGGAAGAGTTTAGAGGGATATGGGCCAAGTGCTGGCAGATGGGGCTAGGTTTATTTAGGATATCTGGTCAGCATGGACGAGTTGGACTGAACGGTCTGTTTCCATTCTATACATCTCTCAGACTCTATGACACTACTACTGGCTGCTCATAGCCTTTGAGTCCAAATTGCGATCAACCTCAGCACCTTTTCTTAAATTCTCACTGGAGCCAGGAGGAGGAGAACACCCAGGTTCAGCCGTACATTTTGTAAGGGCTATGAGAGCTGGGAAGCTAAGTTTTTCAACATCCTTCAACACTGGCCCTATCAGCTATTCATGGAGCAGAACAGGAGGTGGTCATGAAACAAGTAGTAATGACCCAGTCTCCCGCCTTTAGGAGACTGCCTGCTGGGAGTGGTGGGAGATGCAAGTAAACGAAGGAGAAGGAGGTGAAATTGAAAAATGAAAATGTCTATCTTAAAATGCATTTGGTAAAATTTAAAATGAAATAAAGAAAAAGCAAAATGTTCTTTTGATGAGATTTAAAATTGCTTTTACTTTGGTAAAGGATGGTATTTTTAAATGCAATTTACTTGAAGCATATTAGGGTCTGTGTTGAAACAGGTCCATGTGTCGAGGAAATTAAGTACAATATATATTTCTAAATATATCAAGATTGACCTTTTACTAAATAATTTATAAATGCATTCTGAAATATCTGTTAAATTAATCTGCACATCTAGAAAAAGCATCTTGTACATTGTCAGGAAATACCTTATCCTTGCTTATCTGGTGAGTTTCATTTCGTCGCTGAAATTGCCTGGTAAGAAAAGATGGGAAGGTGATTAATAATCAGATACTGAAACTGTCCAGTAGCTATGTAGCTTTTGGCAGTAGGCACATCCATGAGTGGGGCATTGCTAGAGGTTATTTGACTGTAGAAGCGAGTCAGTTTTACATTGTATAACATACAAGTGCAATCACACTTGGGAAATCAACAACAACAAGATTGACGTCGTGACTTTTAAAACATTAAAATATTCGAAGGTGCTTGGCAGGGATTGTGACCAAATAAAATTGTATGAAGAGACCCTAGGCCAAGTTGTCAAAAACTCAATCAAAGTAATCTTAATGGAAGAAAAAAGAGATACAGGTGGGGAGGTCTTTTTCCCCAGCTGGGGTGAGCGGGGGGTGCGAGGGTCCAAAACTAGAGGGCATTGGTTTAAGGTGAAAGGGGAAAGATTTAAAAGGGACATAAGGGGCAACTTTTCATGCAGAAGGTGGTGTGTGTATGGAATGAGCTGCCAGAGGAAGTGGTGGAGGCCAGTACAATTACAACATTTAAAAGGCAACTGGGGAAGGGAAGAAATTCCAGAACTTAGGGACTTAACAACATATTTTTTCTGATTCATGGGATGTGAGTGTCACTGGCAAAGTCATTATTTCTAGGACATCCCTAACTGCCCTTGAAAATACGGTGGTGAGTTCTTGAATTGCTTTAGCCCAGCTGGTGTAGATAAGCACGCAGTGATTTTAGGAAAAGAGTTGCAGAATTTTGACACAGCAGCAGGAAAGGAACAGCAAGAACATTCCCGAGTCAGGATGGTCATGACTTGGAGGGGAGCCTTCAAGTGCTAGTGTTATTAGGCTCCAGCTGTCCTAGTCCTTCTAAGTGGTCAGGGTTGCAGGTTTGGAAGGTGTTATCAGAGAGACCTATATGGGTTATTGTAGTACACGCTGCTGCCACAGTGCACTAGTTCATTAAAGTTCAACAGATTTTCCTTAAATGGATCCTGAGAGAGCATGGCGATTAAGGGTTCTTGGAGGTTATTCCAGGACTTAGTTGTTTTTGGAGAAATGCAGTTAGCAAATGAAGTATGGTAATGTGCAATTGGTTGGAAATGTTAGTTGTGAATTCTTTGACCTCATTCACTTTTGGGCCTGGTGCACTGCTTGGACATGTTTACATTAACACAGATGAGCATACAAATCAGGAGCAACAGTAAACCATTGATCCTGCTCTAAGACCATGGCTAATGCCCCATTAAAATTTTACGGAGCTATAACCTTTTGGATGTGCCTTGTCGATGGTATTGACATGCTTTGGGTAGTCAGGGAATGATGCATTCACTGCAGGTTTCCTAGCCTCTGACCTGTTCTTGTAGATGTGGTATTTATATGGGTGGTCCAGTTCAGTTCCTGGGCAATACTGGAAGCATTCAGTGATGGCAATGTCATTGAACATTAAGGGGAAATGGTTAGTTTCTGTATTCATAGAGAAGATCATAGAATCCCTACAGTATTGAAACAGGCCATTTGGCCCATTGAGTCCACACTAACCCTCTGAAGAACATCCCACCCAGACACCCTACCCCTGAAGAAGGGTCACTGGAACTTTCACATTGAGAACACCCTCTGTGTGGCACTATCTCCATGCCAAATTGGACAGACTTCAAACAGATCTAGCAACAAATGACTGGGCATCCATGAGGCACTGTGGGCCATCAGCAGAATTGTACTCCAGTACAATCTGTAACCTCATGGCCCGGCATATCCCCCACTCAACCATTACCATCAAGCCAGGGGATCAATCCTGGTTTAATAGAGTGTGCAGGAGGGCATGCCAGGAGCAACACCAGGCATACCTGAAGATGAGATGTCAATCTGGTGAAGCTACCAAACAGGACGAATTGAATGCCAAACAGAATAAACAGCAAATGATAGACACAGCTAAGCAATTTGTCAGCCACACAATATAAGCAATAATTGATAGACAGAACTAATCGATCCCACAACCAATGGATCAGATCAGATCTAAGCTCTGCATTCCTGCCATATCCAGTCGTGAATAATTGTGGACGATTAAACAACACACTGGAGGAGGATGTTCGATAAATATCCTCATCCTCAATAATGGAGGTGCCCAATATATCAGTGCAAGAGATAATGTTAAAGAATTTGCAGCAATCATCAGCCAGAAGTGGCCACCTCTAGTAGTCTTGAACATAACCAATACCGGTTTCCAGTAAATTTGATTCACTACATACAATATCAAGAGATGGCACTGGATAGTGCAAAGGCTGTGGGCTCTGACAACATTCCAGCAATAGTACTGAAGTCTGTGCCCAGAACTTGCTGCTCCCCAAAGCACCATCATCAAGGCCATGATCATCCAAAACCAACTCAACTGAGCTGACCACCTGCTCAGGCTGCCTGAGTTCAACTGTCAAAGCAAATCATCTTCACCCAGCTCAAGGAAGGCACTGAAATGAGAAGAGAGTAAAAGAAGCATTTCAATGACTCCCTGAAAGCTTCCCTCAAGAAATGCAACGTAGATGTCAATGCATGGAAGAACCTTGCTCAGAAGAATTGATTTTCAAGAAGCTCCTGTTAGTCATGCTGACACCCTGTTAGTGAGAATAAAAGGATATTGTATAGTATTGTGTTGCCTTACCAGTGGGTTAGCAGTAAACCCATTAACAAAATGTTGCTAGATTATAGTAAGATGTGTGGAAAACCCTCACTTCTAGGATTCCAGTCGAAAATTCCTTCTCCTGTATAACTCTCCATCCAGGTTTTAGACTGTGTAACATACAGTTTGAAAAGCAGCCATATTGGTAATTTGAATTTGGATTTATCGAGTGTAACATGTGTTTTGACAGTAAAGCATTACATAGCTTTTCTGTCCAGAGACCTGATGGTAATGAATCCCAAACAGGCACCGGCCTAGACAACGCTAGATCACTCATCCATTTAAGCCTCCAGTAAGGAAAAGTCCTGACCCGCCTGACTACCACTCCTAAAGAGCTGCTGACTAATCAGAGGCCCATGACTCTGTAGTACCTGTAGCACCACCAGTAGTGCTGGTTACTGCCAGTATTACACTCAGGAGGGCTCAGCTATGGATCCTGAGATGCCAGTGTATATGAGCAGGACAGAGATTCACAAGGAAGTGGGTCTCTGGGTAGGGGATGGTAAGGAAGGGTGGGAGTGGTGATGGTTTCCTGTATGTACCCTCACCCAGTTCTTCCAAATGCCAGGTCACCCCAAATTTTGCAAAGCATGCTCATGTATGAGAGATCTGTGCCCGCCTCTCCCCCAAACCTCATCAGGTTTGCTGGGAGGCCTCCTCAGATAGTGAGCCCTCCCCTCATCTACCGCTGATTGAATATCAGCTAAGAAGGGTCAGGTGAGCCTTCCATGAGTCCCTCAATTGGCCTCAGAACTGGAAGGTAGCTGACAAGGCTTCTTGTCCCAGACTTGCCACCTCATTTCTCAACTGGACATAACCCACTCAGGAACTCACCTGGCCGGAGGGGCGGACAGATTCAATTCCACTTCCAAATAAAAATTATATCCATCACACGCATCTAAAATATATCTCACAATGTAGCCAGCTGACCAACTCAATGCCGATGTCACTGATGAATGATTTCTTAGCATGTTTATGACGATCACTTGGCCACTCTTTTTGTGGAAATGATTTCATTCTCCCTGAAAATAACAGGTGAAGAAATGCAATATAATTGTTTACAGACGAATACTGCAAGCGTTGATTTCCGAAATAACATTGCAGCATAATCATCTTCAAATGATAGCTGAATTCTTTCATACACAAATATTCTAACAGGAAATGGACCTTTGTTTAAAAATTTCTCTTCAACCTTGCATTTTGAGTATACGGGGAGTGGAACAGCTTAATAAATGTACATTTTTTGCAGAATAATTAGTAAAATACTTTCCAGTCCATTAGATATGCATACTTCCTGTGGGAGCAGCTCTTTTACTGTAGGAAATAAGTATGTCTTCTATGGTGATAGAAAGCTGCATGCAAACTTCACCAAATGAGAAAATTGAAATTAACATTCAGTCTAAAATAACAAAAGATTTTGATATTATCTTCTCCACATCAGTGAGATGTAGTATACATTGATTACAGACTTCATTCATTCTTCTTAGTTTCCCATCATTTACCATTTCAGGCACTGGCATAATTAAAATATTAAAAATTATTGTAGAATAATTGACTATCACTGTAACAAAAAAATTGTCCATGACATTGAACCCTTCAATGTAATGGGTAGTTTCCAATTTCTTTTCATGTCTTGTGAGAAAAATATAATTCTGTTGATTATACAAGGAAAAAATAATCTATTCTAACTTTATCACTAACCAAATGAAACTAAATTAGCCAAAAGAATTGGTAAACCATTGTGACTAGACTCCATTCACAGTATCTAGCTAGTGGAATAAACAATATAAAGAGTGAGGATTTACATCTGAGTAGAATGATCTTTCCTAATACAATGTTATCTAATTAACTTGTTAAATAGAAAATCTAAAAGTACACATTCAAGCTGCCTTCACAGCCTTATCATTGTCAGAGAACCATCTCTGAACTGGAAGTTTCCTGATCAAGATCGATTGCCCATGTGATTATCAAGATGGTGAATGGAGAGTCAGCTGGGCCTTGGTGTTTACAATGTTTATATTTGCATTTTCTAATGCGTGAAGATCTTTGTAGAAATCCCAGTGAAAGAAGGTTAATAAAAAGGAGTTGCATTGAAATGGCACTTTTCATGGCCACGCAACAGCTAACATTTACTTCCATCCCTAATTGCCCTGGAGTAAAATGGTGGTGGGTTCCCTTCCCAAACTGCTGCAGATAATGAAGTGCCAGTACACCAACAGTGTTCTCGGAAAGGGAGTTCCTGAATTTTGCCCAAGCAGTAACGAAAGAATGGCAAGACCATAAGACTGAAGAGCAGAAGTAGACCTTTCAGTCCATCAGGTCTGTTCCACCATTCAATGAGATCATGGCTGAATGATAATCCTCAACTCCATTCTCTTGCCTTTTCCCCATCATCCTTGAGTCTTACTGATTAAAAATGCCATCCTCAGCCTTGAATATACCTAATTCCACAGCCTCGGCAGCTCTGCATGCTAAAGAATTCCAGAGACTCACCAACCCCAGGG
>NC_063341.1:69082370-69094941 GCF_021869965.1 Rhincodon typus | reverse complement strand
ACTCTCTCAATAGACAGAATGTTCTTCCTCGGACAAGGAGACCTAAACTGCACACAGAACTCCAGGTGTTGTCTCACAAAGGCCCTGTACAATTGCAACAAGACATCCCTGCTATACTCGAATCCTCTCGCTATGAAGGCCAACATACCATTTGCCTTCTTCACCACCTGCTGCACCTGCATGCTTATTTTCAGTGACTGGTGCACAAGGCCTTCCCCCATTTAGAAAATATTCTACGCCTCTATTCTTCCTACCAAAATGCTTATTCTATCTGCCACTCTTTGCTCACTCATCTAGCCTGTCCAAGTCCTTCTGCAGCCCCCCTCCCTCCTCAACACTACCTCTTCGCCCCCAACTTACCTTTGTGTCATTTGCAATATTGCCCTAACTATGCCCTAAGTTCCTTTGTCTGGATAGTTAATGTATAACATGGATAGTTGTTGTCCCAACACTGACCCCTGTGGAACTCCACCAGTCACTGGCTGCCATCCTTTATTCCCTCTCTGCCTTTTGCCAGTCAGCCAATCCTCTATTCATGCCAGTACCTTGCCCCTGACACCATGGGCTCTTGTCCTATTTACCAGCCTCCTGTGCAGCACCCCGTCAAAGGCCTTCTGGAAATCCAAATAGATCATGTCTGCTGGCTCTCCCTTGTCTAATTTGCTGGTTGTATCCTATCTGCTAATTAGTTCTTTATTCATGTCAATACATTACCCTCAGTCCAATATGCTTTAATTTTAGAGCTAATCTCTTATGTAGAACCTTATCGAAAGACTTCTGAAAGTCCAAGTAAGCTGCATCCACTGGTTATCATCTCTACTAGTTACATCCTCAGAAAATTCCAGTAGATTTATCATAAATCCCTTATGGGTCTGTCAATCCTGTCACTATTTTCCAAATGATCTGCTTTAAAATCTTTTATAATGGTCTCTTGCATTTCCCCTAGTACCAATATCAGGCTAACTTATTCATAAGCCTCTCTTTTCTTTCTACTCCTTTCTAAAATAGTGGGGTCAGTATGCACATTGTAAAGTGGAGCCTGAACCTTCAGGATTATTGAGGGTAACCTAGGTAGAGTTAGAAACGAGCAGTATTGGCAGACGCCGTCAGATTTGCTGGCTACGCTTAGCCTTATCGTGTACACATGCTTCACCTTGCAACAAGACTCAAAACTACATGTTTAATCCAGGCTTTGTTATGGAAAGTGGCTCCCGGGAGGGCAGAGGAAACTTTCCAAGGATGTCCTCCCTGGAAAAAATGCAATATTTCCACCGACGTTGGGAAATTCCAGCCTGAACCAGAGAAGAAGCATCTGTGCAAAGGAGCCGACCATTTCCAGGATCTCTCAGAGGCCCTGATGGAGCCCAAGCACAAACAGCAGAAGGAGTGGTCAAAATCCTATCATCTCCCCCTCCCAAAACCCACATTTTAAGACAGTTAAATGACACAAACAAGTGACATTCCAGTACAAAGTTATTCATCTCTCCTTCACCTTCAGAAGTTAGTGACAGCAGTTATTGTATCTTTGCTCTATATAGTCAGTTAAACACAGAACCCAGAACATTGGTTAGAGATGTTATAACTCTGTAATTGTTAATAAACTTTGACTAACTTCAACATCTGTCTCAACAAGAGCACCGCCATTGTGATATATGTTACAGGAGGGAACACATTTCAGGAACACTGAGAGAAAATCACTGTGGTGTTGTATTCAGAAATCCCATCAACCCTCACTGCAAGGAGGTATGCACACTTACAATGGGGAACAAGCAATTAAACAGCAAGACCAGTTCAAATCAAAACAGATGAATGTGATGATAAGGGGAAAAGTGGTTTAACATCAAATACACATTGAAAAATGGAGGGGAAAGTAAAATTTGTTAAAAAGAAAACACTACCACCTGCAAGCTGTCCATTCCACGACACTTTGTGACTTGATTTTTTTTTGATTGTCAAAATGAGTGAACAACACTTCTGCCTGCATGAGAGAAATCCTGGTTTGGAATCTTGTAGGGGCATGAATAACATGGATTGTGGCGAGAAATGTGATGGAATTACATGGAAAATCCAGTCCATCTTGCTGTCTGTAGCAACTCGTTGCATAATGAAGTTCCAGCAGAACCTGCCACGTGTATGCCTTGTCTGTCTTGCATCCACCAGCTGCAGCTGGCTCTCAGCACAGACATCGATCCGTGGTATACCCTGCATGGACTAAAATTAGACATCATGTTGGCACAGCTACATTCGGAGCTACATAGACACTCAAACAAACAGATGCACTATGAAACCAGTAACAATTACGCAAGTGTAACACTTTCTACATTGTGCACTGCCACCCATCCACCAATGACTGGGACGATGGAGTGTGCATGTATCCAGTGGATCCTGAGACTGCTGGATCATGCTGTCCATGGCAGCTCGTTCCATACATGCACCATCCTCTCTGTGGAAAAAGTTGTCTCTCAGGTACCTGTTAAATCTTTCCCCTCTCATCTTAAAACTATGGCCTCCAGTTTTGGACTCCCCTACCCAGGGGAAAAGACCTTGGCTATTCACCTTATCTATGCCCCACATAATGTTATAAACCTCTATAAGATCGCCCCTCAGCCTCCAACTCACCAGGGAACTAAGTCATAGCCTATTCAACCTCTCCTTATAACTCAATCCTTCCAGTCTCAGTAACATCCTTGTAAATATTTTTGCACTCTTTCCAGTTTAATAACATAATTGCTGTAATAGAGTTGAACGCAGTACTCCAAATGTGGCCTTACCTATGTCTTTTACAGCTGTAACATGATGTCCCAACTCCTGTATTCAGTGATCTGACCGATGAAGGTAAACGTGCCAAACACCATCACCACCCTGTCTACCTGCGATGCCACTTTCAAGGATTAACATCCCTGCACCCCTAGGTCTCTCTGTTTGACCACATTCACCAATATCCTACCATTAACTGTGTAAGTCCTGCCCTGGTTTATTTTACCAAAATGCAGCCCCTCACATTTATCCAAATTAAATTCCATCTGCCACTCCTCAGACCACTAGCCCAGACGATCAAGATCCCTTTGATAACCTTTTAGATAACCTTCTTCACTATCTACTACAACACCAATTTTGGTGTCATCCTCAAACTAACCAACCATGCCTCCTAAATTCTCATCCAAATCATTTATATAAATGACAAAGGTCAGTGGACCCAGCACTGATCTTTGTGGCAGACCACATGTCACAGGCCTCCACACTCAGTTGGATGCAAAGAATCCTGTCATCTGGGGGAGGGCAGAGCTCTCTCCTCATGTCCTTTCTTTTTTGTTCATTCACAGATGAGACCATCGCTGGCTGGGCCAGCATTTGTTGCTCTTCCCTGATTGTCCAGGGTGCAGTTGAGAGTCTAGAGTCACATGTAGGCCAGACCAAGTAAGGATGTCAGATTTCCTTCCCTAAAGAACATCAGTGAACCAGATGGGTTTTTCCAAGAATTGACAATGGTTTCACTGTCATCATTAGACTCTTAATTCCAGATTTTTATTGGATTCAAATTCTACCATCAGTTCTACCATCAAACGTAGGTCCCCAGAACATTACCTGGGTCTCTGGAATAACAGTCCAGTGATAATACCACTAGGCCATCACTACCCCTTGTGGCCCCTCCTGGGCCAATTATTATCCCTTGGCCAACATCATTGAAGCATGGATCATCTGGTCATTACCAAACCATTGTTTATGGTAGATTTCTGACCATAAATTGGCTTTCCTGCTTTTTACATAGCAACAAATGCTTCATCAGTTGTAAGGTACATTGGAACTTCCCATGGTTGTGAAATTATTGCGTAATGTCAAGTTTACCTTTCAAACTATCTACTTTTATTGTTAGTTATCCTTAGTCTGTATGCTAAACCACCTCGGCCTCAGCGTTTGATCATTTGATGTTGCACTCAATCCTATGAGATTGAACAGTCAGTATAATACACCCAGAAATTATGGGCTGTATCGTGTGGAAGTGGATTGCACTTACATTAAAGAGAATGGGTGGGTGAAAAATATATTAAATAACATGGCCCCAGGGGACTGGGTGGATCAGTGGGTTTGAAACCTTCCCTTTCATCTTGCATTTCAAAATCCACAGAAGGTTAAGAGGATGAAAATAAGTCCTATCTCTGCCCCAGATCTAAGAACTCTGCATGAAGTCAGTTTGCTTGTGCAAATGGGTACATTTAGTCTTCGTTCAGACCGATGAAGTGCTTTTGCCTTTTGTCCACTGGGAACACTCCAAAATTCATTTTGCTTAGGCCTCTCATTCTCTCTCAGAACCCAAAGGTGAAAGGTCAGTGTTCTAACTCACTGCAGCACCTGGGTTCCAGCACTAATCGTTTCCTATTGATTTTCATTTATTTTTGCTTTGCGTGTGTGACAGGAGATAGGAGCAATTCATGTTGAAAAGAACTGGTTACCAGTCACATGGATGGGACTGGCTGCATAAATACTTACACATCCTCATGTGCAAGTACAGCTAATTAGAAACATTCTTCTCCTTATAACTTAAACGTCATCATTCTTAACGTGTGTGAAAATTGGGCAGCATGTTAATAGGACACATTAGCAGAGCATGATCAACAAGCCATATTTGTGCAAACAAATCGAAATAATCAGGAAACATGACCATTCACAAACGGAGGCTAGCAAATGAGAAAGTTCATTCACCAGCTTTGGAACTAATACATCAAAAATTCCTGGCCAAAGCAGTGGGTGATTTTTATTTTTAATATACTTCGTACTGGCCACATTAATCTTTTATTAAACGTGGCTGATATTTTTTATAAGAATATATGTACAGCTGCAAAATGAATTGCATTGATTTGAATGGCATTCACAGATTATGAAGTAAACTTGCCTTTATCACTCTCATATTGCCAATGTGTATGACATAGAAAAAATTGCTGTGTAGGGGCATAGGAAATAGGAGCAAGAGTAGACTATTCAGCCCTCCAATTCTTTACCACCATGCAAACAAATATACATACAAATGTACAAACTATGGACAGAGGCAAATCTGCTCTGCCATTCAATAAGTTCATGGCTAATCTGTTAGCACTCCCAAGTCCACAGTCACCATCTACTCCTTATAACTGTTAATTCCCCTGACTAATCTATTTCCTTCCACCTTAACAATACTCAATGACCCTGCCTCCACCACCTTCGAAAGCAGAGAGTTCCAAAGTTGCACAATCCTCTGGTGGGAAAAAAAAAATTCGTTCATCTCTGTTCTAAAAGGGTGATGTGTAACCCCTACTCCATTAAACTCCATTCAAAATAAACCAAGCCTCTCCAATCTTTCCACATAAGACAACCCACTCATTCCAGGAATGAATCTAGTAAAACTCAGCTGAACAACTTGCAATGCATTTACAGCTCTCCTTAAATAGTGGGACCGATACTACACACAATGGAAATTCATGATCTTCTACACCAACCACAACATGCCCTTTCCACCTGCATTGATATTCATAATATCCAAAAATCTATTGATAGCACTTTCTGCAGAAGTTACAATCTCAATTCCATCATGAAGCTTGAAGTCACACTCTTCCAAAGCTCCAATGCTACCAATTCAATTAAGTTGACACATCTTGCTCTTCATCCACCAACTTACTCATTTTCATTCCTGTAAGCAATTGTACACACTTGTCCTTAGACACTACAATATGTAAGGTGGGGAACTTATGCTGCAGTTATATAGGGCCTTACTAAGCTCACATCTGGAGTACCATGTACAGTTTTGGTCTCTTTACTTAAAAGAGGATATAATTGCATTAGCAACTGCTTGGAGAATGTTCATTCAACTAACTCCTAGGATGAAGAGATTAATCTTATCGGGAAAAGTTGAGAAGCCTGTATTCATCGGAGTTTAGAAGAATTACTGAAAGTTCATTCCATATAAAAGAGAGTTCCTGACATCAGTCCCAACATTTGAAAACCTGTCCAGCTGCAAGTGTGCTAACTGTTTTCCGAATGAGGAAAAATAAGCTACAGTTCTGTAAAAAACTGACAGAGACGTGACTGTAGGAAGTGTACAGCATTTAAAGTGCTTTTGTTGCAAAACAGTGACTTTCTGAATGTCTCTCTGAGGAGAACAGCATCATGTTAGAGAGTGCATGTTGTTGTCACCTCCTGCTTATTGCTACTTTGCTCGTTGGCAAATTGAAGGCGACAGTGACAGCAATCCACTGGAGCATTACTAAGTGTTCTGGCGAGGGGAGAAAGGGGGCTCTTTCCAGCAGCACTACACAGCCATGTCACTTCTTTTCAGACTTTGTAACTACAGGATGACAAATCCACTTTGTGTTGTTCACTAGCAATGCAGTCAACTGATTGACTTCAGCAGAAATATGGAATCTCTTTGAAAAATAAAACAGGTTACGACACCCGCTGATGAGATCAGTCGCGTATAGAATCAGGGAATCTTACAGGCCATTCAGTCCACCTTGACTTTTCTAGCTCATTGACAGATATACCCAATTAATCCCAATCACCCACGGTTACCCCGTGGCCCTGCAATTTCCTTCTGCTCCTCCTGACCATTCAAATATCTATCCAATTCCCTTATAATGGGTACTTTCAATATGTTTCCATCACCTTTTCAGGCGGTATCTTCCAGATCATGATAACTTGCAGCCTAAACACAACACATCACCTTGTCCAAGGCCAACCCCAAACCCGTGTGCTTTTTGCTAACGATCACAAATCTGAGTTCTCTGATTGCTGACAGTGGAAACAATTTATCCTTATTTACTCAACCAGAACTCATCCCATTGAAAGTCATGGCACCAGGTGTCTGATGATAAGTCATCCTGTTCTTGCTGAAGAGGAACAAAGAGTGTCCTCACTCTATAACATTGATGAAATGCCAAGGCACTCCAAATCTGACTATCTGATACATTCAACTCGACATACAGTCTCCAGAAGACTATCTCACATGTCAGTTTGCAATGTATCTCCAACCTGGTCCAAAGCTGCAATTAAGAAATACTTTAAAATACTTTAAAAACAACCCTTTTGTGATATGAACAAGATTGTTTGCTCAGCTGTCCTTTGCCACGGTCACAATGTTCAGGTTTTGAACTAGATATTCCACCAAGTACAGTATCATCACTGACTTCTGTGAGCTGTGCTGCACTCCCCTCACCTCTCCCCCCACCCCCGCCCCCCACCCCACACCCCCACGACTCCATCAAACCAGCATGCATGCTCCCTTACTCAATATTTAGTATATCCAATGATGGGAGCAGTGAATCCTGGCTGTACATACTGATCACTGAACTATCCCCATGACACATTTTCCTTCCTTACAAGGTGTCTATCATAACCCTGGAAGCTCTGAGATAGGAAATGGTGAGTTTAAGTCAAGTGCTCACCAGTGTTCACTCTGTGGGTTGTCACACAGAGGAGCAGTCCCGGGGAATCGCTGCCACCCATGGAGCTGGAGACCATCTGTTGAGAAGGCGAGAAGACAATTCCTTAAAGAAAACAGAACTCAACATTCTAACAAGAAGACTCTGTTCCTCTTGTGCTGTAAACTCTTGTAGAAGGTGGTACAGAAGGGAATAGTGGTTAAAAACAGTTAAGTGCCTGCTTTTTTTTAAATAATTCCTTATGAAATTCAATCATTCTCTTCATGAACCAAACTGTCAGTGAATCAAAAAAAACTAATGTCAAATAACCAGTGCAATAACTTGTCCTGAAGTGACCTTCTACATCGTCTTGGACATTGTTACTTTTCAAATAATTGGATTCAACCTGAATCAGTCAGTATGAGGACCAGGAACAAAAACAAATTTGCTGGAAAAGCTCAGCAGGTCTGGCAGCATCTGTAAAGAAGAAAACAGAGTTAACGTTTCGGGTCCAGTGACCCTTCCTCAGAACTGTCACCAGCAAATTTGTTTTTGTTCCTGAGTTACAGCATCCGCAGTTCTTTTGGTTTTTATTTAGTATGAGGACCAGCTCTGATTAACTTTTCCTTAACTAAAACTCATTTAAATGATTGTAAAACTCTAAGGGGGGCTCTTGTAGGCATGAGGCTATACATTATACTTCGCTGGGGATTCACAGTGGACTAAACATAGAATGTAAGACACCAGAAAATGATCAGAAAATAATTGTAGTGAGAAATTTAAATGATATCATGGGGGTAAATTGCCATAAAGGTCCTGTTCAGGAGTGTATAATGGGTTTTCAGGCCTCCGTGGCTGACGGTTTTCACTGCTCCCTCAGCTTCTCCATTGGCCTGTGGATGAAGAGGAGAACCAGTAACATGAGTAGTTCCAGATTCTGCAGGGAACCTCTTAAAAGCTTCATTATTGACTTGTGCATTAACTTCTGAAACAATCTTATCTGGAAGTCTGCACGTGGAAGAGATTCAGTTTGATCACTATCTCAGCCGTCAGAGTGTGAAGTTGGTAACTTATAGCCATCGGGAATAGTAATCTACTGTGATCAAATATGCTTTCCTATGAAAGTCAAAGAGGTCTAGTCCCAATCTATGCATGACCTAATAAAATACTCAAAAACTGTAAGAATTCCAGTGTAATCTAGTTTTTATTGGCACAAGTATAGCACGCCAATACGAAATTTTTAACTTCTTGAAATTCCTGGCTACCAGGCAGATTGCTGTGCATGAGCTCTACACCTGTTTATGCCCAAGTGACCTCCATAGATTCTATCAAGTATTACTTCCCTTGGAGTCTTCAGTATTTTCAGAAATGTAACATGAAACTTGAACATGCTGACGACCCAAAAATCATGAAGCAGGGATTCTTTATTCCATTGGCATCAAGTTATTAAAACTTTGAAGAGAAATCAAAGAGACAATATATACACCAGTGGTGTACATTCAGTTGAGGAAATCCATCATCTGTCCGGCTTCACCAGGATAGCAGACATACCAAGCTGCAAGATACCATCAACTGCTTCACACACATGTCATTTGTGAACACCTTATCTCAATGCAGAGAGATAACCAGAAAGATCCCTGATCTCTAAATGTGAAGGTCATTTCTTTTTATTCTTTCACAGGATGCGGGCATGCACCCATTCCTAACTGCCTTGAATGGAATTGGATGAGCATTTTAGAAGGCACATAAGAGTCAACCACTTTGCAATGAGTTTGTTGTCATATGAAGGCCAGACTAGATAAGCATAGCCTATTTCCTCTCCTGAAGGACATAGTGAACCAGGTGGGATTTTACAACAGTTAATCGTCACCATTATTGAGACTAACTTTCAATTCCAGCTATTGTTCAATGAATTTAAATTCTACTAACTGACGTGGTGGGATTTGTCTTCAGAACATTAGCCTAGGCCTAGTCGAGTGACTGTTAGATAACTATCTTCCTTAATACAGTGCTGTTGTCATTCAGACACTCTCCCCCAGCCACTGCCACAACCACCCTGAAGCTCTCCTTTGAGAGATGCAGGTTGGTTTCAACTGGTGCTCACCTTGCATGTACTTCAGTCCTCTGCTCCACTCAGCAGTGCATTAAATTTAACCAGTATTATTTAAATTAGCAGATAGAACAGAGCTTGCATACTACCTGCATCTGAAGCAATAGACAACAAGAGGATTGAATGCTGTGACATCAGTCTCATTCACATTCTTCCAACACAATGCTTTAAGTACAGCGCTATAGCGCTCCCTGCAATAACTGGAACAATGCTAACCTGAACTGGAAATTCAATTTTAAACATAGACTTAATTGGAATTTCCAAATGGATTGACCAAAGGGCAGATGCAGAAGGCAAAGTATTGGAATCAAGTGTCTTTCAAAACCCCAGAACACGCCAAGAGTTTGGCAGTCAATGAAGCTGTTGCTGTTGTGATAAAGAAAGTGCAGCAATCGTTGGAAGCTCATCACTGTTCCTTCACTATTGCGAGGTCAATATCCTGGAACACCCTTCCTCACAGTCCTGCAAGTGTGCCTACCCTCCCTGGACTGCAGTGATTCAGGAAGGCAGCTAAGCACCATCACCTTTACAAGGGCTTTTACATGGGAGTGATAAATGTTGACCTAACCGTTGATGTTCATATCCTCAGACTGAATAATAACAAAAACAACTTGCACACAGCAAGACCAACCAAAAAGACATGACAATGGCCAAGTAATCTATTTTTGTGAAGTTATTTGAAGATTAAATATTGGCCGGGCACAGAGAGCACTCCTCTGCTCTTCTTCAACATAGTGTCTTTAAATCTTCTATTTCCACCTCATGGAGCAGAGGGAGGCCTGGCTTTAATATTTCATTTGAAAAAAGGCATCTCCAACAGTGCAGCATTCTCTGACAGGGATATATCAGCCTGGGTTATCTGCTCAAATCTCTAGTGTGGACCCCACAACCTTTTGCCTCAGAGGCATGGCTGATACCTGAAAGACTTATTGCAAATTTATTAAAGTCATACAGAATGAAAACAGACCCTTTGGACCAACTAGTCTGTGCCAATCATAATCCCAAACTAAACTCGTCCCAACTGCTTGTCCTTGACCCATATCCCTCCAAAAGTATTTTTTTTAATTCATGTACTTTTTTAAATGTTGTAACTGTACCCACATCCATCACTTCCTCTGAAAGTTCAATCCACACACGAACCACTCTCTGAGTGAAAAAAATTGCCCCTCATGTCTTTTTAAAATCTTTCTCCTTTCACCTTAAATATATGCTCTCCAGCCTTAAAATCCCCTACCCTAGAGAAAAGACACCTGCCATTCACCTTATCTATATCCCTCACGATTTTATAAATAGCTGTAAGGTCACCCCTTAAACTCCTGCACTCCTGTGAAAAAATCCCAGCCTCTCCTACCTCTCCTTATAACGCAAATCCTCCATTCCTGGCAACATCCTGGTAAATCTCTTCTGAACCCTCTCCAGCTTAATAGCATCCTTCCTATAACAGGGAGACCAGAACTAGATATTATTTTCACATCACAGGTAAGTCCAGCATTTGGTGTCCGTCCCTCATTGCCCTTGAACTAAGCAGCATTGCTTAGCCATTTCAGACCCTACCCAATTGCTGTGGGTCTGGGAGTCACATGTAGGTCAGACCAGGTAAGAATGGCAGATTTCTTTTGCTGACGGGACATTGGTGAACCAATAGAACTTTTTGTGACAGTTAACGTCATTCATTGGTTACCATTACCGAGACTAAATTGTAATTCTAGATTTTGCTCATTTCATTGAGTTTAAAATCCACCAAAATTCCTTGGCAGGATGTGAACTCATGTCCCAGATTATTAGGTTACATGGCCAGTCCAGTGACATTATCATTATGCCACCACCTCCTCAAACAGGGCATTGTAACAAGGCATCACAATTAAACAGAGTACAATCAAAAGAGCTGTCTGCTTCCCAACTGGAAAGTTTACAAGTTAATACATTTGTATAAACTATTGTACAATCAATACCCAATGTGGCTCCTCGTAATTATTCAAGCTTTTTGTGGAGCGAAAATGAAGGAAGTTATAAATAATATTTCAAGATTGGTGGACAGCTCTTTTCTACATTATATTATGCATCCCATCGGATGTAATAATACTTAGTCATAATGAGAATGTTTTGCCCCCCTGAACAATTGTTTGATTCAACTGTTTTGTATATCTGAATCTCCAGAGGTTGAAGTTATATTAAAAACTCAATCATAACACTGCAGTTATTGTGCTCGGCTCTAAGTTCCTGTTTATCTTAAACCATGTCTAATGGTTTCGTGATCAGCTGAATATAACATACTTCAATTGCATTGTAAACACATAAACCGCTTTCACAATGATATTGCATTTGATGGTTTTAGGAGGCAGCCTGAGGCCAATGCAAACTCACATGGAATAAATGCATCCTAATTTAAACAGAGTGAGGTTGAATAGTTCTGAAGGGGCCTTGGTTAAATTAAATGTGTTACTTCTCCAACGAAGAAATGCAATTAGTAAAAAGTAATGGGCAACCATGAAGAGGGTACAGTTCTCATAGCCATGCTTAATACTTCCTTTGTAACTAAAGGTGGTCACATCCAACGCCTACAACGTTCTGCAAATCCGTGCCAAGACTCAAGGAGTAATTTGTGTGACAGCACCGAAATTGTTGAGGGGGTCTGGGAACAAGGTCTAAATAATGCGAAGGGCTGGCCAGAACATAATTAGTTACAGAGGCTGTCTGGAATGCTAGTTAGTGCATTTATATACATTTCTTTTTTCAGCAAATTGATAGATTCTCAACAATTGACATCCAGCCACACTAGCAAAACACCCTCATTATCTGGTGTGACTCCAAGATGGTCAAAGCAAAAGAGGGTAGCATCATTGCCCCAAAAAGAGCATCTCCATGAAGGCCAGAATTAGGATATTCCACTGTGCTGTGAACTTCATAAAACAAATTGTGGTGATCTGCTCCTAACTGTCCCCACACCCCAACGCACCATTTAGAGGGAAGGATTTAGAGAGATACCAAGGTGTAGAGCTGGATGAGCACAGCAGGCCAAGCAGCATCATAGGAGCAGGAAGGCTGACGTTCGGGCCTAGACCCTTCATCAGAA
>NC_063341.1:69056870-69081870 GCF_021869965.1 Rhincodon typus | reverse complement strand
AATCTGTTTTGAATGATGTGAAGGCTATTGGGGTATTGTTGCTGCAGTATTAATGGTAAGGAAGAAGATTTAAGTCAGGGCAGTCTTCATGTGGGTTCCTGCTCCATACCATTAATTCACTGAGATAGTAAGGATGGTGCCAGGCCATTCTGTGATTCTACCATGTGCCACGTTTTCCATCAATATTCATCGTGCAGGGCTCAGATGTGAAGCAGTGCTTCCCAAATTTCTTTCCATTTTCAATCCTCAAAATTGGAATGACCTAAGAGCGGGGGTAGGGCAGAGAGAACAGTCAAGTAGGGTTGGCTCTTAAAACAGTGGGAGCCCAAGTGGGTGAGAATTGTAGGCGTGAGGGTGGTGGAGTTTGGGATGGAGGGGGTGAGATTGAGAGGTGAGAGGGCAGGGGGTGACATTTATGAGGATTGGGGACGGTAAGAGTTGTGAGGGTAGGGGGTCAGAGCAGTGAGAGTGGGGGCAGGGTGCGATAAAGAGCTGTGAATAACAGGAGGAGGGAAAATTCAACTGAAAGCTAGATTCATTCCCTTAAACCATGGCCACTGAACAATAGCAAGAAAAAGATTCTCTATATACCCTGGGGGGCCTTGAAATCAATCCCATGATTATGATGCCACTGTGTTTGCTCCATGATCACCATTCCTGCATTTGAGGAGGGGGAGCCCATGACACCAGTCACTTCTCATAAGACCTATGTTTTGGGAGCATTTGACCTCAAGTGCAAGGGGGCAAGAGCTGGTTACTAAGGAACTGTGTGCACTGCTTATGTAACCTCAGGAGATGAAAGTAGAAATCAGAGGAGGAAACATGGAGGAGGCTCAATGTTATGCCAATTTTTGTTTATATTGTGCAGGGAACACAATGTGAATATAGAATGATCTGTATTATCGTAAGTACATCTACCTTTGAGAAGGTTTTAAAGGATCATATCAGATTTCTACACGTTTATATTATATATTTAGTCATCGCATGCCAAGGTCAAATGCAGGTTAATTGGTTTTAGTAAGGCGAATTTGCAAACATCTGACAATCTGCAAACTTCCTACGTTAACAGCAATTAGCCAAGGCGTGAGCTCCCTGTTGCTGAAACAGTTTGCAGAAAGTCTGGTTTTAAACTGTGTGGGCGACTAGGCAGAACAAGTGACAAAGGCTTTCAGCTGTGGCTGAGTGGGTACCACTCTTGCCTTGGAGCCCACAACGCTGAGGGTTCAATTCGTCCCGGAGAATCTGTAACCTGGGAGAATTTGACCTGGAGATGTGTAACCTAGGGAGACAGCTCTGAGGGGGACTCAGGGGGCTTGGGTTTAATGCAGCTCGTCACAGGGAGTGGGACCACATCCCTGCCGGGTGAAGCTTCCAGTAGTGGTACCCCCATAGGGCTTTTACCATGGCTGACCCACCTAACCTGGACACTATAGGGAAATTTAACATGGCCAATCCACCTAACCAGCACATCTTTGCACAATGGGAGGAAATCAGAGCACATAATGGAAACCCACAAGACACGGAGAGAACATGCAAACTCCACACAAACAGTCACACAAGGTTGGAATTGAACCCAGGTCATTGGCGTTGTGAGGCAGCAGTGCCAGGAGTGACAAAGATTAAAATGACAAAGACCTCAAGCATGCTCCAATGGGGAGAGCTAAAGAGTGAGTTAAGGGTACGATTGAGAGTTTGTTGAACTTTCCCTAAAGAAAAGGGACGCAAGGTGCTTATAGATTTTAAAGTGGAAACAGAGCAGAGGAATGTAACTGATGGACATTTTGAGCAAAGCTACAATTGCTGGAAATTGTAATACATTTTGTTCTGGAATTCATCCCCTAAAACCTCCCTGCCTCTTTGCCCATCGTTCCTGCCTTAACCAGTTCCTTCAAACTTTCCTCTGTGACCAAACTTTTGGTTTCCTGCCCTAATCTCCTCTGTGCCTTGGTGTCAAATTGCCTCTGAAAATGCTCCCATTGGGTGAAGTGATTTCCCACATAAAAAATGCTACACAAGTGAAAGTTGATGCTATTGCTTGAGCTGTGAAATTTAAGAAGTTACTGTTAGAATGGTGTGACGCGAACACTCGGTACAGAATGACTGAAAATGAGGAAGTATGCAGCATTTTATACAGAGAAGGGATTTAACTGGCTGTCAAGATTGTCAAGGCATTATTGGAAAAGGTGATTTTCCAACTTGTCCTTGATTCGGAAGCACTCAAACTGACTTGATCAACTGGGAATGCAACAGCTCCTGCTTACACTTGCAGTTATGCTCAGCACCAGCTTAATCTCATCCTGCACCTCAGTCCTGTCAGCCACACAGCTCCCAAACCAACAACTTCAAAGATTCACCATTCACAGACCGAGCAAGCCAATCTCCAAACCAGCAATTAGTACGAAAATAAGGACCATCAGAAAAAGTATGTCATGATGCACCGTGATTTGGAAATAAATTGCTGCCGATTGACTTTCCTGTTAGAAGGGAAAGCCCAAAAACATGGGTAGTAATGCAACAACCTCCAAAAGAGATAACTGTGAATTTAAAATTTCTGCCTGTATGTCCTTTAGGTCCTTGCTACTGTTTGAAAGCAAATGGCACCAGTTCTTGAGGTCTGCTAAAAACATCTCAATGGAGAGATCCTATGGTGCAAAACAAAACCCCTTATTACTAATATCTTTAGCTATTACTAAGAGATTATTGAATTTTTCACAGATGATGCCATGCTAAGCTTGTTTAATTGAAATCAATGATATCAGATAGCACAAATAAATGAGCTTATGAAAATGGGATGGTGGAGAGATAGATGGTGTAGCGATATGTTGGGAAAAGTTGGCATTTGGATTGTTAGGATAGTGTAGTCAGATTCTGCTGATATTGGTCGCTGATTGGGATGCATACAGACTGGAGCCTAGATGCTTTAACTCTCTGGTATAAAACTAGCTCCTATAGGAGTGAAATGCAAGATACAAAGACTGACAAACTTTTAAAAAATGCTGCTTTTACATGTATCATTTAAATATAGCCAAAGCCCACTAGATTCAAGTTAAAAACAGAAAGTTTGTACCATGTTGTACCATGTTTGTACCACAAACTTGTACCAAGTTTGTGCCTGCGACTGAAGTGGCCTTTAATCATCATCAGATAGAGACAGAGACAGCTAAACTCTTCAAGGTCATGATTAAAAAAACTATTGAACATATAAATCAAACTGGGGCAAAATGCTTCAAGCAGCTAAAAGAGCTATTGATCAGAAACAAGACACAAACAACTGGTGTCTGAACACTACACAATGCAGTCTGTCAAGTATACCAGCAGCTCCATCCCCGCCTCTTCGACCTGTCTGTCTCCTCTCCACCTATCCTCTCCTCTATCCATCTTCTATCCGCCTCCCACCCTCTCCCTATTTATTTCAGAACCCCCTTCCCCTCCCCCATTTCTGATGAAGGGTCTAGGCCCGAAACGTCAGCCTTTCTGCTCCTATGATGCTGCTTAGCCCGCTGTGTTCATCCAGCTCTGCACCTTGTTGTCTCTTTACCAGCAGAATACTTGCTTTTTGTTTCTCTTGAGGAAGTTTACCTTTGTGTGTTGAAGATATCGCAAAGTTTTTCTTATGGTTTCCAGTAACACCTGGGGTGTGAGTGGTTTTTAACTTCTCAATGTGTGAGGAGCCAGCTTTTACATTGTACATGTTTGGTAAGGTGCATATAGAAGTGGTCAGCTAAGGGGTTAAGGGACAATGGCTCCAGGTAACACACCACCCTGACTTTATGTTGTTTGTCCATTGCCACTGATCCAAAGTCTTTCCACTTGGCATCATGGCAGCATCTCCACTACCATGGACTGCAATTCACAAAATCACAGAATTATTATGGCCCATCCTGTCGCATTAGCTTGTTAAAAGAACATCATCACCTAGTGCCAATCTCCAGCTTTATCCCCATATCATTGCACATTGTTTTTATCCAAACAAGCATCATTTTCCTTCTTCAATGCCTCAATTGAACCTGGATGCACACATTTCCAGGCAGGGCATTTCATACCCTACTTACTTGCTGTGTGAAAAATCTTTTCCTCACATCACCTTTGCTTTGTTTGTGAATCACTTTAAATTTATGCAGTCTTGTTCTTGTTCCTTTTATGGGGGAGAACAGTTTCGCCCTCGATATTCTGTCCAGCCCCTCTGGATTTTGACAGCCTCTATTAGATCCATTCTTAGCCTTTTTCTCTCCAAGGAGATTAAGAAGAAAGTCTGCCACCATCATCACATGGGCAACTAGGAATGGGCATTAAATGCTAACCTTGCCAACTGTGCCAACATGAATAAAAATGACAAACACCAAGAGGACATTTTGTTAATTAACTCTAGGCATGTGCAAACATTACTGTCAATACATAAGTTCACTCTTCTTAAAGCCACTCATATGCAAGGATCATTTCAACTTACTTTTAGCAAATGCCTTATGGACAGAGGGATTATCGTTTTAAAACAACCAGGAGGATAAGGGTGTGATGAAACCTCACTGATGGTGAAAAATAAAATAGTTCTGATGGTTGGCAGAGAAACTAGAAGCTGAAATGTTGCTTACATTTGTGATTACTGAGGAGATGTTCCTGTTCTTTATTCTGAAGCTTCAATCCCAATGAAATGCAGAATGGGAAAGCTGACACTAGATACAATGGCTTCATATCAGGTGCCACTTCAAGTAAGTGAATTAAAACAGTCCACTTCAGTTTTGAAAATTTTAAATCCAGCAAACACTGTGCAGCAGCAGGAATAATATAGTAAGCAGCAATGATAGGTGTAGGCTAAGCGTATTTGGACGATGTCTAGGTAACCGAGCCAATTATTTGAACATGTTATTACTCTACTGTTGCGTATTCAGGTCAATTTGCAGTTATTCATTGGTGATTTTAATCATTTTCTAGACCAATCAAGGACCATTGTTCCACACTCACTTTCAAAGGAAGCAGGCAGCAGCCATAAAAGCTTCCCTCTAACATTTTCTTGTCAAAAGAAAGTATTTTTAATCAAACTGTTCAGACACGATACAGCAGATTTCTGAGGACAGGTAGGACTTTTTCCAAAAGTAAGTTAAAATGATCCTTGTCCATGAGTGACTTTAAGAACAGTGTTCTTATGTAATGTCTGGACAGACCGAGAGTTAATTAAAAAGCTGTCCTCTTGGCATTAGAAGTAAGGACACTACCACTGTACCCCAAGAGCTCTTTCCTGTTGTGTGCTGTCTGTTTATTGCACTATTCCAGATTGCTGTAAGCCATACACTCACACAGCTTTGAGGCTACATTGATCAGGTATCCATGTAATCTATGTTTGATTCTTTGACCAACTGCAATAGAACAACAAAAGGCTTGTCCCATGAGGAGAGGTTAAGCAGATGAGGCCTACATTCAGTGGAGTTTAGAAAAATGAGTGGAGATCTAATTGAGATATACAAGAACGCTGAAGAAGTTTGTCAAAGTAGGTATAGAAAGGATGTTTCCCCTTATGGGGCAATCTAGAATGAGAAGTCATAGTTTTAAGCTAAGGGGTGGCAGATTTAAAGCAGAGAGGAGGCGACATTACTTCTCTCAAGGTGTTGCGAATCTGTGGATGTCGGGACAATGAATAAATTTAAGGAGGGGATAGGCAGATATTTAATTAGCAATGGGTTAAAGGATTATGGACGGTGGCAGGAAAGTGGAGTTGAAGCTGAGATGAATCAGCCATGGTTGTATTAAATGGAAGAGCAGGCTCGAGGGGCTGAATGGCCTACTCCTGCTCTTAGTTCTTACATTCTTACATTTTTATGTGACAGCTGGTAGGATGGACAAAGCCTTATCTAATGAAATGTTTTTAGTTTACTTACTTTGCTTTTTAGTGAAGGTTTGAACATATTTGGCTTTGCTAATCAAAGAGAGAAAGTATTTGTGATATCACTAGGGTTGGCCCAGCCAGCAACATCCTCATCCCGTGAATTAAAAGAAAAAAACTGTCCAAGTCCTGCATGATCTGAGTGGCTTGATGAGCGATTTCAGAGGGCAGTTAAATACTGTGGGTCTGGAGTCACATGTAGGCTGGACCAAGTAAGGATGGCAGATTTCCTTCCTTCAGAGGAATTTGGGAACCAGATGGGGTTTTAACAAGAAGTGATGATCGTTGCAAAATCACATTACTGTGACTAGGTTTTAAATATAGATTTTTTTAGATAAAATGAATTGGATTAATTTCCTCAGCTGCTGTGGTGCAACTTTAACCCATGTCCTTGATATATCAGCCTGGATCTCTAGATTATAACTGTTGTCACCATCCCAGTACTTCCCTGGTAATAGAATGGAGGCAGAATATTCTAATCGACTATGCGACTGTGTTTAATGCTGTTCTGATCATGTCTGTAGGTATGTAAATACATATTTGTGTTAAGTTGTTGAAAAAGTGTCATTAACCTTCTAGAGGAATGTCCAGCAATCTTGTGCACTGCTACAAATAGGAATCAGGGGAAAAACCATGGACTCATTATACAGGTAGAAGATTTGCTATTTTCTTTGAACAGTGATAACAACTATGGGAGATAACGGGGAAAAATGGTGTTTTTATCCTCTTGTGGTGCAGTGGTAGTGTCCCTACTTCTGAACTGAGAGATCTGGGTTCAAGTCCCCACCTGTTCCAGAGGTGTGTAATAACATCTTTGAACAGGTTGATTAGCAAAATAGGTTACATTTAAAAAAAAGATGGTTTTGCCAATGATGACTATTAACCCAATGGCAGCATAGTCTTTGTGCCCCTTTCAATTCACTGTTGGGAAGGCTATGTGTGAATGCCCGATAGTTGGACCAATGGCAGGAGTGTGAGGACAGGGTGGATTTGGGTAGGATAGGTAGCAAACACCAAAGCAGAGCTAACAACTCCAGTGCTAATTCTTGCTCAAGCTCAAGCCAGATGAGTAACGTTTTGCAACTGCACACAAATTAAAGGGAATGCCCAGGGTCACAGCTCAGCTACAATTCATTTTGGGCTCAAACCTGGAAACTCTGAGAGCCACATTGTTGACCTGAAGTGGGACATAATGCTGACCGTGGTGGAAAATGGAATAATGCAAAAATCAATACCATTAATGGAAACAAAAACAAAGTTGCTGGAAAAACTCAGCAGATCTGGAAGCATCTGTGAAGGAAAAAACAGAGTTAACGTTTCGGGTCCAGTGACCCTTCCTCAGAAGGCATTAATAGAGTCAGTTGGCAAACTGATTGATATTCTTATTTTCTGGGAGGCATTCTGAGACAGCTTCCATAATCACACCCCAGCACCACCACCACCCACTAAAATTTGTGATCTTTCCTTCACTTGGAGGACTTGGCAATTTCCTGATGGAGCATTCTGAGGCGCTGCCTTCCAACTTCACAGTGGGTCTATTCAATTAATTTGCACCGTTATATGAACCGACTTCATCCCAATTAAAACTGCTTTTAAAAATGCTTCTGGGCAGGCAGCAAAAGACACAAATTGATTAGTGACACGTACATTCGATGCATCAACTGCTGAATGATTTCTTCCGCAGCCTTCAATCTCTTGGTTCCACAGTTACCTGTGCTCCTGGCCTAACTGGATTTCATAGAATTAAATGAAATAGCAAAGAATTTACAGCACAGAAACAGGCCGTTCAGTCCAACTGGTCTGTGCTGATGTTTATACTTCATGTGAGCTACCACGTGGTGTGTACCATCTACAAGATGCACTGCAGAAATTCCCCAAAGATCCTTAGACAGCACCTTCTGAACCCAAGACCATTTCCCTCCAGAAAAACAAAGGCAGCAGATACATGGGAACACCACCACCTGCAAGTTCCCTTCCAAGCCACTCACCATTTTGACTTGGAAATATATTACTGTTCCTTCACTGTTGCTGGGTCAAAATCCTGGAATTCCCTCCCTCAGGGCATTGTGGGTTATATCTACAGCACATGGACTGCAGTGGTTCAAGAAGGCTGCTCACCACCACATTCTCAAGGGCAACTAGGAATGGGCAATAAATGCTGGCCCAGCCAGCTATGCCCATGTCCCATGAGAGAATTAAAAAAAAACTCCTGCCCAATCCATTGCACCCTTTCACGGTATCTTTCTATTTCCTTCTCCCTTGTGTACCCATTTAGCTTTTCCCTAAAAGCTAACTGAACACTAACCAGACATTAAACCTGGAATGTTCTTGGTCTGTGTCACTCAGCAATTTATTAGCTCAGACAATGAAATCATCAGTGGAGTTACATAGAAAATAGGTGCAGGAGTAGGCCATTTTGCCCTTCGAGCCTGCATCACTATTCAATATGATCATGGCTGATCATGCAATCTCAGTATCCCACTCCCACTCTCTTTCTATACCCCTTAATCCCATTAGCCACAAGGGCCACATGCAGTTCCCTCTTGAATATATCTAATGAACTGGCCCCAATAGCTTCCTGTGGTAGAGCATTCCACAGGTTCACAGCTCACTAAATGAAGAAATTCTTCCTCATCTCAGACCTGAATGATTTATCCCTTATTCGTAGACTGTGGCCCCTGGTTCTGGATGTCCCCCAACATCAGGAACATTCCTCCTGCATCTAGCCTGTCCAGTCCCATCAAGATTTTATATGTATCTATGAGATCTCCCCCTCACTCTTCTAAATTCCAGTGAGTACAAGCCCAGTCAATTCAATCTTTGATCATATGTCAGTCCTGCCATCCAGGGAATCAGTCTGGAGTTGGGCTAGTCAGCATATTTTCCTTTGTTTTTAAGAGACCGTACATATACTTTTCAGAATAACGTTCTTGATAGTTGATGGTAACAAATAATTCGATCTATTAAAAAGGCCCACTTACCTCTCCAATGTGAGTCCATCTTGCGAGAGCTAATAAATACAGAGAACAAAAATCCAATTAGTTGTCAGGGTTGCTCCGCAGAACGTTCTCTGGAGTGGAGATAACTGCACTTTCTAGGGATCTCTGACATATTATGACAAAGGGCATATAATGGACTCTAATGTGTCTGAAGTCACAAATTACTTATCCAGTTATTAGCTCTCGGAGGAGCATCACAGCAGCAAAAACTTGGATAGCCAAGAATGATAAAACAGCAATTTATACATTGGATAAATCGAGTGAAAGAACAAATAAATAAATTCTGGAGCTCTGCATACTCATTTTGTTTTGGCCCATTTTCTCTGCTTCCCGTGTGCCATTGAAAGCCAGTGTACAGGTACAACAGACCTCTCTTATATCTTCCAAAGGGGACTTTTCTTCATTTGTGTGTGGGGCACAATGTACTTTGATCAGATGGCAGTGTCACTGAACTTCTTAAATCCATTTGGATCCACATAGTGCACTCACTAGTAGTGAATACCCTCGGTGTTCAGTATGTAGGTGATTTTTCAGTTAGCCGCAGATAAGCCATGCACAGCCATTTCACAGGATAATGAACTGAAACCACCCACACCCAATCCTGATCCACTCTAACCATGGCACAGTGGTTAGCACTGCTGTCTCACAACAGTAGGGACCTAGGTTCATTTCCAGCCTTGGGTATCTGTCTGTCTGTGTGGACTTTGCACATTCTCCCCAGGTGCTCTGGTTTCTGCCCATAGTCCAAAGATGTGTGAAGTCCTATGAAAGTAGGTTATAGTCCAACAGGTTTATTTGAAATCATGATCGTTTGGAGTGCTGCTCCTTTGTCAGGTAATGGCACCCCCACATCACGGCTACCAAAGATGTGCAGGTTAGAGGGATCGGCCATACTAAATTGCCCTGTAGTGTCCAGGGTTGTGCAGGCTAGATGGGTAAGCCATGGGAAGTGGTGGATAGGGTGAGTCTGGGTGGGATCCTCCTTGGAGGGTTAGTGCACCTACTGTGGGCCAAATGGCCTTTTTTTGCACTATTGGGATCAGTGTCGATTTTTGATTGACTTAAGATCTTCTCCTGCATTCAAGGGGCCATATAAAAGCAGGCTATTATTGGTGTTGCACCTGAGCAGAGGTCGCTAGTGTAGGGGAACAAAAAATGCTGGTTGTTTAACTTTTTTTCACCATGTGTGTTGAAGCACTGCGCAAGACTTCCACACCACATTTTGCCAGGTTGACAAACTTGAAAGATGGACCTGACTGTAATTCTGCCTTTAGCAATGACCATCTCAAAATTGATTGTCAAGAAGTTTGGTATATCCTGAGGTTTCAATAAATTCAAGTTCCCTCGCCCTTTCTGACACTAATGCAATAATGAGGAAGTGCTACACTGTCACAGGTGCCACCTTTTGACAAGAAACTGAATTGAAGTCTCCTCTGCCTTCTTGATTGGAATTAAAAGATTTCACAGCACTATTTTGAAGAGCAAGGGAGTTCAAGCAATCACAGAATTATTGCAGTGCAGGAAGACGCTGTTTGGTCCATTGTAACCAGCTCTCCGTTAACTTAATGCCATTCTCCCACCTCCTCCACATAATCCTGCACTTTATTTTCTTTTGCCGTTAATAATCTAATTCCTTGTTGAATGCCTGGATTGAAGTTACCTCCTGCACACTTAGAACCAACGCATCCAAACCTAAACTGCTCATTGTGTGAAAAAAAAACATTTTCCCTCCAAATGGTTTTGACAAGGTGTGCACAGAAAGAATGTTTCCTGCTTTGGGTGAGAGTCCAGAATGTAGGGTGGGGTGGGGGAGGTGAGCACTGTTTTAAAGTTAGGCGGTCACTCTTTTTAGGAGAGAGATGGGGAGAATTTTTTTCTCTTTCAAGAGGGCTGTGAAATCTGAGAAAGCTCTGCCTCAGATGGTGCTGAAAGCAGGGTCATTGCATTAAGGTGGAGGTAGATAGATTCCTGTTAGACAGGGTAATCAAAGTTTATCAGAAGTGGATAGGAATGAAATTTAAACCAGAAATATATCAGCCACGATCTTATTGAATTGAGGAGTATGTTGGAGGAACTGAATGGTTTACATCTGCTCCTATTTCACCTTTAAATTGATGGCAATGTTTTTGACATTATAACAGTGCCTATTCATTAAGAAGTTATTTCATTTGTGTTAAAATGCTTTGAGACATCCAGTGGCTGTGGACGCTGCAGTATAGTGGGGAGGCAACAGCCTATTGGTATTATTGCTGGACTGTTAATCCAGAGACCAAGATAATGTTCTGGGGACCCAGGTTCAAATCCTGCCTTGGCAGATGGTGGAATTTGAATTCAATAAAAATCTAGAATTAAGAGTCTAATGATGACCATGAATCCAACTGGTGTAAAAACCCATCTGGCGCATTACTAATGCCCTTTAGGGAAGGGAATTGACATCCTTACCTGGTCTGGCGTACATGTGACTCCAGACCACAGCAATGAAGTTGACTCTTAACTGCCCTCTGGGCAATTAGGGATGGGCAATAAATGCTGGCTGACATCTGTGCATAACTGAAAAAATGTAGGCAATCCACCCCAAAATTTGACAGAAAATTGTTTTTGCAGATGTTAAAATACCAGAAATAACTGTGGGTGCTTAAGAATGCATGATCCATGGGCCTATTGTATAAAAACACACAGATTTATATGCAAAGTTGGAATGTGTTACATTTCCTGTAAGTTAATCTCTTTCAAATGCTAAATTGCAACATGCTTGATGTGCGCACGTAACACCTGTTAAAAAGATCATTGTTCCTTAAAGCTTTTGATGTAAGAGGTGCCACTGTTTCTAATGAATTCTGTTAAACTGACACTCCCATTGATCCCAGAACACCTGCCATCCATTTCCAGCCTGCTGTAAATGCTGCTAGCTGTCATTCTCATGCTCACTGATCTGCTATGACTACCTGTTCCTCAGTACATTGATATTCCTTTCCACATTGATCTCTCCATGGTTTCACCCCCCGTCTTGCCTTCAGCACTATAACCCTGTTTACAACCTCTGTTCTTTACTGATTCTGACCACTACCTGATATTCTCTTCCTCAGTGTGCTCGACTTGACTCTTTCCAATTCATCTCCTTCACCTCTTCCCCACAAGTTAGCACAACCATCAACATCTTTATTATCAATGTCAACAGCAGCAATAAATTGCATTTCCATTGTCTTGTACTTTCACAGATATTTTCACAGCAGCATTAGTGAAGAAAATCTGGGGACACCGAGCCACAGAAGAGAATATTAGGAATCGAGGAGGTGGAAGTGTTTGGGGGGGGCGGTTGGGGGGGGGGATTCGGGGAAGGGGTGCTGTTGGGAACTAAAAGCTTGATCAATGTGATACGTTTTAAGGAAAGATTTGAATGAGGAAAGACTACAAAAGAAGCTTCATAGTATGGAATTAGGCTACCTTGCAGGTCCTGAGGAGACTGGGTAGATATGTTTAATCAACTTGTTCAGACATATTATGATATACCTCTGAAACAGGTGAGTCTTGAACCTGGGTTATCTACCTCAGGGGTAAAGACACTACCACCGTGCCATAAGTGTACCAGAATCAACAGACGAGTGCTCTGGGAAATAAAAATAGACAGAGGCGTTGCTATGGTCTTCCTGACACTCTGGAATTCTCTTCCCCATTCCCTTAATTGTCGTAAATTTCTGTCACTTTCGAAAATCACTTAAAATCTTTCCCTTTTGTGAACATTTTGTGGACAGTGAAGGTACATTCTTTTTCTCTTTTTCTAACTTTATTAACGTTCCCACCACCAGGGAAAATGTCCCTGTGGCCAAAGAACCAGTGAGAAGCAGAGCCCTGGCCAAGGTTGAAGGTAATATTGAAGTGCAGATTGTTGTGTTACATTAAGAACATAAGAACTAGGAGCAGAAGTAGGTAATTCAGCCCAATGACCCTGCTCCGCCATTTAATATGATCATGGCTGATCTCACTGTGGCCTCAACTCCACTTTCCTGCCTCGTCTCCATAACCGCTTAACCCATTACTATCGCCTCCTTAAATTTATTCAGTGTCTTGGTAGCCACCACATTTTTGAGGTGGTGAATTTCACAGATTCATGATCCTTTGAGATCCTCTTTATCTCTGTTTAAAATCTGCCAGCCCCGAGGCTAAAACTATGACCTTTTGTTCTAGATTTCCCCACAAGGGCAAGTTTTTCACACAAAGGGTGGTGAGTGCCTGGAACGCGCTGCCAGAGGAGGTGGTAGAAGCAGACACAGTAGCAGCATTCAAGAAGCACCTGGACGAATACATGAATAGGAAGGGAATGGAGGGATATGGATCCTGTAGGTGAAGACAGTTTTAGTATGAAAGGACGAAATGTGTTGGTGCAGGCGTGGAGGGCTGAAGGGCCTGTTCCTGTGCTGTTTTGTTCTTTGTTCTTTTGGTCTATCCTCTCTATGTCTACTTTGTCAATCCCTTTTGGCATCCTACATACCTCAATCAGATCTCCGTACACCCTTCGAAACTCTGGTGCGCACAGGCCTAACCTGCTCAATCTCTCTTCATAAGACAAATTCCTTATCTCTGGAATTATGTTCACATGACTCTCTTTACACTTTCCTTGATGTTTACAGAAGTCATGTGAAGAGGTCCACTGTGTGAGGCTTGATGGCCTGCAGCTTTAGCCAATGGTTGAAACCATAGCGGTGAGCTATTGGTGCAGTAGTTAGCACTGCTGCCTCACTGTGCCAGGGACCTGAGTTCAATTCCAGCTTTGGTATCTGTGTGGAGTTTGCACGTTTTCCATGTATCTGTGTGGGTTTCAGTTCAAAGATTTGCAGGTTAGGTGGATTGGCAATGCTTAAAAATTGTTCTGTAGTGTCCAGGGATGTGTGGATTAGCCATGATAAATGCAGGGTTACAGAGATGGAATGGGTCTGGGTGGGATGCTCTTCAGAAGGTTGGTGCAGACCTGATGGGCTGAATGGCCCCGTTGTACACTGTAGGGATTCTATGAAATCATGGGTTGGCAAATGGTTTTACTATTTTTTTCCTGTTTCTTTTCTGTCAGTTTATTTCTCTTGCTACCTCTCCTTCCAGGAGCTGAGAAACTGACAGTTCTTCAAACAGTTCAAGCAATTGGCCATTCCTCACAAGAGACTTAATTAACGCTACCAGTTGTTGGCTGACTCTGGCCTCCCATGACTTGCACATATCTAACATCTGAATTGTTGTGGCAAGATCTATTCACAGGCCTGGCTGTGAAATTATCAGGAGTGCAATGGTTCTGTAAAAACCTCAAACTGTAATGATTCTTTGAGGACAGAACCAGGTCTGACCTACTACCTTCATGCCCTGGGGTCAAACATATTCCCAGGTAATGGGATGAAAATCTCCTTTGCTTCCTGGGAGTAAGGGTCATCCATAAATTCGATTGGCTAGTGGGAGTAAATCAAATGTCAGACAGCTCCAGTTATGGTGTTCCTTTGAGTTGGAGAGGTGAGGTACTTGGTAGAAGCAATGTTGAACTTAGGAACTGCTGATGTCATTGAGTCATAGAGCTGTACAGCATGGAAACCTGTCCCTGCCGACCAGATATTCTAAATAAATCTAGTCCCGTTTGTGAAGTTTGCTTTTTATCATGCTGGGAGTTGCACACGTTACAATGATAATGGAGTTGTTGACTAACCACAGCAATCAATTTCTCTCAATTAGTCTACTGCAGATCCGGAAATTACATGCATAAACTTTCTTTTCATTACGCCTTCATTGGATATGGATGTCACTGGCCCAGCCAGCATTTATTGCCCAACCCTATTTTCCCAGAGGGCAGCTAAGAGTCAACCACATTACTACAAGTTTGGAGTCACATGTAGGCCAGACCAAGTAAGGGTGGCACACTTCCTTCCCTAATTGGCATTAATGAACAAGCTGGGTGTTTAATACAATCAACAGCAGCTACATGAACATCATTATGGCCACCTTTTTATTTCAAAAATTTATTCAATTTAAATTCCACCTTGTGCCTTGTTGGGATTTGAATGTAATAGGATATAGTCTAGTCAACATCGGTTTGGATGAGTTGGAAGTTTACAGAGGATGGAATGTGGGAAGCTGCTCAGGAGAAATTTGGAATACATAGGTCAGGAGGAGACAAATGCATAAATGAGGGTTTGATCAGCAGATCGAGTGGATCATGAAGATACTTCAAGTTCAAGGAAGTTTAAAGTATAAAGCCATTTAAATTAGAGGCTTTGGGAAAACTACAGCTCATGTAGGTCAGGAAGCACAGTGGTATTTGATTTGGGTTCAGGCACAGGTAGCAGAGATTTGGGATATTTGATACCTATGTAGGGTGGATACTTATCGAAGTCCTTTTATGTAGAATATAGAACACAGAACAGTCCAGCACAGGAACAAGCCCTTTGGCCCACCATGCTTGCACCAACCATGATGCCATTCTAAACTAATCCCATCTGCCTGCGTATGGTCTGTAGCCTCTATTCCCTGCTTGTTCATGTGTCTGTTTAAAGGCCTGTTAAACATTGCTATCATATCTGCAGCTATCACCTCCCCGGAGAGAGATTTCCATTCACCGACCACCCTCTGTGTAAAAACTTTGTTACACACATCTTCCTTAAATTCCCCTCCCCGCCCCCCACCTTAAACCTTTGCCCCCTGGTATTTGACATATCCACCCTGAGAAAAAAAGATTCTGACCATCCACCCTATCCATGCCTCTCATATTTTTATATATTTCTATCAGGTCACCCCTCAGCCTTTGATGCTCTAATGAATACAATCCAGGTTTGTCCAACCTCTCCTTATAGTTAATACAGTCCAATCCAGGCAATATCCTGGTAAACTTGTTTTACACCCTCTCCAAAGTCTCCACATCTGTCCTACAGTGTGGTGACCAGAACTGCACACAATACTGCGCACAATGGCCTGACCAAAGTCTTTTACAGTTGCAACATGACTTGCTAACTTTTATAATCAATGCCTTGAACGATGAAGGCAGCATGCTGTATGCCTTCGTTACCACCTTATCCACTTGTGTTGCCGCTTTCAGGGAGCTATGGACTTGCACCCCAAGATCCCTCTGTATATCAATGCTCCTAAGGGTCCTGTAATTTACCATGTACTTTCTTCTTGCATTTGACCTCCCAAATTGCATCACCTCACATGTCCAGATTAAACTCTATCTGCCATTTCTCAGCCCAACTTTCCAGCTTATCTATGTCCTGCTGTATCCTTTGATAACCTTTCTCATTTTCCATGACTCCACCAATTTTTGTGTTGTCTGCAAGCTTACTAATCAGATCACCCAAATTTCCATCCAAGTCATTTATATACATTACAGACAACAGAGTCCCAGCACTTTGTGGACACAGACCTCCAGTCAGAAAAACACACCTCCACAACTACCCTCTGTCTCCTATGACCAAGCTTATTTTGTATGTAATTTGCCAACTTAACATGCATCCCATGTGACTTAATAGATTGGACCAGCCTACCTTGTCAAATGCTTTAGTAAAGTCCATGTAGACAACACCATTGCCATCAATCATTCTCATCACTTCCTCAAAAAACTCAAATAAATGTATGAGACAAAACCTCCATTATTTTCCAAATGCAAGTAAATCCTGTTACTAAGGGTCTTCTCCAACTATTTCCCAAACAAGGCACACCAACCTTTAGTTTCCTGGATTATCCCTGTTGCCCTTCTTAAACAAAGGAACAACATTGGCTATTCTCCAGGTTTCTGGGGCATCACTTATGGCAACAGAAGGTACAAAGATCTCTGTCAGGGCCCTAGCAATCTCCTCCCTTGCCTCCTTCAGTATCCAGGGAGAAATTATGGAATCCCAACAGTGCAGAAAGAGGCCATTCAGCCCATTGAGTCTGTACCAATTCTCAGAAGAAAGTGCCAACCTGCATGGGGTTTTTACCACTGCTAACCCACCTAACCTGCACATCCCTGGACACAGTGGGGCAATTTTCTTTTAGCGTGGCCAAGCTACCTAACCTGCACATCTTTGGACAGTGGGAGGAAATTTAAGGAAACCCATGCAGACATGGGGAGAACATATAAACTCCAGACAGATAGTCACCCAAAGCTGGAATTGAACCTAGTTCCCTAGCCCTGAGAGGCAGCAATCCTAAACCACAGTTTCACCACCCCGCGCCCCCCATCAGGCAGAGGTGACTTATCTACCTTAATCTTTTTCAAGACACTCAACACGTCCTCCTTCCTAATATCAACATACTCCTTCTTAATCTTACCATCATCCATGTTCTTCTCATTGGTCAATACTGACGCAGAGTACCCATTGAAAACCTCATTCATTTCTTCTGGCTCCATGCATAAATTCCTTCCTTTGTCCCTGAATGAGCCTACCCTTTCCCTTGCTACTCACTTTCTCCTCATATATATATATGTATACATTAAATGCCTCGGCATTCTCCTTAATCTTCCTTGCCAAGGACATTTTGTGGTCCCTTCTGAATCTTTTTGGAGATCATGGGAACATTCAGACTTGGGGTGACAAAAATGTTTTTTTTCCTTTATTCATTCGCAGGACGAGGGCGTCGCTGGCTGGACCAGCATTCATTGCCCATCCCTAATTGCCCAGAGGGCAGTTAAGAGTCAACCACATTGCTGTGGGTCTGGAGTCACATGTAGGCCAGACCAGGTCAGGATAGCAGTTTTCTTCCCTATAGGACATTAGTGAACCAGATGGATTTTTCCAACAATTGGCAATGGATTCACAGTCATCATTAGATTGTTAATTCCAGCTATTTATTGAATTCAAATTCCACCATCTGCCATAGTGCGATTCGAACCTGGGTCCCCAGAACATTATCTGGGTCTCTGGATTAATAGTCCAGCGATAATACCACTAGGCCATTGTCTCCCCATCATGTGGCTGCAGATAGGCTGAGTGAGGGGCTGAGATGAATCATGTGTATACTTGAAGTTGGCAGTTATTCTAAGGGAGATGAATGTGGCTGTCGAAGCTCACTCTGTGTTCACTACGGATGCTGAGGGTGTAAACAGTTAGTTTCAGATGAGACAACAGCCAGAGGGCAATTCAAATCGGAGGAGATGGACATGGTATTTTGCACACAGCCAAATATGATGACTTTGGTTTTCCCAGTTTTATAACTGTGGTAATTGCAATTCAACTGTGACTGGATGTCAGGCTTGCAGAAGGGAGACAAGAACAAAGTCGACAGAAAGGTGACAATGAGGCAGTGCTATACGTTGTCAGTGCGTCACTTTTGGAAGCATATTCAGTTGAGTTTGAATTATATAATATGAGGAGGCCACTTGTAGATGAGGAAGAGATGGAGGATTGTGATGTATCACGGACAGACTTTTGGGGGCTCCCCAGCAAAATTGGTTGTGTTGGGGCAAAGAAAGAGACCAAGTGCAGAGCATGTGCTGGCTACAACTAAACAGTGACGACTGGAACAAGCAAGGGTCTCAGGAAGGATATACTGTACTTGCCTTAAAGGGCTGCAATGAAGGTTAACGAGATTGAGCTTATACTGTACGAATGACCTCCTCTGAGGAAAGCTGAAACAGAATGGACCTATATTCTTTCGTGCCTAGAAGAATGAGAGGTGATCTCACTGAAACACATAACACTCTCCAAGGGCTTTTCAGGGTAAGTGCTGAAAGGCTTTTTTCCTCCAGAACCTAAATGGTGACATGTCAAGAAAGTTGGATCTTCTCACTCTGAATTTAATTCATGAGTTGGCAAGAATGGGGCAAACATTTTTTTTTCCTTTATTCATTCATTGGATGAGGGTGTTGCTGGCTAAGCAGCATTTATTGTCCATCCTTAATTGCCCAGAGGGCAGTTCAGAGTCAACCACATTGCTGTGGGTCCAGAGTTGCATGTAGGCCAGACCAGGTAAGGATGGCAGTTTCCTTCCCTAAAGGGCATTAGTGAACCAGATGGGCTTTTCCCAACAATCAACAATGGATTCATAATCATCATTAGACTCTTAATTCCAGATACTTATTGAATTCAAATTCCACCATCTGCCATGGCAGGATTCGAACTCAGGTCCTCAGAACATTATCTGGGTCTCTGAATTAACAGTTCAGCCATAATACCACTAGGCCATCGCCTCCCCCTTGAACTGGCCCAGAGACAATTCATCTAATTATTTCCCCTACCTCGCCACCTCCAGGGAGGGGAAAATTACACCCACGGAGTTTGCATCGGGATGATGTTTCTCAGCTGGCCCTCACCCTTGTGTACCAGGTGGAGTTGGCCAGAGTTCAAGTCTCAGCCCAGGTACCGAATTTTGCCCTTTATGCAACTGGGTGTGGGCCTTACAGACAAAACTGGGGGGGCACTTGGGTAAGGGCAGGTGACATTGGTGAAGGCAAAACCCAACTGGGGAAGTGAAAAGGGGCAAATATGGAGAAAAAGTAGTGGTGGAAAAAATGTTCATCATTTTGCGGAAATGCCCTCAAAATAGGGGCGTTTAACCTGAGCACAGGTTTAGGAGCTACAAATGGGGATCACTGCTGCATTTATGCTCCTTGATGTGCATTGGAGCCTCATGAAAAGGCCACAATTTTAACAAAATTTACATCAATAAGTAATTTGGAGCAAAAAAAAAGAAAGCTGGACTGAGAAATGTATGTAATCTGGAAACAATTCAAACCATGATTGGAGGATCATCATTTTGTTTGTTCTGTGAAACATAACAGGACTCATCTGCAAACACCATAAAATAATATAGACAACTTACAACAGCACAATATTGCTAAAGGGCCATTAAAATGCTTAACTATTTGCAGTGGAAATTGGAACAGATTGCAGGAACAAATTGTTTGCCCTACAGAGCAATAAACGAAGAACCTGATAAGATCATCTTGCACAAATCGGAATTAAAACTGTGACTTTAGGGCAGTGTTTAACTCATATTGTTCTGTCCACTTCTTGAGCCGAGTGACTGCGGATAAAATGGAAGGCATTTGATTATCCTTTCAGTCTGGCTTGAAGGAGGAGCACATTCATCGCCCCCCCACTGTATTTATGATCCACCTTGCCTTAGAGTCAATTCCACACAGCAGCTGGGCAGTGGGGGACCTGACACATCCCTTGCTGTGCTAGTCATACAGTTGTACAGCACAGAAACAGACACTTTGGTCCAACTTTTCCACGCCAACCTAAGTTAGTCTAATCCCATTTGCCAGCATTTGGCCTATATCCCTCTAAAGCTTCCCTATTCATATACCCATCCAGATGCCTTTTAAGTGTTGTAATTGTACTAGCCTCCACCATTTTGTCTGGCAACTCATTCCATACACGCACCACCCTCTGCGTGAAAAAGTTTGCTCTTAGGTCCCTTTTATATCTTTACCCTCTCACCTTAAACCTATGCCCTCTGGTTTTGGACTCCCCTACTCTGGGAAAAAGACCTTGGGTATTCATCCTATCCATGCCCCTCAGGATTTCATAAATCTCTAAAAGGCCACCCCTCAACCTCTAACGCTCTAGGGAAAATAACCCCAGCCTATTCAGAGATAGTAGGAACTGCCAATGCTGGAGAATCTGAGATAACAAGGTGTAGAGCTGGATGAACACAACAGATTTTCTGAAGAAGTATCCAGACCCGAAATGTCAGCTTTCCTGCTCCTCTGATGCTGCTTGGCCTGCTGTGTTCATCCAGCTCTACACTTTGTTATCCCAGCCTATTCAGCCTTTCTTTATAGCTCAAACCCTCCAATCCTGTCCACCAGTAACAGTGTCAAAAGTGAGCCTTGTATGAGTTTTAGTGGGTGAAGGGTATTAAGGATTTCACAGCCAAAGAATGTGCTGAGAGTTAAGACACACCCATGGTCTAATTGAATGGTGGAACACATTTAAGAGGCTGAATGACCAACCCTAACATCTAAGGAAAAAGTCAATGCCTTAATTTTTCCTGTTTTGTGGGACATGAGAGAAGAATGTGTGCTTATACATGTGCATGTACATACTTAAGTGTATTTTTGTACCCGTGCCATGTGGAAGCAGAGTCCTTGAATACTTTAAAGACAGAGGTAGCTACACTCTTGTTAAGCAAGTGGATGAAAGGTTATCGATAGTAGGCAGGAATGCAGATTTGAAGGGACAGTTGGATCAGCCATTATTTTCTTGAATGTTGGAGCAAGCTGGAGTGACTGAATGAATCACTCGTACTCCTAATTCAAATGTTTGTTTATTGAGGAACACAGTTCTCTTGGGTCATAGGCCTGAAATATTAACTCTGGAATTCTCTCTCCACAGCTGTCTGACTTGCTGAGCATTTCCAGCATTTTCTGCTTCCATTTCAGATTTCCTGCATCTGCAGCACTTTGTTTTTGTGTTTCAGTCTACTCAGGCTTTGGTGCGCTTCTGAAGGTCTGAGTGTTCCTTGGCTCAGAGTGGACACAGTTTCATTGAGGTAATGGTGAGGTTAGTTATCCAAATCAAACTTGAGCAGAGGTTGCTTTCTTCCTTATTGGAATCCAAACAGTAGCTGAGTCAAAGAAATAGTTTTCAAGTGAATTTTGCCTGCAGAAGAACGTAAGAAATTGGAACAAGTGTAAGCTGTTGGACTCTGCTCTGCTATTCCATAACATCATGGTTGGTCTGAATACAAAATAAATGTACATTTACCCCACAAGGAAATAATGCTTAACTGATAAAAGGTCAATAAAAGGGTATTAATTTGCCTTGGATTGTCGTTAGAACATGTCACAGGGAAGAGGCAGCATGTTTGATGCCCAGCCCGAATTTATTTTTGTATTGGCTTTAAAGAAAAAGCAAGTGAGAAGTATAAAATGGACTTACGTATAAAATGGACTTAAGAGTCAAAAATGCCTATTCTGTCTTAATCACCAAAGCAAATCCATATGCCAGAGAGTTTAAAAAAAACAAGTTTCATTTCACCACACGTGACAATTAGCTATTTGAAAACTTTCCTTGACCGGGCAAGAATAAAAGATTAACTGCAAATATGGAAATAGTGGGGACCATGTACTTAAGGAACAAAACTAAAAGAATCTGCCTGTTAATTCATACAGTGCCGTAATGAACTAAAATTCGCAAGTTGAATAAGCTATCTCCAGTTTTTCAGGCAGTAATAGGGCATATGAATGTCCCCTGACGTTGCTGCTATTTCAGGAATGTTAATAGCCACTGGACTAAATTATTCTCATGTTTAAAAGAGTTGTGTTACTGACATTTTGTTTTATCAAAGTATGCAATTAGACTTCAGCCTTAATATCTCTGAGGCTGTCACATTTTCTGAACTCTCTGGCACTGCTTGCCAGTCTCAATCAGAAACCATTCTGTCCCTTCAGCTTAATGAAAAATAAGTACTTGGCCATAAACTTGTAGTCATCCTGTATCCAATCACATTGTCTTGAGTAATTAAAATGATTAGCTTAATTAGCTTAATTAACTAAATTTGACTACAGGACATGGCCATATGGTGAAGCAAAACAAAGATGGGAGCTAATTAAACTTAAAATAATGCAGGTTTTAATTAACTCAACCCCTAGGCATCAACATTTTCAAATTTATCCAAGCTGATAATTAAAAAGTCCTCTTGCCCAAGCAACATTTCTTCTCTGAGCTAATTAAATCTGGAAATGAATTAGCAACATGAAGCTCCAAATATTAATTCCTGCTCGAAGATGACTTCACTTCCTAATGAAATTAATTAGCTGCAGTGGACCTTCAATCAGATGCCAAACACTGTCCATGAACATAGACCTCATGTAATCGAGAACCAGGCTACAAGCCCTGGGGCAGGAATTTACAACAGCAATGAAGAGTCTTCAGCTATGTGCCTCCCTTAATAACCAAATGAACACGTAGCTCTGTGTTTGCCAGTAGTGCTCTCTCTCTCTCTCTCTCTCTCTCCCCCTCTCTCTTACTCAATGCTACTAGTTTATCAATGCGACTAGTTAAACATTCTTTTGCTTAATGCTACTTGTTAGCGTTAATGATATGATTGGCTGGCAGCGATGGCGTTCTGGGGAAGGAGGAGTTTTTGGGACAGAACAAAGGTTATACAGAGTTGGAGCTGAAAGCTGTTCTGTGTGTTACTCTTCATGCTTTTCAGACGAGATGACCTTATTATGACTAAGTCGCTGGGTTTACCTGTTGCTGCTTAACCCAGTGATTGAAAAGTCAACTACGCAAATCCTATTATGCGCTCTGTAAAAACACTGACCTCAAGAGGAGCTGAAGCTTGTTTGAAAGCAATATTCTCTCTTTCACCTCTAAGACAACAGGGTTTGAATCCTCTTGGCTAGTACTTCCTCATTGGTTTCTTACTCTATTTTCGATATTCCCCTCAGAATGTGGGAGGGTAATGAGCATATGGGTGGCACCATAGCTTTCAGATTATAATCAAAAATACTTGTTAATTTTGACCCTAGAATGAGGGTTCATTTCTCTGAATGTTTTCCTTCTGTTGTTTTTATGTTTCACTGATTCCTAGTTGCTATGTTTCATTGGTGGTTCTGCTTTCTCTTGCCTGGAGGTGATGTGGATGCAACTTCATTTGAGGTATTCAACAAGAGATTAGATCATTATTTGAATAAAAGCAATATGCAGGGTTAAGGGGAGAAGGCAGGAGATTGGAGTTAAGTCATGATGGTCATTGAGAGAGCTGGAGCCATCAAGATGGGCCAAATGGCCTCCTTCTAAAGTGTAACAATTCTGTGATTCTATAGGATCTAAGCTTCCCTCTCTGCCTGAGAAATGTTCTTTACAACCAATCTCATTTGACCAGGTTTTTGGCCAAGTCTCTCATTATCTCCTTACGTTGCTCAGTATCAAATGCTGGGCACATTTTACCACATTGAAGGTGCCATATAAATGCAAGTCAGCACCATGTCACCACCAGTTACAGAGTCATAGAGATGTACAGCATGGAAACAGACCCTTCGGTCCAACTCGTCCATGCCAACTAGAAATCCCATATTAATCTAGTCCCATTTGCCAGCATTTGGCCTATATCCCTCTAAACCCTTCCTATTCATATACCCATCCAGATGCCTCTTCAATGGTGTAATTGTACCAGCCTCCACCACTTCCTCTGGCAGCTCATTCCATACACACACCACCTTCTGTGTGAAAAAATTGCCCTTTATGTCCTGTTTAAATCTTTTCCCTCTCACCTTAAACCTATGCTGTCTAGTTTTGGACTCGCCCTACCCGAGAGGAAAAAAATCCTTGTCTATTTACCCTATCCATGCCCCGCATAATTTTATAAACCTCTATAAGGTCACCCCTCAGTGTCCGATGCTCCGGGAAAATAGCCCCAGCCTATTCAGCCTGTCCCTATGACTCAAACCCTCCAGCCCTGGCAACATCCCTGTAAATCTTGTTTCAAGTTTAACAACATCTTTCCTATAGTAGGGAGACCATTTTTTAAATGAGTTCCTTTGGTGGCTTACCCCCATTTAAGTTCTGTAAGGGTAACTGCTGGCAACAGGGACCTCAACAATGACATGGCATAACATAAAAGTTGCTTAAATAATGAAGCATTTGGAGCTTTCGCCTTATCTCCACTCCCTTCTGTGCCTTCCTCCATACCCTGTCCAACTCACTTCTCCTCTTGGTACAATTTGAGAATAATTCAGCAGCCTACCACTAGGGGAGCACTTCACCTTGGCCAAACACATAGACTTCCTAACAGGCATCCCAGAGCAAGTAAAATGGCTGATTTTCAACCTCCATAAGACCACAGAGTCCGAAACCATTTATTGTGCTCAGATTGATAGATTTTGATTAGGCAGGGTGTATTAAAGATTCAAGTTGACTATGTGGCATTAAACTAGAGAACAGCTTAGTTGTATGGTACAGAAGGGTTGAGGGGTTGAATGGCTAACCCTAGTCCGATGTTCTGACCGAGATCAGTCTCTACATCTGTTACCCAGTGAGATAAGCAATTCTGAAGCAAACTGGTTACGCTTGTGTAACTGGGAGAATTTTGAAGGTGAACCAGTTACAGACATTCTCCTTGAAAACAAGGTGCAGAGCTGGATGAACACAGCAGGCCAAGCAGGATCATAGGAGCAGAAAGGCTGACGTTTCGGGCCTAGACCCTTCATCAGAAATGGGGG
>NC_063341.1:69054216-69056370 GCF_021869965.1 Rhincodon typus | reverse complement strand
GGTGATCAAAATCTGGCATCTTATTGGGGAATAAAAATCCTTGTTGTGCAGTTAGCAACTAAAGCGGGGTGTCATATAGGTGTCATTTGGAACATTCTTCTAAGAATAATTTGGTGGATTTCAGCCACCAAAATTCATTCTGGGTAAAGAAATTGTATTATCTTACTATATAACCCAGGGTGGTATGGAGGCTCTGTGGTTAGCATTGCTGCTTCACAGCGGCAGGGACCTGGGTTTGATTCCACTCTGAGGTGACTGTCTATGTGGAGATTGCATATTCTCCCTGGGTCTGTGTGCATCTCCTCTGGGTGCTCCAGTTTCCTCCCACAGTCCAACGATGTGCAGGTTAGGTGGATTGGTCATGCTAAATTACCCAGTGTTCAGGGATGTGTAGGCTAGGTGGATTAGCCATGGGAAATGCAGGGTTATGAGAATAGGATAGGAGTTTGGTTCTGGGTGGGATGTTCTTTGAAGGATCGGTGTGGACTCAATGGACTGAATAGCCTGCTTCCACACTGTAGGGTTTCTGTGATTCTAAACAGGATTATTTCCATCTGAATGTTTTGTCATATATCAATTATATAACTAATTACTTGCCATTGAGTCAAACATGGACACAGACCCTTTGGGCCAACTAGTCTAGTCAACCATGTTCCTGAAATTTGTTATACCTTCCAAGTGGTGCCATGCATATTTAAAAAAAAACATTGCTATCAAAAATATCTGAGTTGCCAGCTCCCAGTGTGTAAACTGGGATTAATTTAGATGGGAGCATCAAAAATAGAAGCAGGCAAGTGAGCTGAAAGTAGTTTCAGAAATGAAATTTTGAATAAAAATTGTTTCCAGTTGACAGTGAGTTATGTGAAATGCAACACTTGATGCAGATAGTCAATGACAACTTTAACAATATGACATGGAGGTATCATTGGGCATCAAGAATCAAGATTGCTATAACATAGGGTGTGTCATTTTCTTTTATAGAAAAAAACTTCCTCACCAGCTTCCAATATATAAAGTAATCTAGACATTAGGTTTTTTTTTTCAAAATATGTTTGTATAAACAGTTTTTATTTAAAATTTCCAACAGCATTTAAAATATTTGGAGTATGGTGTTACAAAAGGTGAAGTCCTGTACTACCAAGCTCCTGCTGGGCCCTTGGACAGATATGCCCACCAAAGACCTCTCATAGCTTTTGGGTTTCCTGGTAGCCTCGTAAGAAAGCCTCATCCACTAGCTGTGGGATATCCCCACCCTGGCAGAAACCTCTCTGCTTCTCAACCATTCTCTCCGTGTGAGGATGATCCATTCAGTTACTCATCCTGTCATCTCTTAATGTGGCTCAGTATCAAAATGTTGTTAGGTTAAATGCCTGTGAAGGATTTTGGAATGTTTATATCTGTGGAATTCTCTACCACAGGAAGCAGTTGAGGCCAAAACATTGAGTGTTTTTGAGAAAGAGTTAGATATAATTCTTAGGGCTGAAGGGATCAAAGAGTATGAGGAGAGAGGGTACTGATAATCAGCTACGATCATATTGAATGGTGGAGCTGACTCAAAGGGCTGAATGGCCTCCTGCTCCTTGTTTTCTGCCATTGTCATAAAGGCATTTTATAAATTCAAGTTGTTGTTGTCATATTTTCACTTCTGGGACTTCCAGCTTCTTGTGAGATATCGCAACTAATTCTATTCTTGTGTCTCCATTTCACTGATCTGCATTATTGTCCTTTCTGTACTTCACAGTTATTTGCTGATATTCCAAGCTGTTTGCTGAATATTTTTTGATAGGCAATAATAAATTGCAGCAGTTAATTATTTCTGCAGTCTGTTTCATTCACACAGTGTGAGTCTGGAATCTTCCTCCAGGTTTTCAGTTCCTGATCTTTCTCGCCTCACCTCCCTCCCCTCACCCCGGACCTCCACATCTATTCTGATGGCACCATGCAGAATGGCTGCTGTGAGGCATTGCCAGGATGACAGGCAGTAGCCAGAGCACAGGATTTGCATGGGAAGCAGATAGATGGTGTACGTGGACAACGCAAGTTCTGAAGGAATGAGATAGTAGGAACTGCCGATGCTGGAGAATCTGAGATAACAAGATGTGGAGCTGGATGAACACAGCAGGCCAAGCAGCATCAGAGGAGCAGGAAAGCTGA
>NC_063341.1:69021662-69053816 GCF_021869965.1 Rhincodon typus | reverse complement strand
TATCTCTTATTTCTGAAGGAATGAGCTGCATTTGTAAATCTGTGCCATGTCACTGCCCTGACTCAGCTTGACTCAGGTGGTGGGGACATACTCACTGCTGTCTCAAAGGTCAGTGCTCTGATCAATAAGACATAGTAAAAACAAATGAGTTCTGAGGAAGGGTCACTCGACCCAAAACATTAACTCTGATTTCTCTCTCCACAGATGCCGCCAGACCTGTTGAGCTTTTCCAGCAATTTCTGTTTCTGTTTCTGATTTACAGCATTTGCAGTTCTTTCAGTTTTTGTTTAAAAACAAATGCACCTTCCTGACCGCCAGCCCTAGCAAATCAAGGCAAGTTGCCACTGACTGCATGAGACATGGTTTTAGGATTGGCAGTGGCTATCAACAACAGCATAGTTAAAAAAAACACAAACTTCAAAAGGAGCCTCATTTCAAATTATCTTGAGAGAATTAGCCAGATTAGCATTTTTAGTGGTGACAATGAAGCTATCAACTGCAAAGCGTTGCATTACAAAGGGACTTAGCCTTATTACAATACAATAGGGCTGACTCCACAACAATAAATGGAGGAATCATGTGCGTTTTTAAATAAAGGAAGAATGCATGTCAGAACAGCTGCAGTTCCACTGCTTTGGTCTCTATTCACACTGAGTACACACTGTCACCTTTGAAGCATGGGATTTTGGTGTGTGCTGTTTGCAGGACACAGACAGTTATAGATGCATTTGAGACCTCTGCCCTGATTGGCATTACCAATAGTATCACCTTAGTGCCATAACAGTAGGGGAAACTAAACAAAATGATGCCACCATGCACACATGAGAATTGAAAAAAATAGAGTAAATCCATCCCACATTAAACGACTCTGATGGATTTTGAGTGAATTTTATGCTGAACTTGGTTTGAAGACCACTCCTAGTTCCCCTATGATGGCATGTGGACAATTTTGGGGAAGTGTAATGGCTAGTTAAATTCTGGAGACTTATCTCCAGAAGGTTTGAGCCACTCTAGTCTGCCTGAATGGGCAAGGGAAAGATATTTCAGGATTTCGTTTGTAGGTTGCTAACCACCTGCTAATGAGAAGAGGTCCTTGATGAATCCTTTCAGTCAGAAAAATCCCCCCCTCCCTCACATTATGGTTCAAGGTCACATTTTAAGAACGGCTACATGAGTGGAGTGGAGTTCAGAAGGGGAATGCAGTCCTGAAAGTCGGCAGGAGAGGGACAACAATATATATGTCTAAACCAGTTTTAATCTGATGACATTTCCCAAGCACTTCACAGGTGCATTACAATACGAAGTGTGACACTGAGCCAGATAAGGAAGTATTAAGTCAAATGACTGACAGCTCGGTCGAAGAGGTAGGTTTTAACTTATGCATTAAAGGAGGAAAGCAAGGTAGAGTGGCAGAGAGATGTATATTTCAATCAGAATACACCCCCTCATCCTTCTAAATTCCATTGACTACAGACCCAGAGCCCTCAACTGCTTCTCATATGACAAGCCCTTCACCCCCAAGATCATTCTTTTAAACCTTCTATGGACCCCATTCAAGGCCATAATATTCTCCCTTAGAAATAGCACCCAAAAACTGCTCACTATATTCGAAATGCAGTCTGACCAAAGCCTTATATGGCCTCAACAGTACATCTCTACTCTTGTCTTTTAGCCCTCTTGAAATGAATGTTAGCATTGCATTCACCTTACTAGCTGCCAATTGAACCTACGTGTTAACCTTAAGAGAAACCTTAACTACAATTCCCAGAGACAGTAGGAACTGCAGATGCTGGAGAATCTGAGATAACAAGGTGTAGAGCTGGATGAACAGCAGGCCAAGCAGCATCAGAGGAGCAGGAAGGCTGACGTTTTGGGCCTAGACCCTTCTTCAGAAATGGGGGAGGGAAAGGGGGTTCTGAAATAAATAGGGAGAGAGGGGAGGTGGATAGAAGACGGATAGAGGAGAGGATAGGTGGAGAGGAAACAGACAGGTCAAAGAGGTGGGGATGGAGCCAGTAAAGGTGAGTGCAGGTGGAGAGTTAAGGACGAGATAGGTCAGTCCAGGGAGGACGGACAGGTCAATGGGGCAGGATGAGGTTAGTAGGTAGGAGATGGAGGTGGGGCTTGAGGTGGGATGAGGGGATAGGTGGCAGGAAGGACAGGTTAGGGAGGCTGGGCTGGTTTTGGGATGCAGTAGGGGGAGGGGAGATTTTGAAGCTTGTGAAGTCCACATTGATACCAATGGGCTGCAGGGTTCCCAAGCGGAATATGAGTTGCTGTTCCTGCAACCTTCGGGTGGCATCGTTGTGGCACTGCAGGAGGCCCAGGATGGACATGTCGTCTGAGGAATGGGAGGGGGAGTTGAAATGGTTCGTGACTGGGAGGTGCGGTCGTTTAGTGCGAACTGAGCGTAGGTGTTCTGCAAAGTGGTCCCCAAGCATCCGCTTGGTTTTCCCGATGTAGAGGAGGCCACAACGGGAACAGCGGATGCAGTATACCACGTTAGCAAATGTGCAGGTGAACATCTGCTTGATGTGGAAAGTCTTCTTGGGGCCTGGGATGGGGGTGAGGGGGGAGGTGTAGGGGCAGGTGTAGCACTTCCTGCGGTTGCAGGGAAAAGTGCCGGGTGTGGTGGGGTTGGAGGGGAATGTGGAGCAGACAAGGGAGTCCTGGAGAGAGTGGTCCCTCCGGAAAGCACATAAGGGTGGGGAGGGAAAAATGTCTTTGGTGGTAAGGTCGGATTGCAGATGGCGGAAGTGTCGGAGGATGATGCGTTGGATCCGGAGGTTGGTAGGGTGGTACGTGAGGAAGTACATCTGCTAATGTGGTATACTGCATCCGCTGTTCCCGTTGTGGCCTCCTCTACATTGGGGAAACCAAGCGGAGGCTTGGGGACTGCTTTGCAGAACACCTACGCTCGGTTCGCACTAAACGACTGCACCTCCCAGTCACGAACCATTTCAACTCCCCCTCCCATTTCTCAGACGACATGTCCATCCTGGGCCTCCTGCAGTGCTAAACGATGCCATCCAAAGGTTGCAAGAACAGCAACTCATATTCCGCTTGGGAACGCTGCAGCCCAATGGTATCAATGTGGACTTCACAAGCTTCAAAATTTCCCCTCCCCCTACCACATCCCAAAACCAGCCCATCTCGTCCCCGCCTCCCTAACCAGTTCTTCCTGCCACCTATCCCCTCCTCCCACCTCAAGCCCCACCCCCATTTCCTACCTACTAACCTCATCCCGCTCCCTTAACCTGTCCGTCCTCCCTGGACCGACCTATCTCCTCCCTAACTCTCCACCTACACTCACCTTTACTGGCTCCATCCCCACCTCTTTGACCTGTCTGTCTCCTCTCCACCTATCTTCTCCTCTATCCATCTTCTATCCGCCTCCCCCTCTCTCCCTATTTATTTCAGAATCCCCTTCCCCTCTCCCATTTCTGAAGAAGGGTCTAGACCCAAAACATCAGCCTTCCTGCTCCTCTGAAGCTGCTAGAATTCCCAGGTTCCCTTTTGCTTCAGATTTCCCCATTTAGACAATTGTCTGTGCCTCTGTTCTTCCTATCAAAATGCATAACCTCACATTTTCCCACATTGTATTCTATCTGCCACTTCTTTGCCCACTCTCCTAGCCTGACCAAGCCCTTCTGCAGCCTTCCTGCCTCCTCTACACTACCTATCCTTGCACCTATCTTTGTGTCATCTGCAAACTTAGCAACAACTCCCACGGTTCCTTCATCCAGATTGTTAATGTATAACGTGAATAGTTATGGTCCCAACATGGACCCCTGCAGAGCACCACTAGTCACTAACCGACATCCCAAAAAATACCTCTATATCCCTACTCTCTGCCTTCTGCCTGTCGGCCAATCTCTACCCATGCCAGTACCTCACCCATAACACCATGGGCTCTTATTTAGTAGCCTCCCATGCGGCACCTTGTCAAAGGCCTTCTGGAATTCCAAATAGATCATATCCACTAGCTCTCCTTTGTCTAACTTGTTCATTACCTCCGCAAAGAATTTTAACAGATTTGTCAGACATGACGACCCCTTGACAAAGCAATGCCGACTTGGTCCTATTTTACCCTGTAGTTCCAAATACCCCGCAATCTCATAATTAATAATGAACTATAAAATCTTACCAATGACTAAGGTCAGGCTAACCAGCCTGTAGTTTCTTGTCTTCTGCCACCCTCCCTTCTTAAACAGGGTGTTACCTTTGCCATTTACCAGTCCTTGGGCACTCTTCCTGCATCCAGTGATCCCTGAAAGATCACCACTAATGCCTCCACAATCTCTCCAGCTATTTGCTTCAGAACTCTGGGGTGTAATCCATCTGGTCTGAGTGATTCATCCACTCTCAGACTTCTCAGCCTCCCCAGCACCTCCTCCTTAGTGATGGCCACTACTCTCACCTCTGCCCCCTGACTCTCTTGAAGTTCTGGTATGCTCCTGTTATCTTCCACTGTGAAAACTGATGCAAAGTACCTATTCAGTTCATCCACCATTTCTCTCTTCACATTACTACTCTTCCAGCCTCATTTTTCAGTGGCCCATTGTCCATCCTTGCCTCTCTCTTACCTTTCATATATCTAAAAAAAACTCTCACAATTTTCTTTTATATTATTAGCTAGCTTCCTGTCATAGTTCATCTTCATCTTCCTTTTTTTTAGTTATACTCTGCTGTTTTTTAAAGGCTTCCCAATCCTCTGGCTTCCCACTAATCTTCACCACATTTTATGCTTTGTCCTTTGCTTTCATGCTGTTTCTGACTTCACTTGTCAACCATTGTTGCTTCGTCCTCCCCTTAATATGTTTCTTCTTCCTTCGGATGAATTTCTGCTCTGTATCCCGGATTACCCCAGTGCTACCATTGCTGCTCCACCATCTTCCCTGCTAGGGTCCCCTTCCAATCAACTCTGACCAGCTCCTCCCTCATGTCTTTGTAATTACCTTTACTCAATTATAATACTGTTACACCAGATTCCAGCTTCTCCCTCTCAAACTGCAGGATGAATTTTATCGTATTATGGTCACTGCTCCCTCAGGCTTCCGTCACCTCCAGCTCCCTTATCAGCTGCGTCATTACACATCACCAAATCCTGAATTGCCTGTTCCCTCCGGGCTCTACCACAAGCTGCTTCAGAAAAAATCATCTCATAGATATTCCAAGAATTCTTTTTATTGCAATCTGCTACCAACCTGATTTTCCCAGTTCACCTGCATATTGAAATCCCCCATGATTATTGTAATAGTGCGTTTCTTACATGCATTTTCTACTTCCTAATTTATTTTCTTCCCCACGTCCTGACTACTGCTCGGAGGCTGCTACACAACTCCCATCAGAACCTTTTCTCCTCTGCAGTTCCTCAACTCTACCCACACGGATTCTACACCTTCAGACTCTCAAACATTTCTTGCTCTTGATTTAATTTCATTCTTACAAATAAGGCAACCTCATCCTCTTGCCCATCTTCCTGTCCTTTCGATAGAATGTGCATCCTGGGATATTTAGTTCCCAGCCCTGGTCCTTGCAGTCTCGTCTCTGTGATACTTGCAGCATCACAGCCACCAATTTCAATGTGTACTACAAGCTTATTTACCTTGTTTTACATACTGTGATCATTCAAGTACAACACCCTCAGTCTTGCACTGACTGCCCCTCTTCTCACAGTTGCCTCCTTTGTCGGCTGTGCCTGAAGTTAGGGGATTCCTGACCCTTGTTATAGACTCTGTCCTATTGTTTGTTCTGGAAATGTGAATAATGTCTGCTGAGGTCTTCCCAACTTTAGCTTTTTCCATAAGTTTCCATGCATCCGAACCCATCCCCCGGCTGTTTAATTTAAAACCCTATCCACAGCCCTAGTTCCGCGATTCACCAGGACTCAGGTCCCAGCATGATTCAGGAGGAGCCTATACCATCAGAACAGCTCCTTCCTTCCCCATTACTGATGCCAATGTTGCATGAATTCAAACCCGTTTCTCCCACATCAATCTTTGAGCAACGCGTTCACTTCTTTAATCTTGTTGTCTCTGTGCCAATTAGCTCACGGCTCAGGTAGTAATCTGGAGATTATTGTATTTTTGGTTCTGTTTTTTAATTTAGCCCCTAGCTGCTCATATTCCCTCAGCAGAACCTCTTTCCTCTTTATTCCTATATCATCGGTACCTAACATGGAGCGTGACAATTGGATCGTTCCCCTCCTACTCCAAGTTCCTCCACAGCCCAGATGAGTTATCCTGAACCCAGGCACCAGGCAGACAATTCAACCTTTGGGACTCTCAATCCTGGCCACAGAGAGTGATGTCTATTTCCCTGGCTATACTATCCCTGACTACAACAAGATTTCTCCTTTCCCCAACCTCTTGAATGGCTCCCTGTACCACGGTGCTGTGGTCAGTTTGAGCGTCCTCCCTACAGCCCCCACTCTCACCCACACAGGGAGCAAGAATCTCAAACCTGTTCATCAAGCTCGAGGGCTGAGGATCTTTCAGCAATACCTCCTGGATCCCTCTATCTGCCTCACTCATAGTTACACCTTCCTGTCCTCTGACCACTGACCGAATTCAAAGTAGTTAACCTAAGGGGATGGGCTGTCTCATGAAACACAACGTCCAGCTAACTCTCCCCCTCCCTGATGTGTTGCAGTGCTCAAAGCTCATCAGCTCTGAGCTGGAGTTCCTCAAGCAACCAAGACTTGTTACAGATATGATCACTATGAACCACAATGGGGACGTCCACCAGCTTCCACATCATGCAGCTACAACACATCACCTGGCCTGGCATCTCTAATTTATTTACTTAGACCTTAATTTAATTTTTAAAGATTTCCTACTGGTCTTTTAGTTTGTAACCCTGTTTGTTTCCCTATTTACCTTCAATCTGAACGTAATCTACAATAGAAGGTCAAATTAGTAGCTATTACCAACCTTTCCGTTTTCCTGTGATGTCACTCTTTCTTCTGTGCTGCCACACCCCCACCTCCCCACCCCACTCCCTCCAAATCCTGAGCTTCAATTTGTCTCCCTCTGGATGTGATCTCTCCTCTTGACTGTGTACAGCTTAGACCATGGGGCTTAACAAGTCCCACTCCAGAGCCTGAGACTGAGTTCAAGACTGTCTTCCAGTGCAGTATACTGAGTAAGTGCTACTCTATCAAAGGCAATGTTTTACTGAGGCCCTGTCTCCCAGTTTGGGAAAATGTAGACAATCCATAGTGCTCTTCCAAAGATAAATTACTAGGTACTTGACAATAGCTTTCCCTTCAATCAACATTGCAGCAAAATCAGATTATCTGGTCATTAACTCAGGCTCTTTGGAAAGTACTCTTTGGCTGAGTAGGTTAGCTGCCACATTTCCTTCAGCCACTATACTTCAATAATACTTCATTGTGAAGTAATGTGCTATATAAATGAAAGTCTTTTATTTGCAGTCGGTTTTAGCCGTGCTTTGGACAAGGGAAGAATATTGGCCCAGAACATTGATCAAACTCACTTCCTTTCTTTCAATAGCAGCTGTAAAGCTACCAGGGTTTCAATTCCTTTTCAAAGAAATTAAGTTGATTTTTCTTATAGCACCGTAACCAGTAGAGGATAGAATATCAGTGTCTCTCTGGGGAGAGCTCCAATTCACAGTAAGGTGCATTTAAATAAATATTTGTTTACTCCAGCGCTATGTTTAATTACCCAGTTGAAACTGATGAATTGAGATCGTTTGAGGTACAATCATCTTTATTCTGATTCTGGTCAATATCAGTGGTACTTAGAACTACTTGCAGCCTCAGGTTGCTAACTCTACAGGATTGTTCCAGAGTCCATGGGAATTAAAGATTAATCGTCTGGACAAACATCTAAAATAAACCTTTATTTCAGTTTCTTCGAATACTTCCATTTGCTTGTTTTCAAGAATTTTTAAAATATTTGTTCACAGGATGTAGGCACTACTGGCTAGGTCAGCATTTTCTGTCCATCTCTAATTACCCAGAAGGCACTTGACAGTCAACACTTGCTGTAGCTCTGGAGTCACATGTAGGCCAGACGAGGTAAACATAGCAGATTTCCTTCCTTGAAAGGCATTGGTGAACCAGATGGGTTTTTGCCAACAATCAACAGCGATTGTCATTAGAACTAACTTTTACTTTCAGATTTTTATTAAATTTATATTTCACTATTGCGGAAGTGGGATTTGAACCCATGTGTCCAGAACATGAACCTGGGGGTTTAGGACTACCAAGCCATTGACATTGCCACACACTACTGCCTCCTCATGACAAAAGTGGGGAAATGGCTGTCTTTTTTTTCTGGCAAAGTGCGGCCGTTCAAAATGGGAGATTGTGGAATGAAATTGCCAGGAATATTTCCAAACTCAAGTCGATAACACTTAGAACAAAGGGTGAAAACTGATGTGTAGAGACATTAGCTTTTGTCGAAGCTGCTAACTTACCTGGTCTATTGTTCACTGCTTATGTGACAGATTTCTGCCACTCCTTCATTCTTGTCACCGATCCAACATTCCAAGGGTTTGTGGCATTTGGCCCCTTTAAGGACTCTCTGTAAAGCAGGTGCTGATCAAACAGTATGATTGAACATGTATGAAGGAGGATGAAGGAGGCTACCCAGCTCATCCAGACACCTCCAAAATCACACCATTCCTAAGTGTTTTGTCTCTATTGCTAAAATGGAGAGGAGGTGCTGTCACACTGTGTGTCCTCCAGTACAGTTTGAGATTCCCCCGATGACTGATTTTTGGTCAAAAAAGGGACCTTTGTAACATATTGGGTTGTGAGCGTTGGAAATCAATCAGCAAAATTGTTCCAACACATGTTAATGGCAAGTGGTAACAGTAGGAGAGATTTCTGACCAGCCATGTGATGGAAAGAAAGTTGAGGACAATCCATCACAATCAATAGCTCCAGATTACAACATACATATAAAAGAGCATGTTACCATAGCAGCTCGCTTATAGCACACCACCACCACTCTAACTGGAAACCATTCCAAATCAATTTCTTAGGAGCTTAATTAAAGCAGAACTGTATACATTTAAAGTACTTTAAACACCCTTACTATCTACAAAGAATGTTAGAGGTTTGGAACTCTCTTCCTAAATGGCAGGTGATGCTGGATTGGTTGTTAGTTTTAAATCTGAGACAGATAAGTTTTTGTTTAGCAAAGGTATTCAGGGATATGGGCCAAAGGGAGCTGTATGGAGTCCCTTACTGGATCACACTGACATTTCCTCCTACTGTAGCCAACTCTTGGCACATTCTACGTTATAGCCATACCCATGCTTCCAAAAAAAAGCATTAGCTGTAAAATACTTTGGGACATTCTGAGAAAGGTGCTATACAAATGAAATAATTTTTCAGGTTTAAATTCTTGTTAACAAGAAGAATGCATTTTTGTGAAATATTTTGTAGTTTGGTTTTGAAGCAATGGCAGTGAAGAACAGATCTGGTTAGACCACACTTGGAATATTGTGTTCAGTTCTGGTCACCTCATTATAGGAAAGATATGGAAGCTTTAGAGAGGGTGCAGAGGAGATTTACCAGGATGCTGCTTGGTCTGGAGGGCAGGTCTTATGAGGAAAGGTCAAGGGAGCTAGGGCTTTTTCATTGGTGCGAAGAAGGATGACTTGATAGAGGTTAAAAGATGATGAGAGGCATAGATACAGTGGATAGTCTGAGACTTTTTCCTAGGGTGGAAATGACTATTACGAGGGGACATAATTTTAAGGTGATTGGAGGAAGGTATAGGGAAGATGTCAGAGGTGGGTTCTTCACACAGAGAGTGGTGGGTGTGTGGAATGCGCTGCCAGCAGTGGTAGTGGAGTCAGATACATTAGGGACATTCAGCGACTCTTGGATAGGCACATGGAGGATAGTAAAATGTAGGATATGCAGGGTAGATTGATCTTAATAGGATAATAGGTCGGCACAACATCATGGGCTGAAGGGCCTGTACTGTGCTGAACTGTTCTATGTTCTATCGCAATTGTTGTACACCATGGGGTCAACACATCACTAACTGTTTTATTTCTGCGCTTGTTGTAACAAAAACTTCTGTTGCAAATGTGTCTTTTCCCTCAGCGTTGGCAGAGTGGAAGTTGCTACATCAATCGCTAACACATTGAGGTTTCTCTTTAAGTTTCAGCTGTTGTCATTGTTTTATAAATCTCTTCTCTTACTCCGCCCTCACTCCTAACCAGTTTGTTTTTTGTGGGCCATTATGTAATTCCCAACCGCAGATCTATTTTTATTCTTTGATGACTTGTGGAGTAATAAAATTACGGACCCAATGAAGCCACTTTAATACAGATGAATTACAGCTGTGGAAATTAGATGTCAGTTGGGGAACAATGTGGCCCCAGGGAGACTGTCCTTGTTAAATATCTTATCGTACAACTATAAGAAGACCCTCCATAGGACCCATTTAACCCAAATACTGTGCCTTTGCAAATAGCAATCTCTGCTGCCACACACTTTCAAATCTGTCTCTCAGTTAACTGGGGGCCATTTTGATTCAGCCTTGAGATTTAAGGGGACAGGCAGTGAGTCAGAGTTTTCAATGAGGACGAGCTATTTGTATTTTCCAAATATTCTTGTGAGGCAGCAAGCTCATTATATTGGTACTTAGGCCTTCCTTACAGTCTTGAGTTCCGTGCGTGGTCAGATCACAGACACCACTTTATATACATATTATGATAGAAAATAAAGGGAACTCAGAAATAGGAGTAGGCCATTCAGCCCCTCAAGCCTGTTCCGCCATTCAATGAGATCATGGCTGATCCGTGGCCTATCTCCACACAGCTCATATGTCTTAATACCTTTACTGAACAAAAATTTATCTATCTCACATTTAAAATTAACAACCGACCCAGCACCACCTGCCATTTGTGGAAGAGAGTTCCATATCTCTGCCATCCTTTATCTGTAGAAGTGCTTCCTGACATTTCTCATGAACAGTCTGGCCCTAATTCTCAGACTATGCCCCCTACTTCTAGAATCCCCAGCCAGTGAAAATAGTTTATCTTTACCTAATCGTCTTTTCCTGCTAATATCTTGAAGATTTCAATCAGATCACCCTTAACCGTTGGCTGTTGATGGTGGTACACATTGGGTGCAGATGAGATCAGGCTTAGCCTTGATCCGCTTCTTCCTACCCTTGCTTCACCAATGCCATCCTAACCTTGAGCCATAGAGTCAGAGAGTCATACAACACAGAAACAGACCCTTCGGCCCAACTCGTCCATATCAACCAGGTTTCCTGAACTAAACTAGTCCCATTTGCCTGCGTTTGGCCCACATTCCTCGAAATCTCTCCTGCCCATATCCCTCTAAATCTTTCTTATCCATGCATTTCTCCAAATGTCTTTTAAATGTTGTAATTGTATTTGCCTCAACCACCTCCTGTGGCCTGAAGTCCAGTTATCATTCTTGTAAACCTACGTTGTATTCTCTTCAAGTCCACTATATCCTTCCTAAGGTATGGTGCCCAAATCTGCTCACAATACTCCAACTGGGGCCTTACCAGGATTTTGTACAAATGCAGCTTAACTTCTGCATCCTTGTACTCCAGTCCTCTAGATACAAAGGCCAGCATTCCATTGACTTTCTTGATTATTTTCTGCACCTGTTTGAGCCATTTTAAAGATCTATCTATCTGGACCCCCAAATCTGTTTGGATATCTGCTTTCTGACCCACAGACAGCAATCAGTGAGAATTGGTAACTGCACCTCCTCCACAATAACACTCAACACTGGAGCCCCCCAAGGATGCGTCCTCAGGCCCCTACTGTACTCCCTGTACAACTGTGTTACCAAATTCCGAATGAACACCATCTACAAGTTTGCTGACGACACCACTGTAGTAGGACGGATATCTAACAAGAAGTCAAACTACAGAAGGGAGATAGAGGGCTTGGTGATGTGGTGCAATGAGAACAATCTGTCTCTCAATGTCGGCAAAACTAAAGAACTGATCATTGACTTCAGAAAGAAAGGAAGAGAACACGCCCCCATCTACTTCAACAGAACTGAAGTTGAGGGGGTGGAGAGCATCAAGTTCCTTGTAGTGATGATAACCGGTGACCTGTCCTGGACTTCCCACATAGATGCAACTGTCGAGAAGCCACAACAACGCCTCTTCTTCTGCAGGTGGTTCAGGAAATTTGGCATGTCCATAAGCTCCCTCACCAACTTCTACAGATGCACCATTGAAAGCATACTGTCCAGGTGCATAACGGCCTAGTACAGCAACTGCTCTGCCCAGGACCGTAAGAAACTACAGAAGGTGGTGTGCACAGCCCAGACCATCATGGAAGCCAACCTTCCATCCAAGGACTCAATTTACAAGGCTCGCTGCCGCAGAAAGGCAGCCAACATCATCAAAGACCCATTGCACCCCAGTAATGATCTCCTACAACCCTTTCCATCAGGCAGAAGATGTAGAAGCCTGAACACACGCACGAGCAGGTTCAGGAACACCTTCTTCCCGGCATTATCAGACCGTTGAATGGACTCTCTAGCCTCAAATAACGCTGATCTTGCTAATGTTGATCTCGCCTAGTGCAAGCCCTGTGCAATGTAACTTGGATGCCTCTAAGTCTTTTTGGTCTGTATATCCCTGCTTACCATGATCTGCCTGTACCACTCATAAACAAAGCTTTTCACTGTACTTCAGTACACGTGACAATAAATCAATCACTCAATCAATCAATTTCCACTGTATTTAACTTCAAACCATCTAGAAAGTATCCTGATCCACTCTTTATCAGTCCAAAAGAAATAAATTTAAGCTTTTTGCTTTCAAATGCAACATTGAACTCGATCAGGTTATGATCACTATTTGAAAAATGTTCACCCACAATTAGGCTATTAATTAAATCTGGATTGTTAGTAAATTTAATATGATTTGACCCATGTTGCATCCAGGATATATTGCTATAGGAATTCTGTATTGATGATGCTACAGAACTTTACACAGATTCTTTGAGAGTTCATTTACTCCCAGCCTAGTTTGACTTCAGTGCAGCTCTGAGGGAGATCAACAATTCATAGGTCCTATTAAATAGGAGCAGGAGTAGACCATTCAACCCCTCAAGGCTGCTCTGTCGTTCTACAAAATCAAAGCTGATCTGCGACAGACTCAGTTCCTCATTCATGCCAGCTCCTTGTAGCCCTCAACTTCACAACATGTCAAACATCTTATAAGCTTCTCACCTCCACAATCACTGCCCACTAGAGGATTCTCACCTATGAGATCTCTTATGAACATCACCTCATTACACACTAGTCAGTTCTGCAGGGCCCTTCAACGGAGAACAGAACCAAAACCTATGGAAATAAGAAGGAAGGAGTGAATTATTAGACAAGCTAGTCTCTCCTTCCATAAAGTAACTGATCTGTTTATTCCTCATTAAAATTGCAGTTTTTGATGTTATCTTTTCTGAACCCTTTCAAGTTTATCATCTTTCCTATAGCAGGGAGACCAGAACTGAACACAGTATTCCAAAGGCGGCTTAACCAATATCCTGTACAGCTGCAACATGACCTCCCAACTCCTATCTCAATGCACTGACCAATTAAGGCAAGTGTATCAAACGCCTTCTTCACCACCCTGTCTACCTGCAACTCCACTTTCAAGGAACTATGATAAGTTAGTTCAAATCCTACCAGTGGAAATTAAATTCAATTGATTAAATCAGAAATGTAGTGCTTCTGTGGCACAATGGTAGTGCCCCTGCCTCTAAGCCAGGGGGCCAAAGTTCAAGTCCCATGTGCTCCAGAGGTGTATCATAACACGTCTGATAAGGTTGATGAAAATAACTAGATAAAAGGATGAGTAGTGTATCTAAGTTTGCTGATGGGCTGTCATGGTGCAGTGGTAGTGTCCCTATCTTCAAGCTAGGATGCCTGGGTTCAAGTCCCCAAATGGTCCAGAGGTAGGCAATAACATTGTTGAACAGGTTGGTTAGGTAAATGTCTAAATCTGAAATGAAGTGGTATTGTCACTACACTAGTAATCTAGAGGCCCAGAATCCCACCACAGCAGATGGTAGAATTTGAATTCAATTAAAACTGAAATTTAAATTAAAAAAAACAAATTGTGAAGTGTGAAAACACCATTAATTGTTGTAAAAACCCATTTGGTTCCTGGAAACTTTAGGGAAGGAAATCTGCTTGGTCTGGCCTACATGTGACTTCAGATTTAACGGCCCTCTGAAATGCTATAGAAAGCTGTTCAGCTCAAGGGTAATTAAGGATGGGCTGGCCTAGTCAGGGGTGCCCATGAAAGGTTAATAAAACAAATATTGCTTATGTTAGTGGTGCTCACATCCATGGGAAAATAATGTAAAAATACACCCATGCCTCCAGTAAAGGTTATCGGTTAGTGATCAAGTTCAGTCATAGAGTCATACCCTTCAGTCTAACCCTTCCATGCTGACCAGATATCCTAAATTAATCTAGTTCCATTTGCCAGCATTAGGCCAATATCCCTCTAAACCCTTCCTATTCATATACCCATCCAGGTGATTTTTAAGTGTTGTAATTATACCAGCCTCCACCACTTCCTCATTTCATACACACACCACCCTCTGCGTTAAGAAGTTGCCCCTTAGGTCCCTTTTAAATCTTCCCGCTGTCACCTTAAACCTATGCCCTCTAGTTTTGGACTCCCCTATCCCTGGGGAAAAGACCTTGACTATTCATGCCTATCCATACCCCTCACGATTTTATAAATCCCCATAAGGTCATCACCCTGACCTCCGATGCTCCAAGGGAAAATAGACCCAGCCTATTCAGCCTCTATCTATAGATCAAACTCTGTACTCAGTGGAGAACAATCCCAGCTTCTCTAGTCTATCTGATTGGTGGAATGTCCACATTCACAGCAGTAAGGCAATTCTATAACTGCCTCTGACACCCTTGAGCACCATATCCCATCTAGGGCAGGGAGTGGGGGGACAGGGGTAGGTGGGGCTTAACCATTTTTAAAACAATCTGTTCGGGGATGTTATAACACACCAATGGATCAGGTGGTACTTGAACCTGGGCCTTCTGGTCTAGAGGTGACACTTCACTACTGCACCATAAGAATCCTAAGCTTAAACATTGTACATTAGTGTGATCACAGGCTGACACTAGGCACTGATTTCCCCTTTCTGTCTTTCAATTGAGAAGGTGCTGAAGGAACGCATTTGGTTTCAACAATGTTCCACCACATAGCATCTGACAAAATGCAAATTTTTTCGAACAAATTTATTTAAGCTATTTGGCTGCAGCTTCTTAGGTGGGTGTTTTTTTTAATGAAGAACAGAGAGGATTCACTCACAAACTGCTCCTGTCTGTGTATTGTTTGTAATCATTTCAAATAACTCGAGTATTAGATAAAGAACTGGTGTTGAAATTTCTCAAGTGTACAGAATGCAAAATAAAATGTTGGAATTGATTTTCTGTCAGCTCTCAGTCATTGCCAACACAACTAAAATAAATAAAGTTTTAAATCTCTGTAAATACCATAGTCTCGCTGGGAGCAGTAGTAGTTGTTATGACAGCAAGAAACACATGACAGTGAGTGAGTAACCCAAAGCTAATATGAAGGAGGGGGAGGGAGAACTAATCCAGATGTTTTTGCACCAGTACTTAGATTCTATCTTTGTTGGGCAGATGTAAAAAATTAAAGCATCAATTAGCCAGTCATTTTAGATTTTCCATGGAATAATTTGAAGCAAATGGCATTTCAGTTCCACTTCACTCCTATCCCTCAGCACAAATAATTATACCTTGGTGTCTCACTAGGTTACCATAAAACGAGAGATGATCCTTGAAAAACACGTTCAGGATGATCCACTGCAGCAATAAGAGCAGATTTCCCCTTTCCTATGTAAATTGGCTGGTTTATATGCCAGGATCAGAGATTCAACCAATTTTTGTTCGTTATTCCATTCAGAAGGTGTCTGAGGATATTGTTTGACATTTACCAATACTTCCTGTTACTTTTCCCAATAGTCCAGGTACCTGGAAACTATTAAATCTAGAACCAGCAGAACAAGGCCCTATCCTTGCTGCTCCCGAGATATGGACACTTCAAGACATTCAGAACAATATCAAAGAGGAAAGCATTGCTGCATTGAGACTAATTGCAGCACCCAATCACCATCTCAGACTGACTGATGGATCAACAACAAAAGAACACGTATTTATATAATGTCCCAAGACACATTACATAACTGAGGCTGAGACAAACTAAAGGGCACGAGTAAAAGGAGGTAACTGGAAATGCAGGTGGGTTTTTTTGAGAAGGAGCCTGGAAGAATTTAGGCAGGGAGTTATAGAGACACATACAGCACGGAAATGGACCCTTCAGTCCAACTCCTCCACGCCGACCAGATATCCTATATAAATCTAATCCCATTTGTCAGCATTTGGCCCATATCCCTCTAAACCCTTCTTATTCGTGTACCTTTTAAATGTTGTAATTGTACCAGCCTCCACCACTTCCTCTGGCAGCTCATTCCATACACGTACCACCCTCTGTGTGAAAAAGTTGCCCCTCAGGTCCCTTTTAAATCTTTCCCCTCTCACCTTAAATCTACGCCCTCTAGTTTTGGAGATTTCTACCCCAGGGAAAAGACCTTGTCTATTTACCCGATCCATGCTCCTCATGATTTTATGAACCTCTATAAGGTCACCCCTCAGCCTCCAAAGCTCCAGGCTAAAAAATAGCCCCAGTCTATTCAGCCTCTCCCTATAACTCAAACTTGCCAACCCTGACAACATCCTTGTAAATCTTTTCTGAACCCTTTCTGGTTTCACAACATCCTTTCTATAGCAGGGAGAGTAGAATTGCAAAAAGTATTCCAATAGTGGCCGAACCAATGTCCTGTACAGCCACAACATGACTTCTCAACTCCTATACTCAATGCACTGAACGCAACCAGAACAGCAGAAGGAAGGAGGCAATAAAGATCAGAATCAGGAAACAGGAGGAAATGCAACACAGAGAGGGCAAGGTGGAAGAAAACCATGAAAATAACTCAAACTGAAACACAATCAAAGATTTAAAAAGTAGTTGCTAATTAGCAAGGAGCCACCCCAAGCCGCACCTCCATCTCCTACCGACCAACCTCATCCCGCCCCCTTGACCTGTCCGTCCTCCCTGGACTGACCTATCCCCTTCCTAACTCCCTACCTACACTCACCTTTCCTGGCCCCATCCCCGCCTCTTCGACCTGTTTGTTTCCTCTCCACCTATCCTCTCCTCTATCCCTCTTCTATCCGCCTCCCACTCTCTCCCTATTTATTTCAAAACCCCCTTCCCCTCCCCCTTTTCTGATGAAGGGTCTAGGCCCGAAACGTCAGCCTCTCTGCTCCTATGATGCTGCTTGGCCTGCTGTGTTCATCCAGCCCTGCACCTTGTTGTCTCGGTCAATAGATGAATATGTCTTTGGTAATGGATACAAGTGGAGGAACTTTGAGCAAGTCGGACTTCATGAAGGGCAGATGGTGAGAGGCCACCAAGAAAGACATTGGACAAATTGATTCTAGAGATAACAAAAGCTATTGATAAAGGTTTCGGTAGGGAATGGGGTGAGTTGGGGGAGGTGAAAGTAAATGATCTTAGAGGAAGCAGGTTAGCAAAACTCAGATCAGCATCAAGCAGTCTTCCATCATCTAGTTCAGAACAAGCAAAGAAGGGGTACAGCAGATGGAAAGAGAGAAGAAGTAACCCTCATTTAGACACTACCTTCCACATTCCAAAGTGCCACACAGCCAATTAAGTGCTTTTTAAATAGGCATTCGATGGCACAGAACTTGAATATTACTGAACAAAGATATTTCTGAGATTTCTCATCTTGCACTTGATTGTGAAATGTACTGGGGAGTGCAAGTCTTTGATGAAACGTGTCTTTTTTCAGCAATACTTTTGAAATGCAATCGTTCGAAAATGCAGCCAATTTTCACACAGCAAAGTTGCTCAAAATGTAATAACGTGAAATCATATCATCTTCTTTAGTAACATTGGTTGAGGGATTATTCGAACATAAGAAGTTTCCTTGTTTTTCCTCTAGCTAGTGCCACGGGATCCTTTGTAGTCAGTTGCAAGGTTTGGTTTAAAACCTCATTTAAAAGGTGTCACCTCTTGATGTTGCACTTATGTGTCAAGTCTCTGGTTTGGGATTTAACCACTATTACCTAAATCATAGGCAAGAAAGATACAAGTAAGTCAAGAGAGACATCAGCGAGCAAATTCTATTTAAGGTACCTTACGACTTTCCCACCACTCATTCTAGTATTTCGGTGGGTTTCAGAATTATTGTAGTCTTTCCTCTTAGATTTGTGGTAGAGACACTGTCTACAACTTGCAAGAACTCATCACTTCTTACTCACAGTTAATCACATAGATGAAAATAAATAAGTTCACACAATTATTTCAACCGAAACCACACCATGAGCTGTAGGTGAATCATACAACCACTATTTTCTTGTAAAAGTATTTTTGTTTACATTACATTAGGTGATTAATACATGTTTCAGTCTGCCATTAAAAGCTGTACAGAAATAGAAATTCATGATTAAGTCTTCAATACCTTGTAGCAGCCCAGAACCCATTTACAATGCCCACAGGCTAGCAATTGAGTAAACAAAATGAAGTGTAGATTTATGAAAAATAATTCATTGCAGTATTGCCATTAATGCACTTTAGGAGCAGATTGAGAAATTAAAGCTTCTTAAAATAACAATTTTAATGGACCTGTACAGCGTTTTCTATCAGTCTAAATTGAACATTTGAGATCCCTTTCAAAGCACCTATGTTTTGCTTAAAAGGTGGTATATATTTGGAGTATTATACGGAGAGGCAGTTTGCTTAGTGACCAGATGGCAGCTGTGCGATGCATAGTGATACCAACAGCGTGGGCTTGATTCCTGCATCAGCTGAAGGTGGCCCTGCCTTCTGCAGCCCCATCCTTGCCTGAGGCGTGGTGAGCCTTAAGTTAAAAACTTACCAAAATCATCTCCCTCTGGTAAGAGAATGGTACAATGATGACTTTGCTGGCACTTTACCAATGGAAACCAAAAGTATTAGGATTCAGGAGAGCAATGTAAAGCTCAACTTGGGAGTACTGAAAGCTTCAAAAAGGCCCAAAGTGCCCTTTCTCCTTTGGTTGGATACCTTCTTGATGGACCTCCATCATGGATGCATTTCTTTCCTACTTAAGAAAGCATCTTCCCAAGACAGAGCTCTCAGAAAGAGAATGAAAATAGAAATGCAGAAATTGTACAATGAAACCTCCAGGGAATTCATCCATATTATCTGAATTGTAATTTTTTATTCACTCATAGGACAATCGCCAGCATTTGAATTGCCTTTGAATTGAGCTGCTTGCTAGGCCATTTCAGAGGGCAGTTGACAGTCAGCCACATTGCTGTGGGTCTGGAGTCACACATAGGCCAGATCAGGTGAGGATGGCAGATTTCTTTCCCTGATGAACAATAGTGAATCAGATGGGTTTTTCTGACAATCAACAATGGTTTCATGGTCATCAGCAGATTCTTAATTCCAGAATATTATTGAATTCAAATTCCAACATCTGCCATGGTGGGATTCGAAGTCATGTCCCCAGAACATTAGCTGAGTTTCTAGATTAATAATCATGCGATAAAACCACTAGGCCATTGCCTCCCCACATTCAATTAAAACATGTCAACAATAACTTGCATTTATGCAGCACATTATACATAGTAAAATTATCCAAACAGTCACAGGACAATGAAACAATCAGTAACATCAGGAGATGCTAGGAAGGTGACAACAAACTTGGAAACATCTTAAGGAACATCTTAACTGAGGAAAGGTGGAAAGTTGGACAGGTTTAGGGAGGGGATTTCAGAGCTTAGGAAACTGAAGGCACCATAAATGAACAAATTAATGGATCTGGAAGAAGTCACCATCTCATTCACAGAAATTCAAATGTCACCCATACTTTTCAAGAAAGTGTCAAGATATCATTCTTGGGGCTAAAGGAAAACATATGGGGTGAATGCGGGAACAGGGTAGAGTTGGATAATCAAATATGATCATATTGAATGATGGAGTAGCCTTGAAGAGCTGAATGATTTACTCATGTTCCTATATTCTATGTTTCTACCAAGCACTCAGTGCATGTACACAGTGAACTACAACATAGTTGGAATTTACACATGCATCATGCAATTTTGGCAACCATTTTCCTTTCTCCAAGAGAATATATCCACTTTATCTACTTAAATGTCACATGATTAATCTCGGTACTATAATTTACCTGGCTGTGTATCAGTAGGAGTCATTCCAAAGAATGGCAAAGGAGGAACTACAATGCTCAAGTTATTTAATTCATTAGGTACAGGTAAAAAATAGGACAATATGGCAGGAAAAATTATGTAGGCCAATAAAGGACTGCGTAGAAATAATGGAGATGTTTGGATACAAAGGGAAAATGTTAACTATCCACTAGCTGTTGAAATTATACTCATTATCATTTGTACCAGACAATTCATCTAAGCAAGTTTTAACTCCAGGAATTAACAAAGCTTTTAGAAGGACAAGCTGGTTTTTCATAACAAGGGCTCTATAAAATCAGGTTCCATTGATGTTTATATTAGGATTTTACAGGCTGCCTTGTAACAGGGCTGCATTTCAGAGAGTCTGGATTATCCACTTTCCACAGGGTCATTTCAGGGGTTGCTGAACAGATGTGTTATAGAGGGTCAACTCCTCCATTAAAGAAACATGTAATACATCAGGGAAGAAGATGACACACGATATACTGTCATCATCTGAACACCTTTAATACACAGGCAGTTCCTCTGAAATAACAGTGAGTATCCCCTGTACTTCCAAACAGTTCTAATTGCTTTTCATTTCCAGTCGTTCTACCGTTACTTATTCTTCCCATGGCAATAAATTGCTTTGAAGAGAGGTTAAAGTATAGGAATTAATCAGTCATGCTTTCAGTGAATTAACAGTAACGCTTTCATTGAATTAAGTCTCTATTTTATAAAATCTAGTTGGCTGTTTGAGATTTATTTCCAATGTAATGGGGAAGCACCAATCGAGGTGACTGGTAAATGGAATATTGTTGTTTATTGCAAAGGGAATGGATATAAATGTACTGAAGTGTTGCTGAGGTCATACAGGGTCATTGGTGAGACTATATCTAGAGTATGGCGTAAAGTTTGGTTGCCTTGTTCAAGGAAGGACACAATTACTTTAAAAGCTGTTTAGTTAATGCCCAACTAATATCTGCAGTGAGGGAGTTCAGAGGAAACATTGGGCCTGCATCCAATGAAATTTAGAAAAATGAGAGGTGATCTTTTTAAATATCTGAGATCCTGAGGGGACATGACATGGTGGAATGTGTCAGGGTCTAGAACTAGGGACACAAGTGAAAAGTAATGGGCCTCTCGGTTAAGACAATAGATGAGGAGCTTTTTTTTCCTCTATCAGAGGGTGGAGAATCTGTTGAACTCCCTTATTCAGACAGGATTGTAGGGAAGATCTTTGAATATTTTTAAGGCCGAGTTATCAAGATGCCTTTTGTTAGTCAAGAAACTAGAAGTATGGGCCGTGGGGCGGGGGGGGGCGATGTGTAGCTGAGTCCAAACTCAGATCAACCACAATCATATTGAATGCCATGCAAGGATTGAGGGGCTGAATGGCCTATTCCTGCTCCTCAGCTACCTGTTCTTATGTCGACATTAATCTGGCCAACATCAAAATTTCAGCTCTATCATCACCATTTATTGCCTTACTAAATCCAGAGATTGTACACCTGAAATATATTTATTTCACCAACAAAGTATATCTTATAGAATCCCTACAGTGTGGAAACGGGCCCTTCGGCCCAACAAGTCCACACCAACCCTCAGAGCATCCCATGCAGACCCATCCCTATAACCCACCTAATCTACATATCCCTGAACAATATGGGCAATTTAGCATGGCCAATCCAACTAGCCTGCACATCTTTGGACTGTGGGAGGAAACCGGAACACCTGGAGGAAACCCACGCAGACAAGGGGAGAATGTGCAAACTCCACACAGACAGTCACCTGAGGGTGGGATCGAACTCAGGTCCCTGGCGCTGTGAGGCAGCAGTGCTAACCACTGAGCCACTGTGCATCTAAAAATTTAAAAAAAGGGATCGTGTCCTGTCGCTATTCATATAATGACATTTGCGAAGACTGTATGGAAATCCACTTCTTACTGCATTCACAGTATGTGGACCTGGTTGGTATCTATTGCTCATCTCGAAACACCAGGTGGTAGGTGATTCACTTTCTTGACAACAGGTTTGGCTGTTTACTTGGCCATTTCACAGGACAGTTAAAAGACGATCAAACTGCTGTGAGTCCAGAGTGATGTATAGACCCACGGGTCAGGTTAGCAGATTTCCTCCCTAAAAAGATGTTAATGAACCCGAAGGGTTTTTAACATCAATCCATTGTCACATGGTCACTATTACCAATATTATCATTGTATTTCTAAATTATTGAACTGTTTTTAAATTTCTCTAGGTGCTGGGTGGAATTTGAAATCATGAGTTCAAGTCTTGGGGTTACTTGCCTAGTAACACAACCATAATGCTACTGTTCAACAAGTCAGAACACAAAAGCTTTTTCAAAAAACAAAATTAAAATCCCTATATTAAGTTTCAGAGGGGTGCTGCAAACAACAACTTGCATCCATATAGCAGCTTTGTACAATTCGCAATGCACTTCATAGTAAATGTTACAAACTAGGATTTGACACTGCATACATATTAGGACTGGTGACTAAATGCTTGGTAAAAAAGAAAGGTTTTTAAAGGGAATGCCTTAAAAAAGGAGAGAGAGAAAAATAAGAGAGAAGAGCACCCTTAATGTAACAAATGGCCTGAGACACTTCTGAGTAGAAACTGAACCAAGTGATAACCAAAGACTAAAATATAGAATTTAAAAGATTTCAGGCAACAAATTTTCAGTAAGTAGATCTAAATCAGCTGAAAGATTTGCATAGATCATAAGTCTTTATATTAAAGACATTGGAATTCATTTTTTGCCGTCTGCAATATCCAGCTTCTCAACATGGCTTGGGTTACTTGCAGGAAATCCAGGTAAATCAGGAGTGCATAGTTTTCAGCTTATGTGTGAGCCTAACTTCTGAATCTATCATCACATTTTGCTTGTAACAGAGATTTTAAAACCTTTTTAAAAAGCATGATCCAGTTGCATAATGCCGAAAAAAAAATCCAGTTGCTTTTGTTTAAAAACGCATTTGTACCAAAAAAAATCTGCTAAAAGCAATAGGCAAATACTGCTTTTTAAACAGTGTCCTGTGATAAGTGTCAGCGTTCTCCCACATTAACACAGTGTCACTGTCACTTAAGATGAAACCAAAGACAGAAAAGCAGGTCATTTCTGTCAATTCCTGCCCTCAGTTAATGGCTTTTTAAACTGGACTCAGTGCTGCCCTGATTTATAGAACGTTATGTTCCTTGTTTGTTCCGGGTGAAAACCTTGTATTAACCTATCAGGACGTGCATTTCAATGATAGAATGCAGGTCTGAGCAGCCTCTCTCTGTGCAATACCAGTTGTGGCACAATTTTCTCCAACCTTTAGCTCCTTCTATCAAAAGTTCATTCATACATTTTCTAGTGAAAACTTCTGGTGCTAAATACTTCTAAACATGACTTTGGTGATTTACGATACTCTCGCTTAGATTTAAAGTTTTCAGATCCATTACCACTCACCCGCGCCGCTCCACTCCTCCCCCACTACCATAAACAGATCAAAGACATTACTTTACTGCATGCATATGGATTATCTGAGCACAAATGACATTTGTAACATAATAGGTCTATAATCTAAAGTACATAAAGCGTTTTTCATTGTAGCCAATACTAAATAGATGGAACTCACTAAAAGTTGACATATTAAAAACTATTTCTCCCTGTTTTACGAGAAATGGAACTGGAGTTTGTGGTGCTTATTTAAGTTTATTTAAGAACACACACAATTCATCTTTCCCCAGTTCAAGCTTTTTATTATTTAAATACACCATACTAGAGCAAATGTTTTTTTTTTGAAAATATCACAAATAAAATTTCCATTCTTAAAGTCCTACATTAGATACTAGAAAGCTGGGATGGTTTTGCTGGGGTTGGAGGGAGAGAAGCAACATTTGACAAATCACATACATGCATACATACATGTTATTGTACAGAGAACCACTAAAAGTGTTTATATGATAGAGAACTACCACAAAAATCACTGGATTTTTTTCTCCCATTGCCGCCTCTTTATTAATAATAATAGCAATAAACACATTGTCAATACAACACTTAGAAATACAAAGAGCCAACACAATTTTTTGCAAGGATGTCGTAAAGAAAATAGAATACAGGGAGGAGGGGGAATCCCGAGGCCAGTGCCCTGCTAATTATTAATGTAGGTACAAAGCACATCTCAAAACCTCCAGTAATTAGTTTAATTTGTCATTATTCCAGATGTCCTCCAAAATGGGCCATATGTATTTTTGCCTCCCCACCCCCTTTCTGAACAGTCTCATTAGCCCGGGTTCACGGAGTCCATAATCTGGTTTCCTCAAGTCACTTTTAATGCAAGAACAGCTTGGTGAGAGCAAACTAGCAAGGGTATATAAGTGTGCAATGTCGTCGAGTACCTGGCGTTGAAACCAGCCAAAAAACATGACTGTCTACTGGAACAAAGTGGGGTCCACCTGCGATGAGCCAGATCGAAAAGGCATGAAGGCACGCATTCTGCACTGCTCAAAACCATCTCAGCAAACCTGCAGATCAAAACAGTGATAAAAGTTAGCTCAAGGACAGGGGAAAGTGCACCATAATCAAAGCCCTCTCTTCCCCAATGACCCCTCACCCAGTTCTATCAAGACAAATTTGCAAGAAATATACACCTTATTTTTCGGATGCTTCTCCTATTTCCCAATCTTCATTTTATTGAAAGTTTTTAAAAAAATTCCTTGCACTGCAGCTTGCCTGCCTGAACTAGAAAAGCTGATTTCACTCAGAACGGTATTGCCGAGATGTGCCACATATCTCCATTACATTAATCCAGCTTTCAACTAAATTTCTGGAGTTTCAGCCAGAACATAACATTCAGGCACATAACGTTTATTCTAGGCAGCTGTCAGTTTCAGACTATTTAGATTTTAAATTACTTAAATCACTCGATGCGGAATTGGTTGGTGTGTGCTGATCAAGAAATGGATTTGACTATTTTTTAACCGAACAAACAAAAACTGATAAAATGGTATCTATCAAATGGATGAAGAGAACTACAAAATGGAAGCCTTGCTTTCACTTCTCAAATAAAACAGGGAAGAATGGAACTCAGACAGGGTTTTAAAAAACTGCACACCATCACTGAAACCATAGTCTGCAATCATTTACAATGGAGTGGAGAGAAAAAAGGCACAAATTTAGTTAACCAGCTTGCAGAGTTCAACAAAAAAAGTCAAAAGTTTTTCTTAAGACAGTGAAATGCTGAACTGGTGAGGCAAACAGTGTCGCAATTGAGAGAGAAATGCTTGCTTTCCAAACAATACAGCAACCAACCAACACCCAATAAGCTAGCTAAGTACACGTCATTTTTTTTAAGATAGAAGTTCTATTTTATTGATGTTTCACCAGTTTAGAACTTTTATCAGTTTAGGATTAGTGCATTTCCCTGTTTCACCCTCTCATCGAGCTACTAAAAGCCTGAGGTGCACTAGCAATTTGCAACCCCCCACTTGCAGGCTAATTAAACTAGCTGAGGCATTGAGCTATAATTCCCCTGAGTTTGACCACAGTGTGAGAAAGGTAATTTGTCTGTCTTGAACAAAGAGATTAGGGAGCAGCCTAGCGCCTATTTAATAAATGAACATCAAATGTCGGCCCCTATCGACAGAGACAACACCAATTATGCTGTTTTAATGGAAATGTTTTGCATTTTGTTTTAAGGAACAAAAACTTATCCAGCTCTCTTTCTGTCCTTGACAGTACTTAGCCTACCAGAGCAGAGTCCTGTTTAGTTAGTAACAAAGAAGTGGATAGCAGGGGTAGGGGGGAGGCAAGGAGCTGCCTAAGTGGAGGGGGCATGGGGGTGGGCGGGGGGGGGGGGGCGCGGAGGGTTGGGTAGAGACTGCTATTTTTCATAAACTTCCCAAAGAATACAAGGTTAAAAGTGGACAATGGGGGAAAAGTGCCTTTAAAAGGCGAGGCTGCATTTGGCACAGAATTGTTGACATTACTCTGATGTTGAGAAGGCAAAAAAAAACCCCATCTGTTTAACACTTGTTAAAATTCCAACCGATTAACCCTTTCAGTATTGCTGAATCTACTTGGCTCTTTGAACCATGAGTGCACAATTGCAATTGTCTGCAGAAGAGGTCATTTGAAAGCCTGGTGGCACTGCAGGAAGCAGGATCATAGTGGATCAGGCTGAGATCTAACCAGAACCAAAAACCCAGTGTCACACCAGATCCCAGGTAGCTCCCAATGAAGCAATGTGCAGCAAGTGCACTTCTTTCCTGAGCCATGGTTCTAGATCAAGGGACAATTTCGGGCTAAGACCTGAACCGCTTGAGATTCCCATTGCATTCATTTATGTGGAAAGTGGGAAAGAAAAGCACATGTGGTGGGTGGAACAATTTGTCCAGCTCCATTTTGAGCTTTATAATGAACCTCACCACATATAAACTTTTGCTGTTCACTTTCCTTGCTGAACAGATCATTTACAATCTTTAAACTCATCTCATCCTCTTTTGAGTTGGAGACACAGTTTCTCACTAAAGCACCCCATTATAACTTGTGTTTAAATACACACACATTTACTAAGGGACTGAGCAGCAGCACATTTGAAAACATGTCTAAAATCAGAGACAGGTTCACTAATGACGCCACAGTAACTAGTGTGCTGTCCTATTTATATAGGAACAGTGTTATTATTAAAGGACCAACACTGTTATGTCAAACGTTTACGTCACTCTCAATCCAAGTTTAACCATTATGAGCCTCCATGTGCCAAAGCCAGAAACTAAACTTCAAACAGCATGTCTAAATTAGTAAAAGTCGATGGCACACAAACTTCAGGGTGCATACAAAACAGTTCTGATGGGAGTCTTTTTGAGTCTTAATTTAGCACCCAAGATAATTTGCACATTAAACGCTAAACATTTTGATTCTATTGCAGTTTTTCCACTCAATCTGCTTATCCTGTATCAACGCTTGCTGGAATAGGAGGTCAAGAGATTAAATTAAAAAATGGGTCACAGGATAGTGAAGACTAGGTCAAAAGGACAGTGGGTGAATGCTATCAAGTGATATTAGGGACACAAGGATAAAGAGTCATTTCTACAAACTGGAAGAGACAAGGAATGTAGGGTGTCACACACAGTCATAAAAGACAGTGAAGGAATGCTGTTAAATGGATTGCATAACGTCTGCAACCTTGCTAAGACAAGACTGCTAACCCACAAGTATAATTCACCCCCTCCCATAATGAGAAACTTCATTATGGAAAATGTGAAACACTGCAATATTTAATATGATTTCAGCCTAACAGGTTACTCAGTTCATAATAGAAATGCAGATCAATAATAAGGAACAACATGAAGCAATGCAGAATTATGTTGCTTTTGTAGAGAGTGCTTCCAAATTGAATCCAGTAGGGTACGGACTACCCCTGCCCCAATACATCACTCAATAATTCTCACTTCTGGTTAAACTGTTCAAGGAAAGCCTCCTTCTCAAAGTTGTTGCAGCTTTCGGAATATAAAATGGCTCCAGTGTTTGTTTTTCCATATGTAAACTAAGTAAGGAGCAAAGAAGTGTGGAAAGCATGGAAGCGTTTACATCAAACATTTGCTGTGTCAGGTACAAACATGTCAACGAGATCCACCCACTAGTAGCGCAAAATGATTTGAGTCTCTTATCTTCACCAATAAAACTGAATTTTATTTATTTATTGACGGGAGGAGGAGAGCACACACGGCAAACAGAAGCCAGTGCCAAACCAGATACTGTGCTTTAATCCAAAACTCAGGTACAACAAAGAACAAGAGAAGACAAGCTGGTACGCATGGAATAACCTTGCTGGAGCATCCCATAATGTCAGGTCAATGTCACAGAAAAGTTAGATCACATGGCACAACTCCTACCACCTGGTTATTTTAATTAAAGGAACAAACTGCATTCTAGTTAATGGTGCATTTACACGCTACACATTACAACATCTTAACATTTAACATTAAATTTTAAAAAAACCGACTTCATATTGAAGATGGATTGCAATTCGCTCCATGCAACATCTCCAAAAAAATCTGCAAGTGTTACAATAAGGCAGCTCCCTCCCCTGATTCAGTACAAAATATAAAAAGGAGGCAGAAGTCACATAGGACCCATGCTTACCTTCTGGTCAGATAGTAGAGGGTTGCTCTGAAGTGGATTCAAATGTCCATTGATAAGGGACGTAGGTCTGTCATGTTCACAGAATAAACTGCCATTGATATAGTGAAACCTGTCTCCAGGGACAAGACGATTCCGGCAAGTGGCACAAGTAAAGCACTGTAGAGAACGGAGAAACAACAGTAGCATTTTTTAGTTACCAAGCAATAGTATTAAGATAAACTCAACCCTCTTACGCAATTGCTGCAAATCTGGGCTGATTTCTCAAAAAGGCGGCAGCTCAGGAGTTACCTCTTTAAAATTATGATGAGGTTTGAAAGGGTGGGCATTCCAGAGATGTTTCCAATTACAGGGCTGTAAATATGATAGTAATAAATCGGATAAAGGAATTCAGCCAAAACATCTCTATCCCCGAAAGTAAATGAAGAATGTGTAATTTGTTACCACAAAAGACTAGCTGACGTGAACAACATAGTACGATAGAATTAGAATTAGATTTTGTTGTCACGGAGTACGTGAGAACAGTAAAAAGTATACAATGTCGCTACTCCCGGTGCCATCTTAGGTACAAAAGTAGAAAATCTTAGGTACAAAGAAGAAAAATAAAGAAACAAAGTTAAACATTACAGTCCTTCTTAGTACGAAGTAGCTCAACACATCCAAAAGAAGAGTGCCGTGCTAATGGGGGTGGGGAGGGAATAAAGTGGATTGGTAAAAGGCTGTTAGGGACCATAAATACCAATTGGGCTGAATGGCCTGTACCAATGCTGTGGATATTTCTACACATCACAGCATCATACTGGGCGAGTGATCTTGGAGTTTCAAATTACCAATTTACTGTAAAAGAGCTCAGTGCACAAGAGTGGGTAACAGTGGGGCAGGAGTGATCATTTTTATAATCAGTGAAGATGCCAGTGGTAATAGAAACATAGAAGATAGAAGCAGGAGGAGGCCATTCAGCTTTCGAGCCTGCTTCGCCACTCTTTACCATCATGGCTGATTGTCCAACTCAATAGCCTAATCCTGCTTTCTCCACATAAACTTCGATCCCATTTGCCCAAAGTGCTATATCTAGTCGCCTCTTGAATACATTCAATGTTTTGGCATCAACTACTTCCTGTGGTAATGAATTCCCCAGGCTCACCACTCTTTGGGTGAAGAAATGTCTCCTCATCTCCGTCCTAAATGGTCTACCCCAAATCCTCATACTATGGCCCCTGGTTCTGGACACACCCACCATCGGGAACATCCTCCCTGCATCTACCCTGTCAAGTCCTGTTAGAATTTTATAAGTCTCTATGAGATCCCCCCCTCATTTGTCCAGCAAACTCCAGCGAAAACAATCCCAACCTAGTCACCCTCTCCTCATACGTCAGTACCACCAATCCCCAGGATCAGCCTGGTAAACCTTTGCTGCACTCCCTCGAGAGCAAGAGCATCCTTCCTCAGAAAAGGAGACCAAAACTGCACTCAATGTTCCCGGGGTGGTCTCACCAATACCCTGTATAACTGCAACAACACATCCCTGCTCCTGTATTTGAAACCTATTGCAATGAAAGCCAACATACCATTTGCCTTCTTTACTGCCTGCTGCACCTGCATGCTTACCTTCAGCGACTGACGCACAAGGACACCCACTACACACTCCACTCTCCCAATTTACAGCCATTCAGGTGGTAATCTGCCTTCTGGTTTTTGCTTCAGAAGTGAATAACCTCACATTTATGCATTAATTCAGGTGTAAGAAAATTGCCCAGATAATGATAGTTCAGAAATTCCTCTAAGCAGGATGGATGCTATTACCTTGAGGTGATAGACGTTGCCTTGTGCCCTCATGACCAACTCACTAGCTGGTATAGATTGTCCGCACGCACTGCACGCCCCACTGTTCCCAAACAATCTAAAGACAAAAGCATGACAACAGTTAGACATTATTCTCATTATCCAGCAGCTGCTGAGAAACATTTCAACAGTTACTGATTTACAGGGAAAGTTGACTGGAAGGAAAGGAGAGAGATGTTTGTAGCTCCCAGCATTGAGCATACATGACCTCTGGTAAAGAGCTGTACATTTCACGGATATTACCATTTCATTATTTGTTAATTGCCTTTCATTCCAACTCCCTCGCTCCAAAAAACTACTTGCACCATTTTTAAAAATGTGTTCAAATGGAGTCAGAATAATGACTTAACACCATCCTTGAAGCCTAACTACATTGGAATATTGAACAGTTGGTCAGCTTTGGGAGTTGACTAAGCAAGGAGACAGCAGTGAAGTCTCCGATGGAAGAACTAAAATTGTCTGAAACCAAAGTATAAAGGTCACCATTAAAAAATGCACCATTAGTCAAAGTGAGATCCAACCCAAGAAAGTGTGTTATAAAACAGACAATGTTGGGACTAAACCATCTGCCCACAGAAAGACTGAGGCATAGAGATGGCATTTATCACAAGGATTAGCTGTCAGTGTTGTTAGTCAGCTCCAAAATGAACGTTTTGCTAATAGGGAATAACCCCATAAGTCTGTTTTACTCTAAAATTGCTCTTACAGGCCCTTGAGCTGAAACCTTTACCGTTCCATGCCTATGTCATAGCCCTATGATCCCAAACGTTCTCCCGTTCCTTAAGAAAGAAAATCCGTGGGTGTGTCTAAGGGTTAACTTTCTCAGGCAGTGCATGGACAGTGCAGATTCCCCTCTCACTGTTGTGTTCTGTAATGTAATGAAATGTGTGTTCAGACTTCCTTATCTGCTGAGGGGAGAACTGCGGCCCAACTCTGAATGACTTCATCTGCTTCAGTTCGACGTTCCCTAACAACGAGAATGAAATTTCGATTTGACGAAAAAAAGTAATTTACTGGGATCGCCTGCCATTCCCCATCACCCTGGCGCTCCGTGCAGCATTCTCCAGCTGAAAGTAAACCAAAGGCGATTTCAAGGCAAGAGACTAGGGCAACTAAATAAATTAAATTAAAATAATAATTCTCCACTTATACTCTCCCTCCCATTTCCTTTTTTTTGCCACATGTGTTTATTCTGAATAATAAGCATCCCTTCAGTTTCAGGGCTGTCATTCCGTGTTGTACTAATTTGCTGTCGCCACTTTATTGAAAAATAGTCTCCAAGTTGTTTATTAAAACTATCGACACAGCGCAGTAAAGCTGCCCGCTTAAGATAGCCTTTAATAGGGCGCGCCAGAAACAAATTTTGCACTGGCATCGATTGCAGAACTGCAATCAAAACTCCATCTCAAAACTAATTAGTTCAGATACACATCGACACACTGGTGGCTGAATTCTAATGCTTCATGTGACGGCGACGGTGACCTCCAGAACAATATTAACTGCTCAACATCCTGCAGGAAGGGGCTGCTCTCGCCAATATTTTGGGGTGGGGTGGGCTTTTTATGTTGGGGCTATGTTTTCAACCCTATCCCCGAGAAAGCAAAAAATGCATGAACCACAAGGTTACAGGATACAGTAAGCCAGCTTAACCCGCCCGGGAAAACATTTTTACAAAATATACACAACGGCGGGACTCAGGCGCTGTTTGTATTTTCGACAGACACTTCGTGCTGAAGCCGAGTTACGTCTGAACACCTGCAGAGAAAGACTCCATAACCCTCAGTGAGCTGAACAATAGAATTGTGAGGGACACACAGAGAGTGGGGAGAGGGACACACAGAGAGTGGGGAGAGGGA
>NC_063341.1:69012219-69021652 GCF_021869965.1 Rhincodon typus | reverse complement strand
ACACACAGAGAGTGGGGAGAGGGACACACAGAGAGTGGGGAGAGGGAGGTTGAAAAACTCTCCCTGGGTTTGATCTGACAGAATTTCCACTTTAGAACGTACAAGAATTTCAAATTGGAGATTAGCTTGAATTGCTAACTTAGAGTTTTAAACAAAACAACCAGACGCATTTCTAGTATTCGTTAGATTTCGGAATGCAGGGACCATCTCCCACCCAAAACAAAAGTCTGTGCATTTGATCGGAATGTTTTTTTTGGTGGCAATTACATTGCAGTTCTCGACAGATGGGAAGCGGGTGCGCTTACAAGGCCAAATGTGTAACATTAGCTTAAACTTTTCACTTTGGGAGCTGCGTGACTCGAATGTAAATCGCCCCAAACAGGGGGAATTCCTCAAGTCCATTTACTGTTCTTTAATGGAGCCTCGGGAACCCGAAGCGTTCAATTAAGCCTCTATCGGTCCGACTTGGGGTTTCTAATGGTTCCGGCTCCTGTTTGTTAGATCTCATATCTCGCCCTCCTCACCAACTCAGCGCCTACTAATGAAAACAAGGAGGGTTTAATTCCCCCACTCTACCCTCCTCATGCTCACCACTACAACCCCCCCCCCCCCCACTTCCACCCCGTCCACTTCAGACTGTGACGATAGAAAATTGGTTTCAATTTTCGTGAGGAAAAGGTCGTTAATATTTCAACAATTCGGACCTCAATCAATCACAACATCAAAATGAAACCGAACTCTTTCCAAGCGTCTGAACTGGAATACATTGATACATAAAGCGGTGCTTTTTACATAATCGCAAACAAAAGGAACACCAGGAGGAAAGGGGGGAGCGGCAAAAAGGCTGCGGATAAAAATAAATACAACAAAAACGAGACTTCTTTTGGATAAGGGGGTGAGACTGTAAACAGCTAAAATGACGCTTGGCTAATTCCGAGTAACAGATATGGCCCCTAGTGAATTAAAGACCTTGAATTAATGCTGTTATGACAAATCAAGATAAACGTCCCCCTAAATTGCATGCGATTTAATTAATTTTTGAAATACTAGAGGGTTTTTTTTTCGCTCACTAATAGTTCCGTGACTCGCCGACTGTCATTGTGCTAAAGTGGCTACACTTCAAACTGAGGTTCAGTAATGAACTCTCAGCTTCAGCAGCGTGGCCAAAACCGGGAGGGGGAGAGTGGGAAAGGGAGGCAGAGTGAGGAAGGGGGAAGAGAGTGGGGGAGAGTCAGAGAGGGGGACTGAGAGGGAGGGGAGCAGAGTGAGGAAGAGGGAGAGTGTGTGAGGGTGGGAGGGAGTGAGGGGAAGGAGTGTGAAAGGGGAGAGTGGGAAAGTGGGGAGAGTGAGAAAGTGGGGATGGTGAGAGAGTGGGAAGTGAAATGAGAGAGAGGAGTGAAAGAGAGGGGGAGTGCATCATTTCATTTCCGTGCCTGGGAATTATAAAACAGAGAAAGCAAAAGCGCCAGCCGAGCTGGTGGTAATCCCACTCTCAAAAGCCAATTTTCTTAATTAAATGTTTTGTTTCTTAGCTGTCGGTTCTATTCATTTTGTCTCTTCTGCTCACCAGTACTCAAATCGAGCCTCTGGAATATTTCAATAGATTTTTTTTAGAAAAAATATATGTAAAAGGAGGCACAGGTCGAGGTTGAAAGAGCTGTCACTAATTAAAGCTTTTAATTGTGCCGAGTCCTATTGAATCCTCTATCTGGGAGATCTGAAACTACAGCGTCTAGTGTTTGTCTCCCACCAATCTCCAGCTTATTAACAACATTCCACCCCCCCCCCCCCAAATAAAAGTGTAGATCCAGACTTATTCTTAATTAGTCTGGAATCTAGTAAAAGGAAGAACCAGGATATAGCATATAGAGGGGACTGGGGGCTGAATTAATAAGCAGTTTTACACACACACAGAATCCAACCAATCTCACTTCAATTATTCCCCTATCGAGTTGAAATCAGAGCTTTTTATTTCTCTCGACTGTGATTTAGTATCTGTCAAGTTCATTGCCACTAAAATCCACAGCAGCTCAGTAAACTTGCTCAACCTTTAAGGAAAAAAATTACGCCCCCCCCCGAGAGAAACATTCACAGAAATGAAATATTTAATCTCTTGAAAGTTGTGATATGTGATCCCCTCTGTAGTCCCTTCCATTTAGATGATTGGAGGCTCAGTCACGTGCCAAGAAGAAGACGGTTACACGGTTGTGGAAAACGATAATAACTCTCACTTCCATCGTCTTCAGTTTTAATGAGATTCCTTCTCGCTCCCAAGTCACGGAAAGTCAACTTTCCCAGGAACTTCCTCTTCCTCCTCCTCCTCTCCCACCCCCACTCTCCACATGTAGCAGACGCATATTTTAAATTAAAAATGCATCACCTTCCTTATGAGATTCTTAACCCCATTTAATTTCTTTGACCTTGTGGGTCTGGCTAACTCCGAATGGAAGAAGCGTACGCATTCTCGACTTTCCGTGACGGGAACGTGCAGTTTAACCGTTGCAAAGAGAGAGAGAGAAATGCAAACCTCAGAAACGATGCCTTTGCACGTTTGCAAATCTTCCAGTTACTGGCTGGAATGATTGTAAGACGTCAATTCAAATATCGCAAAAAAAATCAAATGACATGAAACAATTTAATTTGTCCACCTCCTCCAATCACGTTACTGTAATCTTTCTGATATATCAAAGCAGTTTGGAAGTCCCATTTTGGAGGGAGGGAGGGGTGGGTGGGGAGGGAGAGAGAGAGCAAGCTGAAGATTTACGCTCGATTTAATATTTCCCTCGGTTGGAAGAAATTTTAAATGGCAATTCCCTTTTTCCTAAGTAGATTTTTAAAAAGGAGGGATGGGAGGTGAGATCTGAGAGAAGAAAGCCCAACAGATATCTGATTTAACAGGGTGTAGGGATATTCAAATCAGTTAAATGTATATGGCAGGGGAGGGGGGTGGGTTCTTTCGATAGAATTGATGGTAGAGTCTCTAGAATCTTACCAGAAGGTGGGCTGCTCTCTCATTATAGAGTCATAGAGTTGTACAGCACAGAAACAGGCCCTCCGGTCCAAGTGGTCCATGCCGACCAGATATCCTAAATTAGTCTAGTCCTATTTGCCACGAGAAAGAGACAGCGATGGTTTAACCTGAGGGTCACCAAACACCTCAAGGCGAAGGGGAAAGGTTGAGTCCTTCATTGAAGGATAGTCAATTGCTGGAGAAACTCGATTACAAACGGAAAGAACTGGTGGGATGTTGGACACCAGAAAGAAAAACAGAAATTGCTGGAAAAGCTCAGCAGGTCTGGCAGCATCTGTGAAAACAGAAAACAGAGTTAACGTTTTTCAGGTCCCAGTGACCCTTCCACAGAAATCCTCCCTGAGGAAGAGTCACTCCACGTTAACTCTGCTTTCTGTCCACACAGATGCTGCCGGACCTGCTGAGTTTCTCCAGTAGTATTTTTTTGTTCCTGAATTCCAGCAGTCCTTCGCGGGGGGGCTTGTTTGTCGATTGAAGGATTCTCAAGTATGTTTTTAAGAAAAAAAAAGCCCATCAGCAATAGGAGCTGCCTGAAGTTGGTTTGTGGGTGAAATGTACCTGATATAATCGTTCCTGCACAGGATCATACCGCTCTTGGTGTAGCAGGAGGTGCCTATCTCGCCGAGCTGGGCCTGACAACAAGAACACTTGAGGCAGCGGCTGTGCCAATAACTGTCCATGGCGTAGAGCAGGAAGCGGTCGGCGATCTTCCCCCGGCAGCCGGCGCACATTTTCCAAGCCAAGCCCGCGCGGTTCACGCTGCCCGTGGGCGGCTGCGAGCTCCCGTTGTTCACCATCTTTTTCTTGCGAGGAGAGAGAGAGAGAGAAAATACAGTGTCGCCCTCCCTCGAATCTACATTGGGCGGGAGGAGAGAGAGAGAAAGAGAAGGGGGGAGGGAGAAGGATAGAATAAACGGGGGGGTGGGAGGAGTGGGAAAGAGGTGGAAAATGTATTAATTGGGGAAAAAAAGAAACACGATTGTATTTTTGTTGTAACAGATTGATGAGAAGGAAATCAGAAATCGGGCCCAGTGGTTACTAAGGCCTTCCCCCCCACCAAAAAAAAAGCAAAAAAAAAAAATGCCAATTAAACCAATTCTTGTTAACCTGTTACTCAAAGCCCATGTTTAGTGTGGTCTAATCTGTCCTTGATCTGTAATCTGAATGTTGCTCCGGTGTCATTTCAACAGGATTCCGCCTCTCTCGGTGAAGACAGAGTGGTCGGAACGGGGGTGGGGGAGTGGAATGGTTAGTCGTCCTGACCATGTGCCTGATGCTATTCAGCTTTCCCCGGAATATCTTTTCTTTCTTTTTAAAAGAAAATACAATTCAGGCAGAATAAAGCTGGCAGGAGAGGGAGAGAAATCGCCGTGCCGAGCGAATAGGGCGCCAAAAAAAATCACTAACCTCCCAACCAGAGACTCCTTTTTATTTTTTAAAAATGCATTGAAATCCTCCAAAAACATAATGTTAACTCCACCCTCCTCCCCAAAACCCGGATAACTCCAGGCCCTGGTTAAGTTTCATTCTAAAGTGATAATATTCTGTCTCTTCCCCACACCCAAACCCTCCAAACAAAAAATCGCTTTTTTAACTTCACTGCGTTTTCTAAGAATTAATTGAGAGGGAGCCCTGCAATGAGAGCTGGGGCCGGAGCTAGCTCTGGGGGCTGAGACAGAGCGGTCAGGGCTGGAACTCCAGCCGTGAGAGGTTTGGGGGAGGCGGGGGGGGGGGGGGGGGCGGCAAAAAGGAACAGGGGGGGGGGAGATATTATGTAGCCAAGGCAGCGACCACAAAACCAGCCTCCACCACACACACACACACACACACCCCTTTCTCAGTGTGCAGAGGAAAAATCCCAATCTCCAATCCCCCCCCCGAGTGAAATCCAGATTTACACACATCTAGATTAAACACTGAATTTAAAACACACACGAGTCTGCAGCCTTACCTCCTGCTTCCCTCCGCTGTCTCGGTATTGTGTTGTGTGAGTGATTTTTTTAAAACGGCTGCTTATCAGCTATTTGCTACGGTCTTGAAATATCCGTCTGGGTTTCGATTGCAATCGGAAGAATTCAATTGCTAGCCTCCTTAACAGCGTCAAACTCTCTCTCTCTCTCTCTATCGAGCGCCCTTTATTTCTTTTTCTTCTCGTTAATCGGTAAATAGCGTTCACGGCTCTCCCCTTTTCTCTCCGTCCTTCCTTCGTTCACTGACGAAGGTGAATGTAGAAGTTCCTCCTTTGATATGTCCGGCCTCTAACTTCTGTACATGCGGATCGATTGCTCCGATCAGTCTGCGTCTCGTCTAAAGTCTCCCTGAAGCGGTCGGTGAAATGTAGATAGGGGAAGAAGTCAGGTTGAAGCTTGAGAAGGTTTTTTTTGTTGTTGTTTGTGTGTGTGTGTGTGTGTGTGTGCGGCGGGAGATTGGGTGCCTCTCTCTCTCTCACGTACACACAGCTCTCTCTCTCTCAGCACTGCCGCCTTCTTCCCCCGCTGCACCTACATGTGTTGGTGACAGCGAATGAAGCCGCACACACCTCCTTCAGAGTCGTAACGTCAGCCCAGAGGACCAACCATCTCACTTCCTAATGCAACACGGAATAACCGCGCCGTCCAATCCCGACTTCTGCTGACAACCAGAACAGCGGCAAAAAACACACATCCACCCTCACACAGGAGAAACTGTCCAGGCTGCCCCCTTCTTACAGGAATTAGCAAACAAACCCTGGATTCTTTACACACAACACATATTCAACATCAGTCCCATCTCCGAAATACCCATCAATCTCCTTCCTGCCGCCTTTGTTTTTGTCGAGTTTCATTCACCATTTTATCACAAACTTTCTATCAGTTAGTGAGAATTGGTGGTTGTTGAATACAGAGAGTTTTGAATTCAGGGCAGATATTTTTTCCCTCATCAACCTGTTCAGAGATGTATAGACACACCTCTGGATCAGGTGGGTCTCGAACCCGGGTCCCCTGCCACATTTAGTAAATGGTATTATGAACCGAGTTGGGTTTCACTGCGATGGGATTTATCCCTCACTGCCGCGACCCACACTCTGTTTCTGGGTTAACATGGAAAGATGATGACTGAGAAAAATAGAATCCAGTTGAACTAGATATGAAAACCGTGTGGCACCATTTGGTGAATCGTTTACATCAGACCAGTTGACTGCTATAGTATGTTTGGTAACCTGTGTGCATATTTGTGGCGCGGGCTGTAAACGTAGCCAATAATTAAATAGAGAATACTGCAGAAATTCAGCAGGCCTGGCAACATCTTTGGAGAGAGAGATAAACTAAGTTTCATTCAGCTTTCTAAAGGTGACCGGACCCGAAACGTTAACTCTGTTTTTTCCATCACAGATGCTGCCAGACCTGCTGGGCTTTTCCGGCAACTTTGATTTTGTTGCTCGAGCTGTTGAGTTTCTCCAGCAATTTCTGTTTTTGTTTCAGATTTGCAGCATCCGAAGTTCTTTATATCCTGTGTGTGTGTGTATGCAACTGGTTTAGGAGTAAACACTACAAGAGAAAGAAATATGTTATAATTTCAACATTGTCTACAGTTTCATATTGATGCTGTCACACTTAAAGAGGTCGGTTTGTCCAGGTTAACAAGTATTTTCTATCCTCCGCCGCCGTTGTTTTATTGACTTGTGCTGGGATCTCTCAGCTGGGATTGTTCAGAAACATGGGGCTCCACCATTCAATAGGACCATGGCTGATCATCCAACTCAGTTCCTTGTTCCCGCTTTCTCCCCTTACCCTTTCATCCTCAGAAATATATCTACTCCTTGAAAACATTCAATGTTTTGACCTTAACCACTTTCTCTGGTAGAGAATTCCACAGGCTCACCATTCTCTGGGTGAAGTCATTTCTCTCCATCTCAGTCCTAAATGGCCTACCCCTTATCCTTAGACTGCAACCTCCTAGTCCTGGCCTCTCCCACAAACGGGAACATCCGTTGTGCATTTATCCTGTCCAGTCCTGTTAAAATTTTATAGATTTCTATGAGATTCCTTCTCATTTTTCTGAACTCCAATGAATATAATCCAACTCTTTTCACGTCAGTCCTGCCATCCCAGGAATCAGTCTGAGATTAGGACTTCTCCCAGCTGCTCCCATGCTTTCTGGTGTTGACGGAGATGATGATGTGGAAGTTTCCAACCTGTGCTGAGTTAAAATGGTCAGAAGTTCAGCAATTGTATTGGGGATAAAGAAGAAGCAATCAGCCACGAGGTTTCTCTAGTGAACTCTGTAAGAGTGCGGGCATGTTAAAGGGAAGTAGGAACCCGATTCAGCTCTGACATAACCATGAACCAAGCACCCAATACACTCCAAACCTAACCTGTCACATAATGGATTGCCTGAGAGACAGTGCGCTGAAGGCCAGGCAGTCAGTCTCTGTGTAAATTCCCAAACTTCCGAAAAAAAAGTTAAGAAACTGCGAGGGAATCCGATTTTCGGCTATGTATAGTTTGATTCCCTTGGTCCAGGTTCATATTGATGCAGGGAAGCTTTGCTCTGTTTGTGATCCCGATTCCATGATGGAATGGCGGAGCAGACTGTACGGGCCGGATGGCCTGATTCTATTTCTGTATCTTACCGTCTTATGGGTTGAAACTTTTCGAAACAGCAGTGTCAGGGCATAGGAAACCAAACAGGATTACCCTGCCTTCAGAACATTCCAATTTTACATATTTGTCAGCCTGGTGCGGAATAAATTGCAGCCACGTTCACATCCACGTTAGATTTAAATACATTAAATACATGCCCTCTGATTCCCTTCCTCATTTGAGAATCCGAACATTGGCTTTCCCCATTGGCTTGGTGGATCAAAGCACCACCTGGTGGTTGACCAGGCGCTGGAAATCTTTCGGATCCTCTTCGATTCTCGATCTGATTCCCACCGCATTTGAGGTCACCTCAGCCAGTTGCGGCTGTTGGAATTAGCCCATGTGCTCTGGTCGACGGGAGTGGATAGATCACGGACGTTCTGCTGTTCCTGCCTGCTCTCCTGGACAGTAAACTGGGGTGGGGGGGAGGGGGGGGTGTTCTTTTGTGATGCCCTCCGCAGTTTGAATGTCTGTACCTACTCACTTTCTGGACTTCCACGTGAAGACTGACCAATTCCAGAAAGATCTACTAAAATCTATGGGATAAACATTGTAGAATGAGGAAACTTGACTACTTCTGGCAGAGGACGGGGACGTTAGAAAAAAGTGACCCCGAGCACAAGCACTGAAGCCACTGGCGATATTTCCAAACCAATCTGTTTAGGGATGTTAGGACACATCTCTGTAGCAGATGGGACCTGGAACCTAGGACTCCTGGCCTAGAGGCCTGGACTCTACCACCGTGTCACTGTTGAAGATTAGACAGGACGCACGTAATCCGCGACATTTGCGATAATGAATGGACGCAGACCTGTGCCCGTAGCTCCACAATGACAATTTCGAGCATCTACACCCTGAATGTCTTGAACATTCTTGAAATCTCACGCTTTTTGTCACCTTTTGAACGTCGGATTTTTGTGGGTGTGTATCTGCGAGCAACGCCACAGGCGCTCCGCTGATTATATTTTGAAAAAAGAATAAAAGTAAACACGACGGGTCATATATCCATGCAAAAATCAAAATCAATGAAGGTGCGATACTTACAGTGATAAAACAGTACTGTAATCGAAATAATTTTACTTGAATTCAAGTTGATATTGAAAGTTACGTTTGTATATAATCCTAACCCTAACCAATAAACAACGTTATTCCACCTCCTCATGCTGGCTTCTATTACTCGATTCGAACCTTCTCATGCCAGTTTGAATGTTTTCATTGGAAAAGCTTCTGTTCATTGTACAGGTAGATTTACGCACTCGCCCCTGTGTGTTCTGTCTATAAACTCCTGTTTTACCCAAATATCTGGCGCGCATCGATCGCACTGCTGAATGGTCAGCCATTGTTCTATTGCGATAACGTGGGCAGTAAATCCGAATTGTGTTTTCGTCTCTGAGTTTAAAACCGAGTCACCGGATGAGAATTTTATTCCCTGGATGGTTCTGAGTGCCCTTTAGTACATGACTTTTTTTTCAAAGATGCCTCTAGTCCAGCACCAATTTAACCTGCAGCTGAAATATACGCAGAAAATGCTGGAGAAACTCAGCAGGTTTGGCTTCATTTATGGCGAGGAAAAAAGAGTTAGCGTCCAGTGATCCTTCTCCAGAATTCAAAACCTAAAAGTCAGACCAACAAACCTAAAGACCCTTTATCAGTGTTTCGAAAGCTTGTGATTTCAAATGACCCTGCTAGACTATAACCTGGCGTCATATGAGTTCTGAGATAACAAGGTGAAAAGCTGGATGAACACAGCAGGCCAAGCAGCATCATAGGAGCAGGAAAG